>NC_080691.1:14461639-14783098 GCF_030445035.2 Dasypus novemcinctus | reverse complement strand
AGCCCCGCCTCTCGTAACCATGCCAGCCACTCCAGCCTGCCTCGTTCCCGGAGAGCTAAGCTCGGAAAACTGAACCTGAAACCCAACCTTTTGTGCCAAACGCTTCCTAACGCCGCCCCCCACACTCTATAAAAGTAACCTCCGAGACAGGCGCGGGGCGCGGGGTTTGAACAGGAGTCCCCGGCCCGGCCAGTCATTAATGAATTTTCCTTCTCAAGAATATTCATGAGTCCTGGCCTCATTAAATCTCTTTGCTTCCACAATACTATTTTTCCTTAAATATATATCTTGCTGTCTTTCCTTGCTGACACAAACAACTGACACTACATGTAAAATCTGTAAAGTATCACCTGGTATTGACGTGCCTAACGTCTTTACCAATCTCTTCTTGGGCATTTGGGTTTGCAGCTGGTGTTTGAGATCACAAACAATGCTCCATGGAACAGCACTGTAATATCCTTTGGTCCTTCAGGTAATGCCCGCGTGAGAGGGTGAAGGTAGATATATTGCCCAATTGTCTTTACATTTTCCCTTCCACAAATGGGGTCTATTTCCTCAATTTATTATGCAATTTTATGGATGGGGGTTCATGTGGCAACAAAAGTTCAATTAGCAACTGCAAGGACTGAGTCACCTACTCCAGCCACTTCCCAGTTCACCTGGAGTCAGGCCAGACCCCCAGGTCCAGGGCCGTCCCCCACAGGTGTCCTCCAGGTACTGGTCACGAGGTCCGGGCCGGGCCACCTGCACTGCTGAACAACTGGCTACAAATGCGGGGGTTCCCACCACCCCTTGGGCTGGATAATTCACAGATCTCGCTGAAAGCGTTATACTTACAATGATAGCTCTATTACAGGAAAAAGGATGCAAATAAGAAGTTCAAAGAAGGGACACACTGGGCAAGACCCAGCAGGGTCTCAGATGCAAGCTTTTGTGTCCTCTCCACGTGGAGTCAGGACGTGTCTCCCTCCCGGGGCAGAGAGGCTCGTGAGCAGACGTGGAAGCTCCCGCCAGCTCCCAGCGTCCCAGGTTTATACAGGTCTCATTGTGGAGGCACGACTGATGGAACCGAAGCCCACGTGGCTGATCTGAGGAGGCTCAGCGCCCCAAGCCTCTATCCGCCTGGTTGGGGCAGGTTAGCATGTGACCTGAAGGTTCATGTGAACCACACGCATGTGACCTGTAAGCAGAGAAACCACAAGCAGGTGTTTGTATGAACCATCTCCAGGTGACCTGTAAGGTCATAGACACCACGTATGTATGTTCATGTGAGCCACACACATGTGAACTGAAAGGTACACCACAGTCGTGTTTGCGTGACGCACGTACATGTGACCTGTAAGTTCATGTACACGACACACGTATGTTTATGTGAACCACACACATGTGACCTGTAAGCCTATGATCTCCAAGTTCGTAGAAACCATAAATAGATGTTCATATGAACCATCTACGTGTGACCTGTAAGGTCATGTACACCACACATGTATGTTCATGTGAGCCACATGCATGTGACCTGTAAGGTCATGTACACCACAAGTGCATCTTGGTGTGAAACACACACAAGTGACCTGTACAGTCATGCACACCACAGGCGCACATTCCTGTGAACCATGTGCTTGTGCCCTATAAGCCTATGATCTCCAAGCAAGTAGAAACCACAAGAGGATGCTCATACAAACCACACGCATGTGACCTGTAAGGTCATGTCCACCGCAGGCATACGTACGTTCCTGTGAACCACACGCATGTGACCTGTAAGGTCATGTCCACCGCAGGCATACGTACGTTCCTGTGAACCACACGCATGTGACCTGTAAGGTCATGTCCACCGCAGGCATACGTACGTTCCTGTGAACCACACGCATGTGACCTGTAAGGTCATGTTCACCGCAGGCATACGTACGTTCCTGTGAACCACACGCATGTGACCTGTAAGCCTCTGATCTTTACGTTTTTAGAGGGCACAAGCGGGTGTCCGTGTGAACCACGTGCATGTGAGCTGGGAGTTGTGGCCCTGGCCCCATAAAGAACAGAAGACACGCAAAGGGGAAAGTGCAAAGATTCAGAGGTTCCCTCTCCAGAGACCAGGCAAGTTTTTCCTTATGCTTCAGGGCTACCTGAGACAGACCTGGGAAGGTACGGGGGGTTAGGTACAAGGAGAGCTGGAGCCCAGGTGTGCAGGTTGCTCTCCTGTCCCTGGCTCCGCCCTCCACCAGCCCTCTTCTCAGCGCCCCGAGCCCAGAGGCGGGCCCCTCAGACTCCAGCACCCAGTGGCCCTGCCAGCTGGGCTGTGGTCAGTGCAGGCCCTGGGAGGGTGGGCGGGGAAGCCCTGGATGGTTCTTGCACTCAGCCCCTGCTCGGACACCTGGATGGCACTTCTGCCTCCCTCCTGGGCTCCATTGCCCACGGGCTCTGCTAACCCTTCAAAACTAAGGGTGGTAGCAGCTCTCAGCTGTGCCAGACTCTGGGCACCTCAGCACCCCTTGTCAGTGCCCTTAATCCTGCAGATATTCCATTCGCACCTCTAAGTGGCCTGTGCATTAAATTCTATTTTATTAAACACATTTAAGTGGGGCCCTGCTTCCTTCTGGGACCTTCATTAGTTCACCAGGACAAAGTGCTCGGACGTGATTCTGTAAGTGGCTGGCAGACCTGCCTGGGCACTGGCTCCTGGGCAGCAGGATTGGCAAACCCGCCAGTCTCACCTGGGCTCGGGGGCGGGGGGGGGGGGCACAAGGAGTGCTGTCAGGCTGGAAGAGCATTGAGCGCTCCTCCAGGGCTGCTCATGCCCAGGAGCTCCGTCTCTTATTATAACGAGCTTTTATGGAGTTTATTTATTCTTCAAGGAATGCAACTGCAATAAGGAATGCCTGTGAACGTCCCAGGTTCAATATTGTGGAGAGGTTATAGCGGGAGCTTAAGTCACGTAGATTTATTTAGGTTGTAACACGACCCAACATCCCATAGCCTCCTGACTTGCATTACCTTCAATGCGGCAAATTTCTCACTTGATTGAGCTGCAGTGAACTGCCAAAGTTTAGCTCCCGTCTGTGAAGCAAGAATGGTTGGAAAATAGACCCCTGGACGATGCTGGCTTAATTTCGCAAACTCATAGAACTGGGTAGAGATGAAAGCAATTAGCCATTGGTAATTTAGCCATTTCTAGGACCTGTTAAAGAGGCATTCTGGATAATTGTATGGAAAGATTAGGTAGCTCAGGAAGAAAATAGGAAGCCTCAGCAAAGCAGGTGCACCTAGCTTTTTATGATGACTCAGCCTTCTGTACTGCCCCTTCCATTTATTACTTGAAATACAGTTTAATACAAAGACAAATCACCCAGGGATGCTGGCGTGTAGTGAAATACTGGGTCTGTCTCCCTTAAGACTATTTGCTGTCCCTTAGTTGAATTAGTTTCTCTTCCTGCCGTAACAAATTACCATCAATTTAGTGGCTTAAAGGAGCACAACTGAATTGCCTTACAATTTTGGAAGTCAGAAGTTTCTATTGGGCTAAAGTCAAGGTGTTGCCAGGCTCCAGTGGGCAATCCATTCCTTTTCTTCTCTGAGTTCCTTCTCCAGTGTCCCCTTCCTCCAGCTTCTAAGGCATCTTAGCCTCTCTCTGACTGTACCTGGCTGGCTCCTTCTTTCACTTTTAAGGACCTTCATGACTACTTGGGTCCCCCTTCCCCCCAGATAACCCAGAAACATCTCCCCATCTCAAGATCCCTATCTCGTGACAAAAGACCAACTCAAACTGGCTTGGGGTGAGAAAGGGACTTTATGGGCTGGCATAAGTGATACGTTCACGGCTTCAAGTGTGCCTGCTTTCAGGAGCGGCTCGATCCAGCCGCACAAATGCTCTCCTCGAGAACTGCTCTTTCTTGCTCTCACAGTTCTGCTTCCCTCCCTGTTGGGTCCCACGAAGCCACCACCACCAGCTTCCCCCACAGCAAGAGGAAATTGCGTCTTTCCACCCCTCCCAGCAGTTTCAATGAAAGTTCACTTCCCCACCCCTCCCTTCAGTCACTGAGTCACATGGGGAATAGGAGGTTCTGATTGGCCAGGCAGGTCACGTGCTCCCTCTGGGCTCAGCCCCGCCCACACCACGTGGACTGAGAGTGCAGCTAGGATGCAGGGGCCGGGTGGGCGCCGGCTAGGAAAACGGGCACATCCCCTGTGTCCGCACAAGTGTGCCCCAACAGTGCTTACATGCGCCTTCTTCCAGGGAGCACACCATCACGCCCTGGCACCATGCCCGCACATAGTAGGTACATGGGAATTGTTTGCAAAATGTGAATGTATCTAAAGAGAGGACTCTGCTAAGTTTGTGTTTGGGAGACCTTTATATGAGTCCAAAAGAAAGCCTTGGAAAGGAGATGTTTGAATTCTGCTGGCCGTTTGGAGGATGGAGTGGAAATTTTTAAAACATTGCAGCTCAGGGAATGAGTCTGCAACCTGTAAGCCTATTATCTTAATATTATCATAGGAAAAACTGAATCTCAGCCTTAGAGAAAGTGGAGTTCCTCCGCACCAGTGTGTTTTCATCCAGGATGGGGGCAGTGGTTTGGCTGGCACTGGAGGATCTCCTGGCCCCACACCTGAGAGAACAATTAGGAAAACGCAATGATGATTTAATAGAGATGAGGCTATTACAAGGTGAAGAGCTGGCATTTCCCTATTAAGTGTTATGAGTTAGAAATTGCACTGACTACGTTCCACAAGCCATTGCATTGAAAAAATTATGGAGAGAGGCTCCAGACTTGCCAGCGTAATTAAAAGCATCCTGCTAGTGAATTTTAAGGGCCCCAGTCTACTCAGATGGTAGTTTGTAGCTCCCTGGGTTTGCCAATCAGTCTGTCAAGCATAAAAGCCGTTTGGGGCTGGAAGCATTTAATCATGTGTGATTGGGCTTATTAGCATGTCTTAGAAAGACAATATATGACTTCCTGGCAAGGAAATGGCTACAATTAGGCAGTAATTATGCAGCGTGTTGTTATTCGGGCTTTTAAAACCTACCAGGCCAATCCTGTGGGAGAGGGGCCCAGACGGGACTAATCAGGGACCTGAGGAGGGTTCCGTGGGGGGTGGGGGGGTTTGGGGGGGACATTTGCACTGCGGGGCACAGGTTCCTTCCCGGAGCGGGTCTGGTTCTGAAACGCCTGAGTCCATCCTTGAGAAGACTTTGGCGCTGCTTCCTGCCTTGCAGGGTGCCGGCTGAGGGTCCCACTGACGTGTCACCCAAGTCCTGGGCAGGTGGGGGCCCCCACTGCCTGGAGGTCCCCCAGTTTGCACCCCCGAGCTTTTTCAAGCCAGATTCCTGATATTCTGCATGAACAAAGGAAACTTTATTCCGGGTGGAATGAAGCCACTGCTCTGTGTCGTTGATACCAAGAGAAAGCGGCTTCTTTTCTGCCCAGTGCGTTAAGACCAAGTCCTGAGGTGATGTGGCTCCAAAGAGAGAGTGCGTGCTGTTGCCAGTGCCCAGCAAGGCGGGCAGAGGCCCAGCAGCCAAAGCCTGCTCCCCAGACCGCGGGGTCCTGGCGGTCCCAGCACCCAGGCTTAGCAGGCTCAGGCTAACAAGTCACCAGGGAGGGGCTGGCTCAGGCGTCTTCATTAATAAACACTATGGGGCTGCCTAGATCCTAAGACTTTAAAGTTGTAAAACAGGATGGGGTGGGCCCAAGGTCAAGGTTCTATGGTTGTTTAGTCATTAGCAGAGATCAGCAAGTTCCAGTCATTCCAGGCGTTACTTCTACAGCATCGTAGGAAGTAAAAAGGCATTTCTATCATGATTTATTTCTCGTTCATTCTTAACCTCCCTTACCTTCTGACCTCCCCTCCCCCATTTGTCAAAGAGCAAACAATAATTTGGGGGAGAGGTCTGGAGCACCTGATGTTCCAATGGCTGGGAAATCGAAGGACTTCGTCCTGAGTTTGGGCAATATCTGTGAGAACTGCCTGAGCCTCTGAACACCATTGCAGATAAAGAGGAGATGATTTTGAGGTGGATCTTACTGGCCAGGGTGTCATGTATATATAAGAAAAATTAACATATGATTCATGGGTTACATTAAAAAAAGCACTCTGGTTAATATCTGACAATGGCATACATTTTGGAGTTAATCTGTTGCACTAGACAGAAATGATTTGCATCAATGCTGGACAAAGCGTAAGTAACTTTACTAAGTCTGGGACTTCTATTCAATAGTACTGATGAGATGAAGTAAATGCATTCTTCTAGGGTGGCCTTTGTCCCCAAATGGCATTGACCAGACATGCCGCTCACCATTTGCCTTTTTGCCCCGTGTTTTGGGTAAGTTTTCTGACATGGTCAATCAGATGGTGTCAGGCCATTGCAGCCCGAGTTCCAGTGCTGACGGTGTTCTCTGGACGGACGGGCCATTTGCGGGGAACGCGTGAAGCTTTGTGGGTTTTACAGATGTGCCTGCGTAATTGCCTACGACGCTGCCTCTCCTGGGTGAAGATGACAGGGCAGCTGGTCGCTGCTATTCTCACCCTGGTGAGTTTGTGGGAGACACCTGTGCAGGCATGTACCCATGCACGTGTGCTGTGTAGGATTTTTAAATACTGCCAACGTGTTCCCAGTTGAAGGCCCTTGGCCCTTGCTATTGCCACTGCCATGAATGGTTCCCTCTGATTCTTCTCTATCACTGAGGTCTCAGCTGAGATACCATGTTCCACAGAGGCCTCCCCTTACCACTGTAGTCACATCACGTCGTTCTCTAGCACTTCTTCCTGCTCTCTTCTGTTTTTTCCTTTTTAACTGTGGACTTTTTCTGTATCTGTTCAGGACAGTCTAGGTCAGGTTTTGGCAAACTATGGCTCACAGTTCAAGCTGATCTACTGCCTGTTTTTATAAAAAGTTTTATTGGCGCACAGTCATACTCATTTACTTATGTATTGTCTATGGCTGCTTTCACACTATAATGTCATAATTAGAGGGTTGGGGGAGACACATTATGACCCACAAAGCCTAAAATATTTAGTATCTGGGGAGCAGATGTGGCTTAAGCAGTTGTACTTCTGCTTTTCACATGGGTCATCCTGGGTTCGGTTCCTGGTGCTGCCTAAAGAAAAACAGACAATGAGCAGAAACAACGAGCAGACAATGGGCAAAAACAATGAACAGACAATGAACAAAAACAAAAACACAAGCAAACAATGAGTAAACAGCTGAGGGAGCCAACTCAGGGGAGCTGATGTGGCTCAGGAGTTGAGCACCAGCCTCCTGCAATGAGGCCCTGGTACCTCAAAAAAAAAATTAAAAAATGACTAAAAAAATTTAGCATCTGTGCCTTTATAGAGAAAAAATTGCTGACTGCTGGTCTAGGGTATGCCATGACTTTATCAGTCATCTCTTGCTAGGGTGCAAATTACTACAACACTTAAAGAGTTTAAAGCACTGAACATTTGTGCCTCACAGTGGGTCAGGAATTCTAGAACAGGTGGGCTGGGGGGCTGTGCCTCTGGAGCTCTCAAGAGGTGGCCTTCAGAGGAGGGCCAGAGGGGAGCTGGAGCAGCCACTCCAGAGGTGGCTCGTTACACGGTGCGGGCAGGGGGCTCAGAGCCTTCCTTGACCAGGCACCTCCCCGTTGGCCTGCTCAAGTGTCCTTCTGACTGGCTCTGGACGCCTTCATAGTAAATGCCCAGAGAGAGGGACAGAGAGCGCGAGCCAGGCTTGAATGACTTAGTCTCAGAAGTGAAGCAGTATCCCTTCTGTTTGTAAGAAGTGAGCCACTAATTGAAGTCCACACCCGCCAGGAGGAGAATCAGACTCTACATCTTAGGTGAAGCCTGTTAAAGAATTTGTGGACATGATAAAATCTCAGTGGGTTAACATAGGAAGGGTTTAGAGGGGAGCAGGCGTAGCTCGGTGGTTGAGCACCTGCTTCGCATGTGTGAGGTCCTGGGTTCAATCCCCAGCACCTCCTGTAAAAAAGAGAAGGGTTTATATCCTATTCATGCTGTGTGTTCTCTGAGGACAAACAGAGCAGCTTGCTTATTGTGTTTATAAATAAATGCAGAGGCTGAAGGGGAGGCCACCATTGGAGTCTGGAAAGTCTTTAACCAGAACTAACAGATCCCATCCAGATGCCACATTGATAGACTAAAGGACAAAGGACATAATCATCTCTGCAGATACAGAAAAAGCAGTTGGCACAATCTAACGCCGTTTACTACTAATAACTCAACAGACTAGGAAGGGAAAGAACCTCCCCAACCGATGATGGTCATGGACAAATATCCAACCCCACAGCATCACGTCAGCCGTGAAAGACTTGGATACTGTCCTCTTAAGAGCAGGGACAAGACTGAGATGTCCTGTCTGCCAAATCTGAGTCAGCATTTCACTTGATATCCTAGCCAGGGCAATTAGGCAAGAAAAAAAATTAAAAGGCATCCAGTTTGGAAAGAAAGAAGTAAAATTATTCTATGTCTATAGATATGATCTTCTGTTTATAAAATCTGAAGGAGTCCACTAAAAACAATATGAGAACAAGTAAATGATCAGCAAATTTGCAGGACACAAGATCCATCTACAAAGATAAATTATGGTTCTGTACACTAGTGGAGATTAATCTGAAAATGAAATTAAGAAAGCAATTCTACATACAATAGCATCAGAAAGAATAAAATACTCAGGAATAAATTTAACAAAAGAAATGTAAGACTTTTATGCAGAAAACTGAAAAATATTGTTGAATGAAATAGAAGATCTAAATAAATGGAAAGGCATCTCTTGTTCATGGAGTAGAAGATTTAATATTGTGGAGAAGGCAATACTCTCTTAATTGGTCTATAAATTCAACACAATCCCCATCAAAATCCCAGCTGGCTTTGTTGCAGAAGTTGACAAGCTGATCATAAAATTCATATGGAAATGCAAGGGACCCAGATTAGCCAAAACAATTTTGAAAAAGAACAAATTTGAAAGAATCATATTTCATGATTTCAAATTTATTACACAGCTGCAAAAATCAAGACAGTTTGGTAATTGCGTAAGAAGAGACATGGAGATCAATAGAATAAAATTGAGACTCCAGAAATAAACTATTACATTTATAGTTCATTGATATTCCACGAGAGTACCAAGTTAGTTCACTGGGAAAAATATAGTCTGTTCAAAATATGGTGCTGGGACAATGGGATATCCACATGTAAAAGAATGAAATTGGACCAATTCCTTAAACTATAAATAAATAATAATTCCAAATAGATGATGGACACAAATGTAAGATATACAACTCACAGAAGAAAACTTAGAGATTAAATTTTTATGACCTTAAGTTAAACACTTCTTCTTAGAAGCAATACTAAAACACAGGTGAGTAGAAATAAAAACAGATAAACTGGACTACATCAAAATGAAAACATTTTGTGCTTCACAGGAAATGAAAAGCCAACAAACAGAATTGGAAAAAAATATTTTCAAATCATAAATCTGATAAGTGGCTTTCATCAAAATATGTAAATACCTCTTACAGCTCAAAAAGACAAAACCCAATTAAAAATGGGCAAATAATCTGAACAAACATTTCTATAAATTTTATATACAAGTCATTGAGCATATGGAAAGATGCTTACATCATTAGCCAATACGGAAATGCAAATCAAAACCACAGTTCACAATTAGGGAGGCTAGAAAAAAAAAAAAGGATAATACATTTGGCAAAGATGTGGAGAAATTGGAAGTTTCATCTAGTTCTGGATATGAATGTAAAATGGTACAGCCACTTAGGAAGAGTCTGGTCGTTTCTCGAAAGGTATTGAGAGAGATACCACATTCCCACATCATCCAGCAGTTCCTGCGCTAACTATATGCCAGAAAGAACTGAAAACAGGTGTTGAGACAAAAACTTGTACAAAGTGCTCACCACAACATTATCCGTAAGAGCCCAATGTGAATATGAGCCCAGTGTCTAACAACTGACACATGGATGAATAAAATGTGCTGTGTTCGTGCTACGATGTATTATTCCACCTTAAAAAGGAACTACAATCTGTGACGTGGATGAACCTTGAAAACATTATACTAAGTGAAAGAAGCCAAACACAAAAGGACAAATAATCCCTGATTCTATTGATATGAAGTGTCCAACACAGGCAAATCTACAGAAAACAGAGTAGTGGGTGGTGGGGACTGAGAGAAGGTGGATTGGGTGGTGATTGCTAATGTTTGGGGTTTCCTTTTGGGGTGAGGAAATCGTTCTCATTGTAGATCTTGCTGGTGGTTGTGTGACTCTATAAATACAATGAAACCGTTGAATTGCACCCTTTATGTGAATGCGTTTTATGGAATCAAGGTGTTAAAAATACAAAGCTGAGAAGTAAAAAGATCCCACCTGGGAATGAACACACAACCTTTTGGCTACAACGAGCCACGTGATGCTACCCAAGCACAGAGGGGCCAGGAAAGAAATCCTTCCACAGACCCCACGGGGGCATTTACACGGGAGAGGTAAGGACAGCACCCACCACCTGAGAATTATCTCATCTATTTGTTGGTTGTCCCTTCATGATCTCCCCCCACGAGAGCAGAGACTTTGCTTGTGATGGTCTTGCACACATCAATAGAAGTATGGATCTGTAGGTCACATCCACATGCTGCCCTGGAGGGTAAATTTGTGAAATCCTGCCAGAATGAGAGCCTGGCATGGACACTCGAGGGCTGCTCTTCGTTGGTTTCTCCAGAGGCGGGTTCACCTGAACATACCAGGGAAGACCTCGCTTCAAATAGCGTTTTCCTGGAAGCAGCTCACATTTCTCAGACTATCCACCTAATCCTGGGTTCAGAGAGCCTCTCTCTAGAGTGAGTCAACCAGCAGTGACCACAGAGAGAGGACACAGCACCGCCTTGGTGCTAAATGGAGTTTTCAAAGAAACCGGCTTTGAGTACCTGCTATGAAGGTTCAGCGCCGACGTAGACAAGGGTTGCGTCAACCCCTCCCCATGCTGTGTTGTTTCCCAGCATCCTCTGGACCTGGCCCGTGCTGGGCGTGGGAGGAGAAGGTACCCTCAGATGGCACAAAGCCCCTCACCAGTGCAGAGTGGGAAAGCCAGCCAGCTCAACCCTCAGGACCCTAGCAACATTCGCTTCACTGGTTTAGGCTGCTAAAGGTGTCGACTGGCTGTGGTGGAGACAGGTGCTTTCCTGGTGCCGCCTCATTCCGATCCACCAATTCCTGGATTTCATTTTCATTCCTTGAGGATGTGCTAGTGAAGCCGTTTCTGAGAACAAGGTTTTCCAGCGCAGTTGATGTAAGCCTAGCTGGGCTCACGGATGCTGGCCTGAGCGCTGGGTTCCCCCTGCCCTGGGACCCAGAGGAGGCTCACTCACCAGGTGCCACTGGCCATGCCCTGTCATCTGAAGCCTGCAGCTGGTCACCCGAGCAGATCCTGCAGGACAAAAGAGAAACATCCACCTTTGCACAACTGTTTCCCATCACGTAATTTGTGGGTCTGGCTCATGCTTGGTCAGCCGGCCTGAATTAATCTCTCTTGATCAAAACATGGTAGGCGTAGAGGTGGGGATATATCAGAAGTACATGAATGGATTTAGAGTCAGCAGAGGAAAAGTTAGGGAAGTTATACACACAGAATCCTTTCTAACTGGGGTTGAAAGACCTGATGACTTTAGAATAATTGGCTCATGCACAAGACTTTTTTGGTCAATGTAATGACTATGATGGGCTAAGCAGTTGATGAGATGGAACCATTTGGTTTTAGTTAATTGGCAGTAAGGGAATTTTTGCTCCCTGAAGAAGAGTTCCTCACTTGGGGGACTTATCCACTTAAGCATTTCAGGAGTCCTCAAATCCCCACCCTTGAATTTGCTCTCAGTTGCTAAGTATTAGAATTCTAGCAGAGAATTGCATTTTGCAGCCATTCTGATCTGATTTGTGAGTAAGTGGCATTAAGAAGAGCACTCTTGTGGGCTCACCTTAACACCCTTCTGATGGTGGAGGCCTGCTCAGGCTTGTCTTTGTCTCCCCCAGGGTGCTGTGCATGTCCAGAGTGCGAATTCAGCTGTGCATATTAATTCATTGTTGGTGGTCATCCTTACTGCTGTTTTGTTTCATCTTGCTTGAAATTTGATTGTTCTGGTGACAGTGATACCATCCTTGGTGTTTCCAAGGTCCCTTGAGCTCCAGAGGGGCTGAGTGGCTGGTGGCTGGTTGACATGCTTGGGCAGAGCTGGCCATCACTGTCAGCTGAAACTCCGGGGTCTGATTCGTCCTCAGTGTATAAAGTCGAGACCCTTGTAACAATGTCTGCCCTGAAACCATGTGTGTTTTGCTGCCTGCCTCTCTGATCTGTGTCTAGTAGAGACGTTTCCTGCTCTGTTGTGACTTTCCCATTTAACTCAGCTGACAACTCCAACGTTTAAACATTAACGAATGCCTTTCAAGCAGTAACTGGCTGGGGCAGAGTGAGGGGATCCAGTGACTGACAGGATCTGGTTTCTGCCTTTAAGAAGCCTCAGTTGACTTCTCCAATTTCATGTCAGCTTGAATCTCACAGACCAAATGTGACATCAGCTCCAAACTCAGGTCTTTCCCATTTGCTGGTGCAGTGTACTCTGTCAATATTTAATACATGCTCTGGGAGAGGGCTGTGCTCCAGAAGCAGTGAAAGCCATTAAATGCAGGATTCAATCTCCTACTTTACTTCTTAAGATCCCTGCGTAGGTCCTTTTGCTACCCTAAACTTCCCTGGACAGAGGAGATGTGGCGGGAAGACTTCCCCCAAGAAGCTCCTTAGGCTGTGAAGCTTTAGTGGACCTGGCCTCTAGAGGAATATGTAAATGAGGCAGGGGCACAGCAGAGGACTCTGGGACCAAACTGGGATAAGCCAAGCAAGGAATATAGGCACCTGATTTGCTGCCAGGAACCTGGAATCCAAACTGGGCACACTGAGGGATGAGTGGTAGTGAAAGAACCCAATCAAGGGACAAGGAAATGACAGGGTGGGAGTCTTCAAAGACTGAGCTATGAGAAGGCTAAAGGGTATTATTCTGAGGTGGCTTTACTCAGAAGTTTATAGATAAGTTCTTCCTTCCTTTCTTCCTTCCTTCCTTCCTTCTGACAAGGTACATTCACTCACTGTATTACATTTCAGCATTTCCTCGGTGCTGGAGTTTTATCAGTGAATGGAATGGACAAAATCCCTGCCTTTGTGGAGATTACCATTCAGTTGTCAGAGGAAGGGGTGACAATGGGGTCGAGTTTCACATGACAACAGAAGGAGTGCTGTGTTCCCATTCTGGAGACTCTGTTGCACTCCCCAATTGAGCAGCAACAATCCCCCAATACAAGGGGAAAGACCAGTGAAGAAGAATGTTTAAATGATTGGCCCTTGATACTGATGCCTATGCTTATAAGCCTGTGTGCTTGAAATTTCAACTAGACCTAGAGTTGCAGGGTGCCTAAGACTCCTGAGAGCCTCCACGTTGCTCGAATGTGGCCACTCTCTAAGCCAAATTCAGCATGTAAATGCATTACCTTCCCCACAGCATGGGACATGACTCCTGGGGATAAACCTCCCTGGTGCTGAGGGATTACTACCAAGTGCCAGCTGGTCATGTAACTAGAAAAAGACCTTGAATAAAAGGGGGAAATGGTAAAGACAAGTGAGTTTATATGACTAAGAGACTTCAAAATGAGTTCGGAGATCATCAGAGAGATCATGCTTATGCACATCTCAGCAGAATCTCAGAGAACAGCCAAAGGAGATGCAACCCCAGGTAGGAGTACTCCTGAGGGCTATAGATACAGCCAGGTCCTACAGTCATGACAGATGGCTCTGGAGTTCTGTTCCTTGCTAGTGGGCCCTACTTTGGAATCTGTGCTCCTGAGTGTGATGGAGTTGGACTAAGATGTGACCTTTCTACACATGCCTCATCTGTCACTTTTACTGAACTTGTGGTTGGTACTGGGGTTGGTGTATGCTCAGAAGACTTGAATCTCTGGACTGTCTATGTGCCAGCTGGATCCTGAGCCTCAGCAGAGTTGCTACACCTAGTTCATTGGAATTACCCAGGTCAGCTAACAGGATGGAGAGGATGGTCAACCACCACACCTGGGAACCAAGAGTCCACAGCTGCAAGCAGGAGAATTCCATCCATCAGCCATGTGATATCTAAGCCCCCTCTCGATTTAGAGGTGGAGTGATTATCACCATCCCAGGGTCCTCAGGATGGAGGAATAAAATATGGATTAGAGTGGACTACTGGTATTTTACTATAGAATTATTGTAACTCAAGCAATGGAAGAAATTATATCATTGATGTGGAGGAAATGGCCATGGGAATTCCTGAAGGCAGGGAGAGGGAAAAAGAGGTGTGATACAGGGGCATTTTTGAGACTTGGAGTTGTCCTGAATGATAGTGCAAGGACAGATGCAGGACATTATGCATCCTGCCATAACCCACTGAATGGACTGGCAGAGATTGTAAACTACAGCAGAAACTATAACCATGCTTATAGCAATGCTGCAAAATATGCCCATCAAATGCAATGAATGTACCACAATAATGGAAGAGGTTGTTGATGTGGGAGGACTTGGGGGTGTGTGGAGTGGGATATATGGGAACCTCTTATATTTTTTAATGTAACATTCTGTGTGATCTATGTATCTTTAAAAATAACAATAATAATAAAAGATAAAAAGTGAAGTAAAATGGGAACTATATCAGAGGGGGTCAAGTGCGAGGAGGAAAATGCAGTGGAGTCAGGGGATGGAAGGTAGACAGAGGCTTGCACGAGGGTTTCCGTGAGGTGGTCCAGTAAGATCTCATGTGGCAACTGCCAAATGAGGGGAATGCGGGAGGGGAGGGCTCAGGCATGTGGCTATCAATGAGAGCAGCCTTCCAGGGAGGGGTGAAGCATGTCAAGGCCCTGGGTGAGAGCCCACCTGGTGTACTGTGCTCACCTGGTGCACTGGAAGACCAGCAGGAGCCAGAGGACTGGGGCAGAGGGCAGAGGAGGAGAGACAAGCAGATGAGGCCAGGGGGGAGATGGGCGGCAGGCCAGGGCCAGGCTGTGTAAGACATCGTAAGGACTTTGTGGGCACGATGAGAACTGAGGAAGGGTTTTGAGCAGAGCAGCACCGTGATCCAATGTCCCTGTAAGCAGGAGCTCGCTGTTGCAGGGAGAAAATACACAAGTGGGGCAAGCGTGGCAGCAGGGAGAGCAGTCAGGAGGTGATGACAACAATGCAGGCAGGAGGAGCTGATGGGCGGGAGCCACGCGGAAGATGTGGGCACGGTGGGAAGGGAGAGGATGTGTATTCTTCCTGGTTAGGACCGGTAGGCTCTCTTGATTGATTGGATATGGGTCTTAGGGGGACGGAAGAGTAAATAATGACCATGTTTTGTCCATCCCAACTGGAGGGTGGATGGCCAATGACAGCTGGGAAAGGCTGCAGGAAGAGTTCAGGGCAGGGCTGAATGGTGGTGGTGATGAGCAGGAATTTGGTTTTGGGCATGTTAATTTAGAAATGCCTACTTGATCTCTGAGTTGGCATGGTTGATTGTTGGATAGAGGAATCCTGAAATTAGGAAAAATGTTCAGGCTAGAGGCATAACTGATTGCTGCACCTTCTAATGTCATCTCTGTATCTTAAAACACTGAATTTCCCAAGCAATTTCAGAGCCAAGCCCATGGCCCATTCTTATTTCCTGCTTTAGGTCAGTTGAGCACTCTTTTGATTTGTGTTCTGCAACCAGCCCATCCCAGACCTGATCTTTGCTGTTGCTAAGCCAAGGCTCTGTAACTGTAGCCACCTCACCCCCACCTCGCAGCACCCCTGAATGGTACACCTAATGCTGTTCCTCATGCATGAAGAGGTTTTGCTGTCACCCCAGCCACAGTTGCTCCCTTAGTGCCAGGAGTGACTTGCAGGGTCTAGAACTGTGGGGTCCTCCTTGTCTACCATGGAGCACCCAGTGAGCTTAGCAGGCCCCGTGCCTTAGCCTATAAGCCTGGCCTCAACAGCAACTATGCTCAGAAAGTTGGAATACCCCAGCTAACATGGCCCTTGTGATGCCAGGACACAGCTATTGTGCCCAAGCAGCAGGGGAACCTCCATGCCTGATAGATGTCATTGAAAAATAATGTGGGGGCGGGGCACATAAGACTTTGCCTATTGATTTTCCCATTAGATGTGCAGCTATGGTTGGGACACAGGAGGAACCCATGTAAGGTGGAAGACTGTGTGTTTTATGTACGTGCCTTTCCTCCACGGGATCTGGAGATGGACTGAGCAGGTGATGGCCCTGGAGCCCCCACTGAAGAGCTCCATGGTCTGCCGGGGCGGTGGTCTCCTCGTGTAGGCATTGCTGTGGTCAGGGACGACTCAGGACCACTCTAGCCAGTGGGTTGCTAGTGGAGTGTAATTAGGCTGAACCTGTAATCCACTGGGGAAACCTCTTCCAGGGTCAGTACCAAATAGTCTAGACTTGAAACAATGTTAAGAGTGATTAAAAATGGGGCAAAAATGACATGGGCCTATATATTTTCTCACAGATGCACTGAATTTCCCTAAGGCTAATCAATGATCAATAACATCTGTATCAAAATACAGATTCCCCAGATGTATCCCCAGAGAAACCCATAAACTTTCACCCCTTGAAACCCAAGCCGTAGTTCCCGGGATCTGACCTCCTGCCCCCTCTACACAGCAGAAGACTTTGTCACAGTATTTCTAAAGTCAACCATCATGAGTCTCCTTTTCTACCTTGGAGAGACTTAAATAGAAATGTCCACACCCACTATGAGCTGATGCGAGTCAACAGAATAAAAGTTTCACCCAGGGTGGCAAAAGGAAGGAACAGAAACAGGCCAATGCTGAAAGATGCATTTAAGTAACAATACAGATCATTTGTGGGCTACCATTTCCTGGAGGTAACTTTGGGATGTTGTCCGAAAGAGAGAGGCTAACAAAAAAAGAAGCTTGACGAGGCACCCCGTGTTTCTGGTTTTGTCATGATGATGTTGATAAATCAAATAAACTGCAGGTGAGCTGTTTAGGGGAGGCTCAGGTGTGGAACTGGCAACTGAGAACGTGGAGGTGTCTAAGGCATTGGATCTTTACAACAGTTATTCTTTTCGGCTCCCAGGAGATGTCGGCTAAATGAAAATTAGGGTCACTCATACAGTCTGCAAGGAAGATTCTATTTTTAACAAGAATCCGTGGCTGGTTGAACGGGGGGAGTGGTGGATTAAATTACTTGACAGGAAATGACGCAGAAGCCAAATGGGAAGTTTCTTGAAAGCTTTGCCTGAAAAGTGTGGTTGACATTAAAGTCCATAAAAACCCAAGTCAGAATGGTGGCTTTCATTTTGAAAGAAAATGATTCCAGTGCATATAAACCTATAAAAACAATATAAGAAACACGTGTGCACCCACCGCACAGCTCCACCAATTCTTAATATATGTTGATATTTCATCCAGGGTTTTGTGACAACCAAATATTACAGAATTACAAATACAATTGAAAACCTGATGCACATCCTCCTGATTTCCCCTTTCTCCATCCTTCCCTAGACATAGTCATTAACTTGTGTTTTGTTTACATCTTTCTCATGCTAATTTGTATAGTTTGGTCTCATTAAATTAATGTGTGTTCATTATATAAATAGAAAACTGTATGTGTGTATACATAATTTTTGTATGATTTTCTCTTTTCTATTAGTAGCATTATGCTATCCTTTTTATTTTCTTTTTCATCTTTTTTTTTGAGATTTATCTGTGTTGAAAGATGTAGTTCTGGTTCATGCATTTTTAAACAGCTGTCTGGCATTTCATGGCATCAACACGCCACATTTTTTTTTATCCATTGTCTAGTTGATAGACATTTAGTTTGTTTACAGATTTCTGCCTCCATAGACGAATGCTCTAAACCTTCTTATACACATTTCTTTGCACCTGCATATTCACACCCACCCACACATAAGTATATATACATACATACATATCCTATAAAATGTGTCTGTGTGTGTATTCACCCACACACACATATACACACACAAATATAAACAGAAACACAGATGCATGCACAAAAATGAAATTGCTGCCTGATATGGCATGGACATCTTCAACTTTACTAGACATTGTAGTATTGTTTTTCCAATGTGCTTGTACTAATATAACGTGTGCATAAATTCAAACTTATTCTATAACCAAGTATGCCTAGTTCCTGGAAAGCCAAATAAGTGATATAGGCTCCATAGGCTTGGATATTCAGGGAGGATGCAGGCTAAATATGTTAATTCAAGCTACCTGGAATGTGGGGATATGTGTTAATTCAAGCTTACCTGGAGGATATGTGTTAATTCAAGCTTACCTGGAATGTGGGGGATATGTGTTAATTCAAGACCTACCTGGTACTCAGACAAAATACTTAAAACTCTAAGAAACTAACAAAAAGTCCTTTTGCATATAAGCACCATTTGACTCCCTACTCCTACATCCTCTGTATAGAAGGGACACAAAAATCCTATCTGGGCCTCTGTCTTTATTAGGACAGAAGTCCGCCGAGCCCAGTCGGCTGTTAATAAATCTTCCTTCTCAGATTCTTGCATTCTGACCTTCAATACCACATTCACCCGACTTCTCTCTGCCACAACAGTACTAATTTACATTCCCATAAGACATGTATATGAGTTGGGTTTCTCAATATCTCCTAAGAGGTTTGGTATTGTTGTATTTTTTAATTGTTTGCCACCCATTGGGTGTTCAACGGTGTGAGTTGCTCCATTAGTCAAGCCAGGCTAGGATCGGTGCGAGGACAGACAGGTAGCTCAATGGTGAAAATGTAGAGAGGCGACTAAAACCACACATAGATGGTTAATGGCCTTCCAACACAGACACGAAAGCAATTCGGTGAGCAGAGGAGAGACTTTGTGTCAAATGGTGCTGGAACCATGGGACATCCATATGCAAATACCAGATATTATGTACTGGATAAGTATATTTATGTACTTAATGCATATATGCACTTACATGCATATAGCCCATGCCCTGTACAAAAATTAACTCAAAATGGATCATAGACCTAAATGCAAAACCTAACACTACAAAAATTCTAGAAGAAAACATAGAAGACAGTATTAGTGACCTTGGATTAGATGGAGAATTCTTAGACATAACATCAAAGGCATGATTGTAAAAAGAAAGTTGATAAATTCGGCTTCCACAAAAAGACACTGTTAAGAGAATGAAAAGACAAGCTGCAGACTGGCAGAAAATATTTGCAAATCTCATGTCTGACATTGGACTCATCTCAGAATATGAAAAGAATTTCCAAACTGAAATTAGAGATTGGTCCATTGTGGTTTTCAAACTATTTAACAGAGCTCTGTAGAGCCCAGAGGTTGCTCTGGGGTCTCAGTGGGTAGGGATCTGATCTCTCAGCCCCCCACTCTTATCTGTTTTACAGTAGTGTTACAACAAAATGAGAATCGAGTCATCACTGGCCCTGAAAGATGGCCCAGAAGGATGTTTGCATAAAACCCTTTGGAAGACAAACGTCACCTTGCAATAAATCAACTCTGCCAGGTTTCCCTCTCGGCTGAGAACAGTTGCAGGTTAGTGCAGCTGGTTGGCTGAGTGCCCTATTTGCACACACACATCGTTAAACACGAGGGTCCCTCGGTGTCACCAGAGCCTCCCACTATGAAAAACATCGGCTTCTGTGGTTCACTGAGGAAGCAGCACATCCCATCTTTTATCTCCTGCTCATTCCAGGACAGCAGCCCTTGGTGCCTGGACTTGGGGCTGAATTTCCCACATGGTTTACCTTCTTTTCAGTCCCTTCTTCCTCCTGCCCGCCCTTCCCCTGCTTCCGTGTTTTTCTCCCCGCGCCCCCCACTCCTTCCTAGTCCCTCTCCTTCGTTGGGGTGAATTTGCATATGACATTACTTAACTATATGTTGGGGCTTCACGCTCTATTTCATTTGAAAAAGGACACTTGGCTTCTTCCAGCATTGGAGAGCGACAAGGCCGGCCCAGGCCTTTCCTGAGGCCTCTGCTCTCGCCTCACCCTCCCCAGTTTCCTGCTTATTCTGCCCTGTGGCGCAGTCTTTGCATTTTGACCAACTCTTAATGGAACAAGCAGAAGTGGAAACGCTCATGGAAAGTCAGGCCCAGGATGCAGAGGCCCCTGCGTGCCCCAGCTGCCGCTGAGCCCGAGGGGGCCTTCGCCTCCAGCCTGCTGCTCAGCGGCACCTGAATCTGGAGGCACACACCTTGCGGGAGGACACGTTCCTTCCTGGACAGCAGCCGCGGTCGTCAGCCGGAGCGGCAGGCCGAGAAGGGGCGGGCGGGGCCCGGGGAGGGCGCCCCAACCCTCCCCCCTCCTCTCCCTGTGGGTCATGACCGAGCCAGAGCGGGGTCTAGGGCCACCCCAAAGGGGCTCACGGGACCCAGGGACGAGATGGACGGATGGCGATTCCTAAGTGTGGTTTTGGGGAAGCAGGTCTTGGAAGAAAACTCTCTTCTCGAGCTTGAGAAAGAACTAGAGAGCCAAGCTGTCACCGCCCCAAGCTCCAGCTCTCCCCAAGCACCCGCACCCCTGCACATTTTCCTGCTCCAGTGAAGAACATGCATAGAATAGCTCATGGCTGGGAAAATCTGGAGTCAGCAAAGGTTGCGGGTAATTCCTAAACTGGGAGCATCACGAAGCACTTTTCTAAATTTACCACTTCTCAAGAATAGATCAGGGCAGACGAAATTGACATTTATGAACACTATTATTGTTAACAAGCATGCCAGCTGCCAAAACTTTTAAGGCCTCTTTTCTCTGGCTTCTAGGAAACTACCTTTAAAACCACATAAAGTAATTCCAACATGACTTTTACTGTTTCTCTAAGCTATGCTTTGGCAGAGCTCCTGCAGTCGGTCCAGCTCCCAGGCTTAATGGTCAGAGGGGAAGACAGAAGCCAGCTTCTCAGCCTCTTCTCTTTACCCCAGGACCACGAGGCAGATTGAGCACAAGGAAATGGCTACCAGGAAAAGTTTCATTCCAGTTCTGCTCTTGCTAGATTTTTCACACATCTGGTCCTGAATGGCTCATCTTTTAATGTCTCTCTTTTCAGTTACTATCACCCGTCACTGTCAAAGGCCAGCAATTCACATGTTCATTTCTGAAGTAAGAATTTTCCTGTAAAAATGATATGGAGACTACAGCTTAGTTTTTCATTTTTGGGGTGCTCTGCCCCCATCTCTTCCCCGAGAACACAGACAATCTTCTTTAAGTAGGTTAAAGATTAATGATTGAGGCAGGTCGAATAATTATTCACGCGTATCATGAAACCCATTTCAGGCTAAAGAAATGGGGGGAAAAAAAAGATGAATGGCAATCCCTTCTGCATGTGGCTCCGTGCAGGTTCTGACGTCCTTTCCCATCCGTGATCTCCTGCTCTGTTCCCAAAACCCACATGGGGTTACCTCTGTTACCCCCTACACCCAAACCTCAGGGGTCTGAGTCACTGGCCCCCTCGCACGGAAGAACCCAGGATATGCCCGAGAACCCGAGTGCAGGTGATGCTACGTGGTACCTAAAGGGCACTAAATAGTTGAGGGGCCTTTCAGCCATGTGGTTCTGGGATTTTAGCCTGGACGTATGTGTCGGCACAGAGGAGAGGGCTGTGCCCTGACAGCCAGGAAGCGTTGTCTAAATTCCTCATGTGTTGGAGAAGAGTCTGCTTCCACAAGCCCTGACAGAGGTAATCGGCTGATCCCAAAGCAGGTGCAGTCAGGGAGCCTCCCGCTCACGAGCTTCACTGACATGGTTCCGGGCTGCGCTGAACTTGGCCCTAGCCCCTCCTGTTGGCAGGGAGGCATGTGGCCGTGCACTCATCACGTGCTTCTTTATGTTGCATTTTCAATGGCCACCTCACCAGGCCTGTGTTTCCGTGCAGCTACATAGCAAGCCTGAGCAGGCCAGTCTTTGAAAGGCCTGCCTGCAAGGCTGGCCCTTGGCTAGCGTCTGAACACGCGGCTGGGGTTCCCCCGACATCTAACTGATGGACGTGCCTCGCTGTGCTGGACGGTGTGTGCCATCAAGGTCGCTCATGTGGAACACCTGCTTTCTTTCTGGGAGTCTGGAGTTTTGGTAGTTGCCAGGCAGAGGGTGCCTACGTGACTAGCCCCCAATAAAAACCTTGGGTGCTGAGTCTCTAATGGGCTTCTCTGTGCAGAAGTGTCACACACGTGCTGCTAGCCTTTGCTGCTGCAAGAAGAGAGCACTCGGGACACGCTCATGGGAGGGAGGGCAGAGGAGGCACCTGAGGCTTCCCGCAGACCGCACCTGTGTCTCTTCCCCTGTGATCTGTCGCCTTCCTACATCACTCTCATAACTCGAGGCCATGAGCTCCACTACGTGCTGGGTCCTATGAGTGCTTTCAGCAAGTCCACAAGTAGGGGTGGTTTGGGCCCCTGCAGCACCATTTTACAGAGCAAATGTCCTTCTCCAGGACCCCATGGATGGAATAAAGGGTTGACAACAACGTGGCATGGGCTGGGCCAAGCCAGTTACCTGGCAGGTGATGTTCCTGACAAATGAGCTGGTGGGCTCACATTTTTTCATCAGTTAAATCACCTTTGTGGACATTTCCCCCTTTGAAATGGTAAGAAATCTTTGCTTTAAAAAGCAGGTGTCACAAAACAGTTTTCTCTTTCTCTTTTCTTTCATTCTTTTAATATTAAAGGAAACATGAAAGATTTTATAGTTAGCTGTTTCCCATGTACTGATACAAGTTGTTTCAACAGGAAAAGTATGCTTCAGGAAAGTTTAATGTTCCTACTACACCATAATGGCTCCTTGGAAACCACTGGGCTCTTCAGTCGAGATGAGTCTTCCCTTGTGGACTTTACTGATTGGCTCCGGGAGAGCCCTTGTTTTCTGTTGCCTTAATGAGCACCCACATCAGGACCCGGTTTGACAATTAGTGAAGATGGTTTCATTGACTGAGTCAAGCAACTGGGCCCTCCAATCAACTTTGCCCTGAGCATCTCCGGATGTCCAGGATACTGAAAACCCCAACATGGAAGACCTGGAAGAGCCCTGCTCGGTGCCGACCATCTGAAGGAGGGTGGAGTCTCGGGTCCAAAACACCACTGAATGGTTTTGTTTCATTGGCCTGGAGACCAGGTTTCTTCCCATGTTTGACTGGAAGCACTGTTCAAGACTGGGCTCAGCAGCCAGATCTAGAGAACAGGATTCCAGATGAGGTTCCAGAACCTGAGCAAAAGGGACGGTGGGTCATGAGATAATCAACTCATGGGAGAAACACGTCCTTAATTCTCTTTCTCATATCAAGAAAACGGCCAAGTTTCTTCTACCCTGGTTTGCCCTCCATACTTGAAAGTATGGCCTTAAAATCTAGATATCCTAAGGGAATCAGTAGGAGCATTTATTACCCATCCATCAGTGCTGGACACCAGAATCAAGATCCACTTTGGACTCCAATGAAAACCTACTGGTAAAGGTTTCTGGACTTGTTACTGCCACAGCTATCCTTGGGCCATTGAACTTGGCTCTTTCTCCATTGGAAACCTGTGTCTGCCAATTCTTGCCAGCCCTGTCTCCTTTTTCCCATTGAGTTTTCAGTGTAGACGCCATCTCCTTAGAGAGGCCTTCTCGACCTTTTCCGTGTAAATGGGCCCTTTCCCCCTCCTCACCCATCACTCTCTACCTAACTTACTGCTCTGGCTTATTTTTGTCATAGTTACAAATATTTGAAATAATTTGTATCTGATGTACTTTCCACCCCAGAATGTAAAATTGATTATTGATTAGTAGGGACTTTATCTGTTTTTATCCCCTTTATATTTCTAGCACCTAGGACAATGCCTGGAACAAGGCAGGCGCTCAATAAGGTTTTGCTAAATGAATGAATGCATGAATCTCTTGCTTTGATCCTAAGCCCCAGAGTCATCTGGTTCCTGACAGTTACGCTGGTGGAGGTTGTCCCACCAGCAGTGATCTGAACTTGGTTTGGGAACAGTGACACTTGGCAGGAAAGGATCCTGGTAAGGGGTGGGGATGGCTGATCAAAGTTTTTACGGCAGGATGGTGCTTTCCTGTACCCTTCCCCTGAGACCTCCTCTGTAAATTCTCAGGCTGAGACACCAGCTGTCTCCTTAACTGACCCTCTCACACACGAATCCTAAAGCGAGGGAGAGTGGGAGCAGCAGGAGGATAGCGTAGGTTGTGGCTGCGTCCTCTGCCCCGTGTTTGCTCTGCCGCTTCTGTCCCTGTGGTTCTGAGGCCTCCTCAAACAGCTGAGAGGCCCTGCTCAGGCATCGTGTCCCCTCGTACATCCCCAGAGCATTTAGGAAGTGATGTGGGTTGACCAGGCGGGGGACACGTCCAAGTTCACACGGACCTCTCCCCCCAAGCTCTGGGATCCTGGGCTTGTAACCTCCTTTTTCTGGGTGCATTTCCCCTTCCATGCACACACACCTTCAGTAACTACCTGCTGAGCACACGAACTGTGCAAGGAACTTTCTAGGTGCCAAGGACTTAGAGTTGAGCAAAACAAAGTCCCTACTCTCATGGAAAATAGGTCTTTTTTTTTAAAGATTTATTTTATTTATTTCTCTCCCCTTTCACACACCCCTCCCCCCATTGTCTGCTCTCTGTGTCCATTCACTGTGTGTTCTTCTGTGTCTGCTTGCATTCTTGTCAGTGGCACCTGGAATCTGTGTCTCTTTTTGTTGCATCATCTTGTGTGTCAGCTCTCCATGTGTGCGGCGCCATTCCTGGGCAGGCTGTCTTTTTTTTTTCATGCTGGGCAGCTCTCCTTGCAGGCCGCACTCCTTGTGCATGGGGCTCCCCTATGCGGGGGACACCCCTGTGTGGCAGGGCACTCCTTGAGCATCAGCACTGTATGTGGGCCAGCTCCACACGGGTCAAGGAGGCCCTGGGTTTGAACCCTGGACCTCCCATGTGGTCGGCGTACGCTCTATCAGTTGAGCCATGTCCACTTCCCAAGAGTAGGTCTTTTTTGACCCACAGACAATAAACAAATACACAGATGAAGAATATTGTTCTGATAACAGCCAAAGCACTGAAATAAGTAGATCAGGGGAAGCGGCTCAAGTGTGAAGAGGTAGGTTGACTCTTTCAGGGACAGCCAGCAGTGGAGTTCCCTCGGAGCAGGGCACATCTGGACAAAGGGCAGGAGCCAGGCAGAGCTCGAGGGGCAGGAAGGGTGCAGGGCTGCGGTGGAAATGCACTGGGCAGGCTGGTGTCGTCGGAACTGCAGGGCGACTCCATCCCTGCCTCCAAAAGGGAGCGGCCTTGTGTGGCAGGCAGAGCAGTGGCCCCCGGCATGCATATCCCTTCCTTAGCCTGTGGGTGGGCAACCTCACATGGTGAGAGGTGAGATCTAAATTAGGGGCCTTGAGATGGGGAGAACTTCCTGGATGATCCAGTGGGCCCTGAGAACGTCCTTCCATGGACAAGAGCCTCGTAAGAGGAAGGTAGAGGGGTCGGAGCAGTGATGTGACGATGGACGCCGAGGAGGGGTGGAAGGGGACACAAGCCCGGGAGCACAGGTGGCCTCAAGAAGCTGGAGAGGGCCAGAGAACAGAGTCTGCCCTTGAGCCTCCAAGGCCCATGTGGGACCTCTGACCTCCAGGATGCTGAGGGATACATTTGAGCTGTTTTCAGCTACGAGGTTTGCCGCAGGGAGCAGGTGTGAGCACGCTAGAGCTGGGAGACAGGGCTGCAGGGTGGTGTGACGGTGACGAGGTGGCCATGGAACGCGTAGCACTTGAGGGCGAGAAACCCGTGCCCCGGCGCCCTCTTGCTCAGCTGGCCTCAGTGGGACCCTGCCTGGGGAGGAAAACGGGCACCCCAGGTCTTCAGAGGCTTTTTCTGCAGGGAGCTGAGCATGTGGAGACATGCTTCTTATCTCCTGGGGAAGCTCGTGGTAGAAACTTCCGCTCCAAAGGCTCTCACGGTCTCTGACAATCCTGGCATCTCCTGCGATGCCACCTGATGCTCTACCTCACAGCTGGAGTCTTGCTCAGAACTGGGGGCCTGGGGCTGATTCGGTTGCTACTTAGAGGAATTGGGGTGCATGGAGGAGAGAGGACAGGATTGGAAAGGGGGAGCTCAAGAAATCTTCAAGGAAACCCACAAGCCAGGCCCTGGGCCCTAGGCTGAGCAGGACGTGGCGGCGTGTGGGAAGAGGGAAAGCTGATCGGCGCTTAGGCCCACCTGCCTGGCCTGCTCCCCGGGTCAGGGACGCTTCCAGAACTTGCCACGCTAGTTCTTTTTTAAAGATTTATTTTTTATTTATTTCTCTCCCCTTCCCCTCCCCGCCCTCCCGCAGTTGTCTGCTCTCTGTGTCCATTCACTGTGTGTTCTTCTGCGACCACTTCTATCCTTATCAGCAGCACTGGGAATCTGTGTCTCTTTTTGTTGCGTCATCTTGTTGTGTCAGCTCTCCGTGTGTGCGGCACCATTACTGGGCAAGGTACACGTTCTTTCGTGCTGGGTGGCTCTCCTTATGGGGCACACTCCTTGCGTGTGGGGCTCCCCTATGCGGGGGACACCCCTGCATGGCACGGAACTCCTTGTGCGCATCAGCACTGCACATGGGCCAGCTCCACGTGGGTCAAGGAGGCCCAGGGTTTGAATCGCGGACCTCCCAGGTGGTAGGCGGACACCCTATCCATTGGGCAGCTTCCCTGCCATGCTAATTCTCAAAGCAGCAGGTGTCCAGGCCTGTCCCGGAAACAGGGCTTCTCCAGGGGCACCCCTGGCCAACACCATCCCCTGGGGTTCTCGTCTGCAGCCCATTCCTTCTCACCACCCAGGCCTTGTCCCTACCTTTATGCTCCGCGGGGGAGGGCATGTCTGTGGGCTGCGCCCCCTGAGGCTCTGGGGCTCTCACAATTTCCCCAGGGGACTAATCAGTGTCTACGCAGGTCTTTTACTGGAGCTCCAAAGCCTAGAAAGATGCATTGCAGAGTGCTGGGGGCTGGCCAGGCAGGCAGTGACCTGTGCTACAGCAGACCTCTAGGGTCACGGTGAAACCTGGCTCTGAAATGACAAGGGGCCAGGGCTCCTTATTTCAGTAAGACCAAGTTTGGTAGGTTAAAAACGTCTCTTCGCTGCCTCCAAGTTCCACCAACATGCTGGAGGACCTCCCTTGGAGGGAGACGCGTGTCCCTGCTATCGAGGAAGCTTCCCGTGACCCCATGCACATCTGTGTTCCAAAGCAAGAGCTGGACGGCTCAGTGGCCACTGATACAAGACCAGGTGTAAATGAAGTCCGGGCGGTGGGGTAACTGCCCACCAAATGATAAACGGGCCAGAAGCATGGCAGGAACCCAAACTGGCTGGTCAGTGTGTCAGCCGAGGGCTCACCAGGAAACAAAAGTACTGTCTCATATTCCAAATGGGGGAGATCCAAATGCAGGAAGGTGGCTGCTTGAGTGGCAGGATGTCCAAGGAGTCAGACGAGGGGCAGGTGCCACCCGGGGCTTAGAGATGGTGGAGTAGGGACGCTGCTTCGTCAATACGGGGCCTCTCTGATTCCTGTTTGACCAGCAAAAGCAGGTGTGGAGGTCGGTTTAGGTCACTGCAGACTCAAGTCTCTGTACAGCATTTATCACAGGGCCGCACGGCTGAGAGCTACGAACAGAAACTGTGGATCTGGGCTGGGGTCGAATCCCAGCTCTGCCCCTTGCTAGCTGCATGATCTTGAGCAAGTGACTCTACGTCGCTGTGCCTCAGTTTCTCCACTTGTGAAATCGGGCCAAAAAGTACACACCTTGGAATTATGTGAGTGATGTCACATGGGAGCTACTTAGCCTGGTGCCCGGCAAACGTTAGGCTTTCAAGGGGGCGCGAATGATGATGAATAGCTCAAAGCAGGGTGGAGCTGCCGCGGGGTCCACGGGCACTTCCGGTGTGTTGGCCTGAACGTGGCGCAGGTGTGAGGGGACAAGCCACCAGAGGCAGGTCACGAGGAGCATGGACGGCGGTCTAAGGAGAGCATGGGAGGTCATGCGTTTGAGTCTGGCTTAACTCCAGGTGTGGCTCTCCAGGCCCTCCCTGCCCATTCGCCCTGGATGCTTCCTGCCGGGGGCTGAGAAGGCAGGTTTCCCAGAGTGGGGCCCTTCTGCCCAGGGGCCGGCCCCGCTCCATGGCGGATTGCTTCCAATCCCACCACCTGGTGCAGGACGGGGGGTCCCTGGGCTGAGCCTGGGGAGGGCATCATTTCACAGTGGGAACTCCTGCTTCCATCATGGCAGCCAGCAGCAACGGTGGTGGCTTCTCCTGGGTACCGCCACACCCCAAGGCCTTGTGCCTGCTCAGGGCCACCAGAGGAGTGACTTTGCCTGCTTTGCTCAGCAGCCTCTGGCCGCAGAGTCCCCCCCACCGGGGAGCCAGCTCTGGGGAAGGATCGTTCACTTGAGGAGGGTGCGGAGAGGTCACGCTGGAGTGTGCTAATCCCGGGAAGAGCTGCCTAGCGTTTACAGGGTAGATGTTCCAAATGCCTCTGTCTCTCCTCTCCATGCCCATTTAGACGCGGGCCACCTTCACTGTTTTTTCTCGCCGCAGTGCAGTTTTGTAAGGCCTCACCTGCAGGGGATGGGAAGGCCACCAATGGGTGGCGCCCTAAAGAACTGGGCAGAGAAGTTGCCAGAGGCCACCTGGAATCCGCAGGAGAGAGGGGTGGACTGACCAGCAGTGTGGGTCTTCGGGGGAGAAAAAGAAGTTGCCCTTGGCATCGTGCGCTTCCCGTGTCGTTTCAGCTTATGGCCTGGCACGACGCAGGGCCCGCTCCTTCCCTCCCTCCCTGTGCTGGACCCTGACTCCGGAGCAGGCAGAGCTGACAATGTCATCGACGGCACAGAGGGCATCCCATCTCCCGCGTGTGACCAGATCCCGTTTACAACAAGAAATAGGCTCTTAAACTTCTGAAATTTATTTTTGTTTTCACCCTCATTCCATGAGCCCATAACTCACTGCCCATATCTCTTTTTCCTGCAATGCAATTTTGGCCATGATTTATTTGAGGCTGTTCACAGTTCATCAGCCTGTCTGCTACCTGGCGGTGGGTTTCCAGAATAAACTTCAGGCAGATGGTGCTTTTATGTTCTCATATAAACCAGAATGAGCAAGGTGCTCTGCAAACAGCTGTTGCCTCAGTTGTACACAAACGGCTTCACGTGAGAAGGAGCGATTTTTAAATGTCAAGGAAAATATATGTCCAGTGGGGCCAGTGTGCAAACGACCAGAACGAGCCGTCTTTGTCTGAGCACATTAAACGCTGGGTACTTTGCAAATGTTCCTTCATGTAGGTACTGAGGACTGAGCGGCCACACCGCCACTGTGCCAAGCGATTAGAGCCAGTCAATCTGTTATGACAAGGGCCTCATAATGGGGCTTAGAGTCACTTCCTAGCACACACCAAAATAAAAGACCATAAAGGGATCCCTTCTGGAGAGTGAACCGGGATCAGCTAAGTGGAAAAGAAGAGCAGAAACAAGCCCGAGCAGATGTCGGTCCTCTTGACCCGCCTGAGCACAGCCGCGCGCGTGGGCACTTTCCTTAGGTGGGAGCAGGGAAAAAGCCAGATAATAGGATTCCGGGAGTTTCCGCAGGAGGAGTGAGTCATGACACATTTCTAAAGCTTCTATTATCACCACAAATTTTTACGACACATTTTAAAAAGATAATGTTGGCGGCATTTGCAGGAAAGATTTGTTTCCATCACTGAAGTTTTATGGCTCCTTTTATGCCGCAACAGCAGAGTTGAGTAGCTGCGATGGAAACCAGAAAACCTCAAGCCTGAAACATTCACTCTCTGGCCTGTCCTGTGAAAGCTGGGCTGGCCCCTGGGGCATGATGCTCCGCTGCCGGCACTGAGTCTTAGGTCCCTCTTGCCAGCTCCATGACCTCTGGGAAGTTACTTAGGAATTACAGCCTTGGTTTCCAACAGGGATCAGATAATTCCTACCTCACCTACCTCCTGGGTGCGATTTGAGGATTAAATGTGGAAATACAGTCCAGCTCTCAGCAATAGGCCCGACGTGTATAAGAATGTGGGCAAGGCTAGAAATTACTTTCATCAAGTCTGTGTGCTTAGAGAGTTAAAAAGCAGGGGCCGTTTTGCAAATATTTACCAGCAGAAAATGCCAGAGCTTCAACCCACGGAAGGCATGTGGCACAGGAGAGAAGGGATTCTTGCCAGCATATTCCAGGATATTCTGTCAAGGGGCTTCATCTGGCAGATGGTCAAGATGACACTTCTGTTTGTGCTTGCCTTGTCTGTTTTTACTAGATGTTTCTCTGATGTGTCGGGCCACCAGTCTTGCAGGTATTTTTGCCCCTGCTCCCAAATGGTGCGTCCTGGAAGTCTTGGCCCATTATCCTTCTCCTAATTACCTCCTGGGTCAAGCCATTGCTTTCCTTTTTATCAGCCCGTGTCCCTAGGACTCACACTTTCCACCTGGGTGTGCATAAATGAAGACTTCCGTCAGCCAATACTCACCTCCAATCTGCGGGTGGATGTATTATTTCATTTTTTAAATTTTTTTAAAAGATTTGTTTGTATTTATTATTTCTCCACACCCCCTTGTTTGCACTTGCTGTGTCTGCTCATCTTCTCTGTTTCTTCAGGAAGCAACAGGAATGGAAGTCAGGATATCTGATGAGGGAGGGAGGCACCTAATTGCTTGAGCCACCTCTGTTTCCTGCTTTATTGTGTCTCTCATTATGTTTTTCTCCTTGTGTCTCTTGTTGCATCATCTTGTTGCATCAGCTTTGCTGTGCCAGCCCATCATATCAGCTCACTGTCTTACTTGCCTTCTTTTTAGGAGGCACTGGGAACCTCTGCTCCCTGCTTTGTTTTTTCTCCCATTATACTCCTCTTCTTGTGTCTCTTGTACCAGCTCACCATCTTCTTTAAGAGGTACCAGGAACCGAACCAGGGACCTCCCACGTGGTAGGCAGAAGCACAATTGCTTGAGCCACATCCCCTTCCCTGGATGTATTATTTAATTGGCATTATTGGCATTTTTATTAAAATAAATCTCAATATTTTAAAACATCTAAACAACATATAAAGATGAGAGCTAAAATTTCCTGAAATCATAGCACCCCAAAAGAGTCATTCATAGAATTAGAGCGCCATCATTTCTGTCACCCAGCACATGTATCTACAAGGAGGTGGATAGGGCTGAGGGAGAGATGCACATAATGCTTTACTTTTAAAAGTTATACTCCACAGGATGCCCTTGGTTAAGGTGCTAAACTCGTTTTTACTTATGTCTAACAGAAGACAAAATATCCAAAATGAATTTCCTGGACTTAAAACAAATGTTAGTTGATTCCATAGATACTGGTGTTTTAAGAAATTCTGGTAAGAGTGAGGAAAAAAGCTTGTAGGAAAAGCAGTTCAATGTTTAGAGCCACCATTAAAAAGACCTGAATCTCTGGGCTTTCCATGTGACAGCCAGGCCCTGAGCCTCAGCAGGCTTGCAACTCCTTAGGTTCATTGCACTTACCCTGGCGAGCTAACAGGGAGGTGAAGAAGGTCAACCACCACACCAGGGAGCCAAGAGGGCCTACAGCTGCAAGCAGGAGAATTGCATCCAGCATCCACTAAGCCCCTTCTCGATATAGAGGTGGAGTGGACATCACCATCCCAGGGTCCACAGGCTGGAGGAATAGAGTATGGATTAGAGTGGACTTACTGGTATTCTACTATGGAATTATTGTGACGAGTAATGGAAGAAACTGTAGCACTGATGTGGAGAAAGTGGCTTCAGTAATTGCTGAGGGCAGGGAGAGGGAAGAAGAGATGTGATGTGGGGGCATTTTTGGGACTTGGAGTTGTTCAAAATGATATTGCAGGGACAGATGCTGGACATTATATATCCTGCTATAACCCACTGAATGGACTGGGGGAGAGTGTAAACGACAATGTAAACTATTACCCATGGGTGCAGCACTGTTCCAGAATGTATTCACCAAACGCAATGAATGTGCCACAGTGATGAAAGAGGCTGTTGATGTGGGAGGAGTGGGGTTGGGGGTGGTGGTATATGCGGACCTCTTATATTTTTTGAATGTAACATTTTAAAAAAAAGAAAGAGGGAAACGGACTTTGGCCCAGTGGTTAGGGCGTCCGTCTACCATATGGGAGGTCCGCGATTCAAACCCCGGGCCTCCTTGACCCGTGTGGAGCTGGCCACGCGCAGTGCTGATGCGCGCAAGGAGTGCCGTGCCACGCAAGGGTGTCCCCCGCGTGGGGGAGCCCCACGCGCAAGGAGTGTGCCCGTGAGGAAAGCCGCCCAGCGTGAAAAGAAAGTGCAGCCTGCCCAGGAATGGCGCCGCCCACGCTTCCCGTGCCGCTGACGACAACAGAAGCGGACAAAGAAACAAGACGCAGCAAATAGACACCAAGAACAGACAACCAGGGGAGGGGGGGGAATTAAATAAATAAATAAATCTTTAAAAAAAAAAAGAGAGATCGTAGAACAAAAAAAAAGTGCTGTTTTCATCTTTGTCTTCTTCAGTGTCTTGAGTCAACTGTAGCTGGTTGAGACCGACCCCACTTTGGAGGTGAGGGGATTACCAGCCCCTCCATTCTTCTCCCTCCATTCCAAACTTCAAAGATTTGCCTTATTTTTAAAGTGTAAAATATTTATTTATGTAGTGAACTTCCTCATCCCACATTCATTTAGCCTCAGTCCGGTAATTACCCTGTCTGTATTATCGTTTACTGCTGCTTCGTCTGATTTCCACCTTTCAGAAATGTTTCCCACGTTTTACCTGCTGGTTTCTCCTCACTGAGTCCCTTGAAAGAAATGGTGAAGGGCACTTTTGGCATCGTATTCCTTCGCCCTCATTTTAAGACAGCCTCAGAGGGTGAAAAGGAGCCTAGACCACGTGCTCAAGCCGCTGCATGGAACTGGAAACTTGAACATGCTCTTTTAAAGTAAAGCGCCTTGTAACCAGAGCTGATGTCCTCCAACTCCCTGAACAGCAGCGGTGACGAGGCCTGCGAGCCAGGCACTGCGTGGGCGCCGGGCCTAGAGGACGTGGCATCGCCAGCTGTTAGCATCGGCGAGCCCTCAGAGGCTCGGGAAGCACCTTCTGCCCAGACACAGACTTCCACTTTCTGGCAGAAATTTCTTTAATGAGGAAGAGGGATGATCCCTTAATTAAAGCCCGGGCTTAAGCACGAAGGCCTTCGGGGAAGGAGAGAGGCCTTTGTTATTGTGAGTGAGATGGGGAAGCTGCTGGAGTCTTTCCCGAGTACAGAAAAGGACCAGGAGTATTTAGAAAAACACAAGAGACACATCACGGGGGAACTCGGGGCTGGTTTGCCCATCTTTTCCATTTCCCCAGAACCATCTCTTCTTCTGGAAAATGTTTACCTTTGGCTGACAAGGGAGCTCAGTTTCAGGGGGTTTTACTGCTAAGCTGGCTGCAGGGGAGGGGAGCAGAGAGAGCGGTGATTTAGCAGAACACGCTGTCCAAAAGGGGCAGAACACGGCTGAACTCCTGCGAGGGCGGAGCGGCCCCCTTGGGACTCGATTTCCACAGTAGGTTTTCCTGAGGACTCTCTTGTGGTCTGTTCAAAATGCTCATTTGAGAAGCAGCCATGTGAAACAAGAACACTTGCTCGGGGACAGGAGCTGGGCCTGAGAAGAGGCACTGCCCTGATTTCTCATTGCACAGTGGCCACCTCGCCCTGGAGTTGCCGCCCCCTGGGCCCGAAAAGGAATGAGGGAAGAGGACTGTCAGAGCATTGTCGCACAGGGCGTGGCTGTGCAGCTTTGTTACCAGGTGATGACAGACGGCTGCACTGCGCAGTCCATTGCCAGCAGGAAAAGGGAGAACGGCGCCCACCTGAACTTCCCCAGAGCAGAGGAGACTCAGGTAGGCCAGTGTGCATGCTGGCCAGTCCCTGTGGGTCACATGTGTGTCCTCTCTGCAAGGCTCTTGAGGAAAGGCCATGGTCATGCGCAGATACAGCTCCTGAGCTGCCGGTCACTGCGCTGAGGGCCCCGCAGGCCAGGCATCTGGGGCCCCCATTTCTCCAGGCAGCAAGGTTCAGCACGTGGGTGGATGGGGTGAGTGGAGAAGACGGGGCCCATCACGGCTTCTGTCTGTGGGTGACCGGGAGCCGAGTGTTACCAGATCCCCCGACTGGACAAGGATTATCGAGGTCCAGAGGTCGGTTGTGCTTTAAATGTGGAACGTTCCCCTTGTCCGAGGTTACCCCAAGCAACTGAAGAAACAAATAAAAACCAGTGTGTTGCCAGTTTCACAAAGTTTCAGTGTGCTTCTCAATCAACTGTGAGTTCTTTGAGATGAGAGCTTATCTTCAGCAGCCTTCGCGGGACCCATCATGAAGCTTGGTATGAGGGACATTTCTCCCAAGAACATGTAAGAATGGCCAAAAAGCACATGAAAAACGCTCAGCCTCATCAGCGCTTAGGCAGTGCAAATCAAAAGCACAGTGAGGGGAAGCGGCCGCGGCTCAGTTGGTTGGGCTCCTGCCTACCATATGGGAGGCTCTGGGTTCATGTCCCAGGGTCTCCTTGTGAAGGCCAAAAAGCTGTTCCATGCACCGTGGAGAGCTGATGGCCCGTGTGCCACAGAGAGCTGGTGCAGTAAGATGACGCGACCAAAAGGGAGACAAGCAGATACAGAAAAACGTGTAGCAAATGGACTCAGAGAAGAGCCAGCGAAAGAAAATAAACAATCTGTAATGGGGGTGTGGAATAAATAAATAAATAAATAAAAGCACAGTGAGATACCGTGTCCCTCCTGCTCGGGTGGCTTGGACGAAAAGGACAGATGACAGCAAGAGTTGGTGAGGGTGCTGGGGAATGGCAGCCCTCGTACATTGCAGGGGGGAGTGTAAAATCACACAGCCCCTTTGGAAACCAGCATGGCAGCTCCTCAAAACTGTAAATATAGACTTACCATAAAACCCTAAAACGCCACTCCAGACATATACCCAAAGATACACGGACATGTGTGAATATGTTTATAACAGACGTTTATAGCAACATCATTCAAAATAGCCCCAAAGTAGAAACTACGCAGATGTCCATCCACTGATGAATGGGTGAACAGAATGTGATTTCGCCAGACAATTTATTCTGCAATAAAAAGGAATAGAGAGCTGAGACACACTGGAACGTGGATGGGCCTTGAAACCGTGGGGCTAAGTGAAAGAAGCCAAACCCCACCGGCCACACATTGCACGATTCCATCCACAGGATGTGTCCCGAATTGGCAAATCCAGAGAGACACAAAGTAGATTAGGGGAGAGAAGGGATGTAGAGTGGCTGTAAAGAATATGAGTCTCTTTATGGGGTGAGGAAAACAGGTTGTGTTGATCATTGCACCATTGGGTAGACATACTAAATCTGCTCACTTGTACTCTTTAAAAATGAATTGTATGAAATGTGCATTTTTCTTTTATGATATGTGAATTCCTTCTCAATAAACCTGTCATTAAAAATTGCTTTTGAAAAGGTCATTTCAAAAACAACAAATGCCAAGCACACTCCGATAGTACTTGGAAAGGTTAGCAGCCATGGGGAAGTGCTGAATTCAGTGCCTGATACCAAGAGATGCTCATGGAGTCTCCCCGATGAACGCCACGACCCCTCTACGTAAAAGGCTCTAGTTGGAGAGCAGGGCCTGCCCGATGACCCCTGGCGGCAGGCCTGCCCTCTGACGTGGCCTGTCCATGAGCGACTCTCAGTGGCAAGGCGCGCTCGTCACCCAAGCGGAGTTCAGACCTCCCGGCGGGGACGACAGCCTTCCTTCCTCTGCCGCCAGGACTCATGCCCCTCTCCTTGCTTTGAGCCTCCTGATGACGGCAGAGCCTTAGCCTTCATCCAGTCTTGTCCTAAAATGTACCCTAAGTCACTGCTTTCTGTAGAAGCTGGGGGTTGGAGTTCAGGGAGAGGGAGTGTCCAGCCCCCCCCAGATTATCCAGCTCGTGTCCAGGAGGACCTGGCCTTCCCTGCGGCCTCGTCAGAAGCTCATCCTTATCTGTGCCAGACCAAGGCAACAGATGGACAGTGCCTTCCCGCAGCCCGCTGCATGGAAGATGCTTGACTGGGTATCCACACTCATCGCTGACCATTTTCTGCAAACATTCTGAGGAAAGGGCTTTTCTACCGAGGAGGAAGCTCTGAGTCAGGTCAAGTAGAGACCTGCAAACCCTGCAAATGAAACTTTTCCAGGGAGCTTCCCGGCAGGTCCGCCATGACAGCTAACTGGGCGTGGGCTTTTGGGGATCCAAACCCAGCCTGGCCCTGCAGTGTTGGCTCAGGGGCTGTGTTTCAAACCTCCTGTGATTGTGAGGCCACTTGCTTTCCAGGAGAGCTGGGGAGGACCATGGCAATGGGGCAGATGGAAACGCTGCAAAGCTCGCTGCTCTTACTGGGATTTTGTCATGTTTCTTGAAGAAACTCTCCTTGCATTGTGTCGAGCCTTTGGTTGATTTCCAGAGCTCTGAAAATTGGGTTTCTCAGGTGTTGGTTGGTGTTCTCATTGCCTTTTTGGGGATCTTTACACTCAACAAGTACGCCCCCAAGTTTGGTCTTGTCAGGTTGCAAGGAAGACACGTGCCTCAGAATCAGCCATCAGTGACGGAGATTTGTAGAGAGGTCACAAAAGCCACCAGAGCTTCTCTTCACTTCTGTGCCTCTCATCTTTGAACTCCAAGGGAAGAGAGAATCTGTTCAAGGGAGTTACTCACCATATAACCCAGGCAAATATCCCTGAGTGCAGTAATTAGTCAATAACCTCTCCAGATCTACCTGTCCCCAGACATCATGGTGAAGGTGAAAGACAAGGTTGCAGGATTCATGGAGCCAACATTTTGGTGTGAGAAAGAAAATAAACAAGGGAGCTGATGACCAAAAAGGTGATTTCATATACTGATAAGTTCTGGGGAAGTAGGAAAGTTCTGACAGAGCCTGACTGTGGGGCATGAGGCACAGTTCTAAGGTGAATGCACAAAAGAAGGCCCCTCGTCTCGTGGGTACTGAGATTCGTAGGAAGCGGTCAGCACTCGTGGATCTGGGAAGCTGGGAGGTTTCCAGGAGTCTGGGCAGCTCGTGCAAAGGTCCTGGGGCAGAAACAACCTTGACCTGCTTGAGGAATAGGAAAAAGTCCCTGTGCCTGGGGGAAAGAGGAAAGGGAACAACCATAGAAATTCTTAACAGGGATTTACCCGTGGAGAGAGAGTACTACTTTTTTCTGCATATTGCTGGGGATCGTCTACTTCTTACAAAGGACACAGTTGAGACTTGTTAAGTTGAAATTCTTATCCGACACTTCAGCAATATCTCTTACATTTTAAATGCATGCATCTTTGGGCCCAGTGCATCTATATTTGCAAATGTATTCCACAGATACTCTAAGAAAAGTTGTACCCAATCATATGTTCAAGGATGGGCACTGCAACATTGTTTGTGGCAGGAAATGATTGGAGATGACAGAAATGTCCGTCAGTAGAGGTCTCCTGGGCAAAATATGGAACAGAGAGCCCTGAAATAGAGTATGAAAGGTCATTAAAATGAACAAGATGCATTTTGTACTGGCTTTCACTAAGATTTATTTTTAAATAAAAAATTTGATACCATTTGTGTAATAAAAGGATTGTACTAATGGGACTAATGCACATGAACTTTTGTGCATGGATTTACCCCCTTTATCTGCAACCAAATGAGAAGGAGACTTTTAAACTGGACTCAAGGATGACAGTCAAGACTTTGACACACACAGCAATATACACACGAAGGGATAACAATCAAATAACCGTCCAATCGCTGACAATCTATTAACAGCTCAAGGATGAGAACTGGAAAGCTACTGACGTGAGCTTACTTCACTGCATGACTTTTTGTACTCTTTCCATTATTTTTTTTTTTTAGTGTTGTCATGTATTACCTTTCAAGAAATGAAATAAAAAAAATAATACTGAGACAGTTTTATAGTTGAATAAATTCTTGAAAAAGAACAAAATGAGACTCCAAATATATGAGTTTCCCAAGGTTGCAGATATATAACTGGGACCCAGCCTCTCCCAGGGCCGGCCGTCCTTCCACCGACCCCGCTGGCCCCTTTGGGGAGCCTGTGGCCCCTTCGGGGAGCCTGCGTGCCTCCTGCGCTAAGGCCTGCCAGGCTTCGGGGGGCACCCTCCCAGGCGTGGGTGCACGAATGAGCCACCACTGTTGATGGGACTTGGTTGGTCCAGGAATGAGTCCTGAGAAGCTTCATGGTTGAAGGCGCTGGTGAGAGCCTCCTCCCTGTTTTTATTTTCAGTTCAGCTAAGGAAGAAAGGATGAGGGGCAGAGAGAGACCTGGGAAAAGGCCCTGGGGGCCTCAGGGCGTAGCTCCAGCTTCAGGACCAGCCCTGAGGAGTTATGTGGGGGAGGCAGGTGGGGACCTAGGAGGCAGGGTCTTAGGATGTGGAATCATAGGGTGCGGGGCCTCTCAGGGCTGTGGAAAGACTGTGGGTGCTCTTCTAAGAGGGCTGGGGTGCCCTGAGGGGCATGTTCTGATTTATCCCTAAGAACCTTCATCAGGAACCTGGCGGGTTTGGGGAAATAGATCGGGGAAGGCGGGAGCGGCTGCTGGACCTTCCAGGCGGCCACGGGGGCTTGTCCCGCAGGGGCAGGGGGACACCAAGTGCGAATGGCTAGGATCGCTTCCCTAGGGTGCTGGAGAGCACTAGCGCCCTGCGTCCCTGGGGCCCAAGTGGACCTGTGAGTAGGGCCTGTGGATTCTGGGCTGAACTGGGACTTAGAAAGAAAGCGAAACGGTCAGCTATGCTGATGGCCGCGGGCGGCCCCTTTAATGTTGTTTTTAGCCAGCAGGGCCGGGCCAGGCCCGAGGAAGGTTCTGAGAGGAAACCATTCTAAGCCCTCTGTGGAAAGTCCCTGCCCAGACAGACCCGCTCAGCTGTTAGGACATACTGTTGTCACCGCGGCTCTTAAAAACAAAGCGCGGGTGTGACAACCGGCAGGCCCTGGAGACAGCTCCCAGCAGGGAGGTCTGCCTCCTCCGTGAATTCTCCACTTTCCTGCCTCCCTGGAGGTCCCATCACTCCCTCCCCGCCTGCCGGTGAGGGAGGGGTCCTGTCCCGGCATTAGGGGGGTGGGCGAGCTCATCACCCCGGCACTGGACGGTGGGACAGACATCAGTCCATCAGTCACCCAGACTCACAGCCCAGGGGAGGGGAGGGCGGAGACGCCGCAGGCCCAGCAGGGCCACGTGGGGGGCAGCTGGGGGCAGAGCGGGCCAGCCCGGCCGGGCAGGGGCCTTGGGTGCCTGGAGGGTGGGGACCTGGCTCCGCGGGAGGGCGTGGCAGCCCTGTCTGAACCATCCTGCGGGCCGGCAGGGAGGGAGCCCGCCGGGTGGGAGCAGCGGGTCCGGCTGACGGGGGTCTCCTGGGTGGGGGGCACGCCTGGCGAGAGCAGGGGCACACAGGGTGCGGCCTCTGGGCCCCCGGGAGTTTCAAAGGCTGCACTTGAGTATCAGGCCTGCTCCGCTGCTGGCACTTGTCCCTGGAGCTGGGAGGGCCAGTCGGTCCCCAGCTCCGGCCGAGGCCCCGGCTGCAGGCCTTCCTTGCACATCTGGGCGCTGAGTTTCCTGGCCAGGCTGCGGTTCCCGACGCGGGAGGCGGCAGGAGGCAGTTCCCGCGCCTCTGTGCGGGTGGGACGTGCCAGCAGGGCCCCCTGGAAAGGAGGCTCAGTGCCCCTCGCCCACCCAGGAAAGCTGCAGGGAGCTGGTTAGGCCTGCTGTCACCTTCGTGCAAAGGACCTGTGGTCAGCTCGGGGCGATGGAAGGTCGGTCGGCGCAGGCCTGGGGACCCCGTCCCCCTTCCGCTGTGTTTTCCAGTTTTCCAGCCATGACTTAACGTCATGATCTTCATTTCCTCTGTAAAAACCAAAGTTTTACCAACTTCCAAAGAGAGCAGAGGTCCCTCGAGAGAGCAGACAGAAGAGGAGAGAGAACTAATCTCACAAGCAGCACTGGAGGGGGCGAGGAGGGTGCTTAGAATAGACCTTGAACTTTCAAAAGCCTTTCAGAAGCACCTATTTACATATCCTCAAAGGGCCATTCATTTTCCCACAGCCAATTTTTCTTATTTATCTGCTGAACTTAAACAAATTATGCAGGCCTTTTGTGCGCTCCGTTTTTTAACGAATAAAGGACTGTCTTTCTTTAAGGTGGTCTCAGCCATTACAAGAAGCTGGAAGAAGTGGCATGCCGTGGAAAATAGATTTGATCACTCAGATTGGGGGTTTTCAAAATGAAGTGAATTACAGAATCATGAGGTGAATCAGGTTTCAGCGCAGCTTTCTGGGCGATCAACCCCCAGAGAGTAATTCAAAAGGTCTGAGTAAGCCCTTGGCCTTTGCCACTGCATTAAGCACCCGGGATGAATCTGATTTAGGCGGTCCCCAGGTCCCACTGAGAATGCTAATTGAGACTTAGCATTCGTTAGTGGTCCCTTACAACATTGTCCACAGGACCCTCGTTTTGCTGCCTGGTGGCTTACAAAGAAAAGGGATTTTGTAGCAGGCGACGGAGAAAGGAAACTGACCCGTGCCCTCGGCTCTGGACCCCGGCCCTTTCCATTAGAGGTCACTGCCTTGCCGCCTTGTGCCAGAGCCACTTTCATCTCTTCCATTCCAAGCAAGGAGGAAACTGATTCAGAAAAACGATTTACTTTTTCTAATATCGCTTTACCTGACTGGGAAATCAATAAATATTCATTGCTGAAATTTGCTCAACAAAGAAGACAAAGATCACTTTGCATCCCATCCCCTAGAGACCATCGGGTTCTCTCCCCCATAAAGAGCCGGAGCCTGCAGCTGTGGTGGTGAATCCAAGCAGGCGCTTCCGGCACGCTCGGTGAGGAAGCACAGAGCAGCAGCTTTCAGCAAGACTGTTTGGCCATATGTAGCAAACATCTTACAAATCCTCCCATGCTGTAATATGTTACCTTCAGTTTCTTCTTGCTGCTTCCATCCTTTTTAAGACAGATGGGCTGTATTATATAGACACTTTTTAACCTGGTGCTTATGAACTGTATTTTTATCTTGTTACCCAATTGCATCCTAAATGAGATTTTGCTGTTTCATAATATCTCAGCGTTGAGTCACAATTTATTTTACCAGTCTTTCCATTATTGGATATTTAGGAGGTTGCTACATTTTGGAGATTATGAACAATGCTACAGTAAATATGTTTTTATACATCTTTGCTCAGTTCTATTGTTGTGGAATTTAAGAGAAGTTCAATTATTTGAGTATAGAGAGGCCAGGACTCAGGAATGATTTTGAGAAGGAAAAATGGTTTATTGACGGCCGGCCGGACTCGGGAGCTTTCTGTTTGAATCCCGAGCCCGGAACAAGATTTTCAAACGTCTTTTATACAGAGAGGAAAGGCCAAATCGTCCCTTTGTTTCAGTTCTCAATAGGCTTCAATTAGCATATATCTCTTCCACATCTTAGGTAAGCTTTTAGCAAGGACTCCAGACATTTTAGATAAGCCTTGGTTTTTGCATTTCCCCTAAATACTTAAAGTTTATAGCCCTTGCTTTGTTAAACATTTCCTGGGACTGGAGCCTGCTGGTCCCTAAGAGCAGGACTGCAGCCTCTTACCGTTTCACACCCACAAGTCAAACAACTTAGTTATTTCTGAAGAGACACAAGTCAAACAGCTTAGTTATTTCTGAAGAGACACAAGTCAAACAGCTTAGTTATTTCTGAAGAGACAAAGAGCCTTCCACCCATAGCCCACATCATTCCCCCCTTTCTGCCAAAGATTAACTTGCTAAGCTTTGGCATAATTATTGTTGGAGCTATGAGGTGGATGGCTGTTTGTTGTCTTGACTGATTATTTATCAGTCTTTAGTACAGCATTCAGGACCGTTTTTAGAAGTTTAGAACTTTTCATTCTGGACAGCAGAATCTTGGGCAGGGGCCTCCTGCAGTTATTCTGCTGCCACTGGCACTCACGTGGATTTCCAGTCAGGTTCCAGATCCATCTATTACTTTTCTTTACTCTTAAAGAATTTACACCTTTAATTTAAAAGGGGTGCTGAAGGGAGACGATCTCTTTTCTGTAACTGCTTCCTGCTGGCCATGGGCTGTAGTCATTGCCTAATAAGGTGTAAAACTCTTAATTTATTCTAACTGGAGGAAGATGGATCTGGCATTCTGTACGAAGTTGGATGAAGTTTTCATATGGTTAATAAGATGTTCACTCTGAAAGAAACAAACTTAATTAAAAATTTGGAATACCCGTTTTTTTAAAAGAGGACACATTGGATTACAGAGGTAGACAAGGTTAGGTGCCTATAAAGATGGCACTCCTTAAAAGCTGGTGGGAACAGCATATATTCTTTTTTAAGTTATCCATCTTTAGAGAGAAATTGCAACAGACACTTAGCTTTGTCTGAAGACACATTCCAAGCTGTTCAATGATTGACACTCATTCGCTCTGTCAGATGCTCCTGGTGAACTGGCACTCCTTGGGCAACTGGCTTCACTCAGGATTAGAACACTAATTTGGAAATACTCTTAGTTTTCACCTGTGGGAGTGATCAGAACTACAGAATAAAGATTTTTACACCTTGGTTTTCATTGTACAATTTCTAGCAATTTTGACTTGTTCAATAGGTGACTCACCATCAGCAAGCAAGCCTCACTTTTGCTAACTTGAGACTGGCTGAGACTGCCACCTTATTCTATAGACATGTTATTAACTGTTTAGAAAATGATTTTACCAGGAATTTAACATGTCTAATATACTTCTGCACTTGATCCAAAATAGAAAAGATAACATTACAATTATTAGGCATATATTTAGTACAGGATAAAAGTACAGCACTTAATACTAACTAATGTATTACTTAGTGCATAAGGATTCAGAGTTGCCATTATTAGTTTTGAGTTTCAGGTTTGTAATACTTTACATGTTATCTCTCCATGAGAGCAGGCCATAATGCCAATTGTGTTTAAGTTTTACTTACAGTCTCCTGGTATCATGGCTCCACTTAGCATGTTCTTCAACGCAGTGAGCAAGTTGCAGCATCCTTCCAGTATTCTAGAGATTTTCCAGTATTCTACTAGCCTGGTGCATAGTGCTCTCTGGCACCATGGAACAGTGCCAGTCTGGAGGCGATATCCATTGTACACTTGGCTGTACCGAGTCATTATTGGCTGCAGGAGCTTGAAACTGCAATATAGTTTCCATCAACTTCAGGAGCAGAACCAGAGACTGATATAGCACATATTTTTAATTGAGGGGTCAGTGACCAGCCTAGCCAATAACTCACATGGAGAGGCCACCTGTAATGTATACAAGGCCTGGTTCGAATGCACAAGAGTTTGACAATGTTAAAGTTTATTCTTTGTTTTATATATATTTTAAACAACTTAACGCAATACATATATCAAATGACTATTTACTTACACAATTTTACTATGAAGATAACAGTAGGTGCTTTACTTTAGTAATAGAGGAAAAATATTATTTTTCATTGTTAGAATGAAAACAATTTTTCCAATAGAATCAAGACAACTTTTTATTACCATTTACTTAAATGTGTATTTTGCAGTGGCCTTCAGACAGGTTTATTATCATGAAGTTATTTCTGCTACCAATACCAATCTAAGTTTCTTTAGTTAACAATAACTTCTACAACTAGAACTATTTAAACATTTTCAGTTTGGAAGATGTTTTACAAACTCTTTATAATTGACTATAACCACATTGACTAGCCACCTCATGTTTAAATAAACTTACTAAATTACAATTACCAATGAAAGAAATTTACTCTCTATTTAAGAGAGCATATCTACAATCTTTTCCCTTTAGCCTAATTTCACCAATGTGAACTTACAATTTTCACTTACAATTTTCATTACTGTAAAGATTTTGTACATATGTTAATTTAGTTTATAAATTAACTATGGGAGATTACACTCAAGTTAAATAAAATTGAAACCATAATAGTTTATGCAAGGAATGTTCTCTTTTTCCCTTACAGGAAGCTAAAAACTTCTTTTCTTTAAGTTATGAAAATTATTAATTTAAAAGCATAACTGACTACCAGGTTTTAAAACACATGCATACTGACTTCCAGGTTTCAAAACACATTACACAATTACTTAATTTTTTTAAAATCATAACCCAGGAAAGATCTCTCTATAGTTTTTATGGACTTTCCTTTACTTACTGAAATTTGTTAATAGAGCCACTAATTACCTTATTTTGTTGGAAAGAAATCTTCTGGAAGAAAATAAGGCTCACCAGATTGTGGAGAAGAAAATACTTTATTCTCAATCTTGCAAGAAGGGGCGCAGAGCCAGATATGGCTGGTGCCCCGAACAAAGAAAAATGACACAATTTATACCCCTAAGCCTAGCATGCAAGCTCTTCCTGTTTTTCTATAGATTGGATACTTCAGAAGTTACAGCTTATCTGAGATTTAACTTTCCCACGCAAAAGTTTGATTTAACTGCTTCTTCTATCACATTCCAACCATTTTAGTTTTTACCTGCTCCCCCCCTTTGTCAAATAAGGAATAGAATTTAGTGCTGAAATGGCACCGACTTAGTTAGCTCCTTCTTGGGCATCTTTCCACTGCCCATAGGACTGGCCTAAACTGGTCTCCTCCACTGCTGTCCAACCCGGGAGTGGGAGACTGAGGCAGCAGGCCGCCGGGTTACATCAACATTTTTCTTCTGTGAAAATTAACTTAATCTTTGTTTTGTTTTGTTTTTTTTTTTCTAATTTATGGCTGACAAAGGTTTAAACTGGGAAATTACCAGGCAAACTGATTCTTAATTCCCTAGCTTAGTAGATAGGTTTAATCTGCCACACCTAGTCTTGCCTTAAAAGCTCTTGCAAAGAGGAGGCCTTTTCCCAATTGTTTCCATAATCAGATTTCTATGACTTTTTCATCCTGCTTAGTTCAATTTGGGCTTTAAGAATATTTATAAATATAACTGCATATTTAACCTCAACAATTTGAGCAAATAGGCAGACATGAATAGTTTGGCACAACAACATGACTTTAGTTACTTTAAACTTTTCAAAGACTTTTGAAACTCTTCTTAATTTGCACTATGACCATGCAGTTTACCACAAGAATTTTCTTTCTTACTTAATGGATTGTAATAACCAAAATGTTCTCAATGCCTTAGCACCATTTTGTTTTAGAACTTTATATTTTACTTTGAAATTAGCAGAATTTTGGATAAGTAACAAGATTAATTTTATATATATTTACTGAGGCTATTTGAAGCCTCAGGGAGACAGACTGCTTTCTCTCATGAATTGCCACTCTTAGGAACACTGACCGTCAAGGCAGGAGACTTCTCCCCCTCCACCCCCCTTTTGATTTTGGAGATAATAAAACTCCAGTGGCCATTTAACCTTATTCTATCAGGCAGCCATTTATTTAGTTTACACTTGAATTCATGAGAGAAAGGGTTACTAATACCAGAAGAGGAGACAGTGATGTCCCAGCTCTTCTCAATTATGAAATAACCGTAGGCAAAGGCAAAGGGTGAGGTTAGGCTTGAAGTAACCATAAACAAAGGAAAGGTTAGTGTAGAATTTACACTTAAATAATAGTTTCAGGCTAAATTCACCCAGCTATAATCTCAGTTATTGTCTTTCCACTGTTTTACAATATAAATGCATTTATAAATGATTTTAACTCTTAGTTACAGTTTTTATTAATTTTTTAAAACCTATTAATTTTATAACACCTTTAAATACCTTTCATTCAACTTATAACATATTAAATGAACTTAACCATTACTTTAATTTTTCCTTTAAAGTGAAAGAATAAATCTCTTGCAGTTAGTTTGAAATAAAAGGCTACTTTTCAGGATTTGATTTCTAGAACATAAAATGTTCTTTTAAAAGAACTCTTCTTCAAACATTGAGGATATGATGAGGTTAAAGCACAAGAAGCTATTGATAAAAGATTTTCTTTGTATATTGATCTTATTCAATTTTAATCATAAAAATTTCCCTTCCACAAACCTTGTACACTTTCAGTATTCATTCAGGTTCTGTCCCACACTCTACTCTTTCCAATAATCAATCATTTTATCTTAGGACAAAATCATCTTCTGTTTCCTTAACAATAAAAACCCACTCCATATATCCCACATACTAAGTTACCAGGCAAACTTCTTACAACATATAATTGCCATTAATACTAAACAAGTTTGTTAAAATAATGAACTTTTCTTCACTTTAAATACTTAGTAGCATGTAATACCAGAAACAGTTTTTTTGGAAGCAAGTTGGCAGGGGAGATTGGCTGCCGAATAAGTTTGTTATAAAATTGCCTTTTATTATTATTATTATCAATTCAGTTTTGTTAAATAATGACTTTCTGCAATTAGCCACTTAAATACCTTAAACAATGCTTTGTAAAACTTTTATAATTATTTATACCCTTAATACAAAGTTTACCTTCACAGAACACATTCTCTTACTTAAGGTTACTACAATACCTTCTAAGAACCTGAGCAGAATGCAAACGTATTTTGGCTTTGACACCCTAAGGAGGGAACTTTACTGCATTTATTCTGATTCTGCTTTTCACCTCCTTCACTTCCCCCCCTTCCAGGCAGTCGGGTGCACAACAAACAGGAATGCGGCTTATGAATAGAAGGGTGGACTCACTGGAAAGGGGCAAGCTGCTCCCCCCTTTCCAGCTTTCAGCCAAAATGGGCAGACAGAACCTACTCAAATTTGGCAACTCTCCCAGGAACCCAGCCGCCCTGACTGGGACATTCCCAACAGACTTGGGTGCTTGGCGCGGACACAGATGGCCTCCCAAGCCCCGGCAAAGGGCCAGACCAGAGACAAGACACCAGAACATGCACAAACATCTAGACTCCTCAGCTTTTGCCCCAGAATCATTTCACCCCCTTGCCAATGGCAAGGGAGGGCTCCAGCTCAGCTGTAATTCTACTTCATGTAAGGACACAACTCCAACACTAACATTGAGCTGACACAGACAGAAGCACAAAGGTCACTAATCTGACTCACAAGTTTATATATTTATTTTCACCACGGCTGCCCCCACAGCCATCACAAACCTCAGAACACTTAACATTTGGTATAAAGCAAATTCATTCACAAATTAGCACCATAACAAAAGATTTCAGCTAGACTTTTCCACTGTTTAAACTTTACACCCAGACCAAGCTCCACCAGAAAAGCCGATCCATTTTCCTGTAACCAAGTTTTGTTTTCCTTAATCTAGACCAATTTCCAGGATATTAGGACTCGAACCTATAAATACCCTTCCTATTAAAATCGAGACTCCACTCCTTTAGTGGATATAAGACCAGTACCAGATTCTAACATGCAGTTAGACAAACCCAAAACACCAGGGCTTTTCCCCGGTTTTCCTCCTTTTCCCAAGCCTAGAGAGAACGGCTTCCCCCCAGCCTTCTGGGGCTACTAGGGTTCTCTCGGGAGGTGATCAGCCTCCCCTTCCTAGCAATTAAAGCTAGGGCCTTCCAGACTCTGCTCACCCGGGGAGTCTTACCTTCTTCCATGTTCGGAGTTCTTTTTCGTTCCCAGAATCTTTCTCTTCAGACCTTCCATTGCCCTCGATTTTTGTCGGGAAGATTCTGGTGGAGCCCACATCTTTTCTGGATTAAATTTAATCCAGGGGCGCCCAGATTTGGGGTTCACCCGAGTCCTCCCGGCTTCCTCGGGGATTTGGAAGGGGCAGCAAAATGCTACCGTCTCTGGCCTTCATTTATTGTCCCTTCGCGGTCGCCATTAATGTTGTGGAATTTAAGAGAAGTTCAATTATTTGAGTATAGAGAGGCCAGGACTCAGGAATGATTTTGAGAAGGAAAAATGGTTTATTGACGGCCGGCCGGACTCGGGAGCTTTCTGTTTGAATCCCGAGCCCGGAACAAGATTTTCAAACGTTTTTTATACAGAGAGGAAAGGCCAAATCGTCCCTTTGTTTCAGTTCTCAATAGGCTTCAATTAGCATATATCTCTTCCACATCTTAGGTAAGCTTTTAGCAAGGACTCCAGACATTTTAGATAAGCCTTGGTTTTTGCATTTCCCCTAAATACTTAAAGTTTATAGCCCTTGCTTTGTTAAACATTTCCTGGGACTGGAGCCTGCTGGTCCCTAAGAGCAGGACTGCAGCCTCTTACCGTTTCACACCCACAAGTCAAACAACTTAGTTATTTCTGAAGAGACACAAGTCAAACAGCTTAGTTATTTCTGAAGAGACACAAGTCAAACAGCTTAGTTATTTCTGAAGAGACAAAGAGCCTTCCACCCATAGCCCACATCACTATGGCTACTTGCTCAGGATTATTATTTAAAGTGGAATTAAAACTGGCTCCAAGTGTGTGATTATTGCTAAGTGTTGGAGAAAATACGGTGGGTGTTACTGGGACACGGAGACTGATTGACCATAAGCAAAGAATTTATTTACTGAGAAGCTCTCCCAACGGAGGGGGTCTGAAGAACAGACTTCAGCCCCCCCACCAGCATGGTGGGGTCTGCAGAGAGACTTCAGCCACTCCTGGAAGGGCGGGACTTGAATTTATACAGAACTTTCCCAGGCGGGGAAGTGATAGGTAGTGGGAGGGGGCGGAGGGTCTGAGTGAGGTAGTGGGAGGGGGCGGAGGGTCTGAGTGAGGTAGTGGGAGGGGGCGGGGGGTCTGAGTGAGGTAGTGGGAGGGGCGGAGGGAGTCCCTGGCTTCTTGGAATGCTGCAGGAGCAGCCGTTTCTTTCCCTCTGTGAGGTTTTAAAGGGTTTGTAAATAGTGAAGGTTTCTGTCTCTGTCTCGCCCTGATAATCGGGTGGAGGTAGTAAAGACCCCCACCTCCCTCTGATATGCAGATGGTGAAGAGCTCTGTGTCCCTTTACTTCTGTCTCCTCGGGGTTCCTTTGTTTAACCTGTGGGAAAGCTCCGCATGGGGGAGGGGCTTTGCCTTTTTCCGCAATGAATATCAGGGAAAACTGAGGTACAGCTCATTAATGACTGCAGACCTCTAACGCTAACATTTGGCTTCATATGGCCGAAATATTCTGCAGAAGTTTGTACTTATGCACGTTGTCACTGACAGTGGGGGAACTGCCCATTTCATTTTCACCTCACACGTACAGGGATTTTCACTTTCTTTAAAAGTCTTTGCCAATGTGCTAAATGACAAAACTTTTTTGTCACATTTATTTGCATTTAATTGATTGCCAGAGAGGAGGCATTGCCATGCTTATCAATTAATTGCGTTTAATTTTGTTAAAAATGTGCAGTTGTTAAAATTGCATTAAATGCCTTGAAACAGGTTGTATATCAAGGACGCCTGGGTAACAATTGTCTGCCTGTCCCATCACTCACTCATTCAACAGATGGGTTTGGGGCGCTCACCAGGGGCCAGGCGGGGTTCCAGGCCCTGGGGAGCCCAGACAAAGCTTCCATGCTGGCGGGGAGCCAAAGGGGGGATGAAAGGGCCATGGCATAGTTGAGAGAAAAACTGCTAAGGAAAAAGTGAAGCAATGAGGAGGACAAAACATGCTGGGGTGGCAAAATGGTGTTGCAGTTTTCCAGAAGGTGGCCAGGAAAACCTCACTGAGAAGGCGGCATTTGCAGAGAGACTAGAAGATGGCAAACAAGGGGCCAGGTGTGCCTGCTGGGGGAGCAAGGGGCCAGGTGTGCCTGCTGGGGGAGTAAGGGGCCAGGTGTGCCTACCTGGGGGAAGAGCGTTCCAGGCAGAGGGATAACAAGTGCAAAGGCCCTGAGGCCACAGGCTTCAAGGAATAGAAAGGAGAAGAGCTGGAGAGGAGATCCTAGAGGCTGGAGGGGCAAGTCCACTGTGCAGGGCCCACTGACTGCTGAGGGCTTTGCTTCTTAATTAGCATGAGGTGAGAAGCCTTAGAAGGGTGTGAGCAGAGGAGGCTCGTGATCTCATCTTCCTTTTTTTTAAAAATTTTAATTTAATTTAATTTTTTAAATTTATCCCCCCCCTGCTTGCAGCCTGCTTGCTGTCTGCTCTCTGTGTCCATTCGCTGTGCGTTCTTCTGTGTCTGCTTCACTCCCTTTGTTGTGTCATCTTACTGCACCAGCTCTCCACAGGTGCGAGTACGAGCTGTCAGCTCTCCATGGGCGTGGGCCAGCTTTGCCCTCACAAGGAGGCCCCTGGATGAGAACCCAGGGCCTCCCATATGGTAGACAGGAGCTCAACTGATTGAGCCACAGCCGCTTCCCTCATCTCCCTTTTAATAGACCACTGAGCCGATCGAAAGGAGAGGACAACAGGAGCAGGGACGTGGATGCAGATGAGCGATGAGAGCGGCCTAGATCAGGGCCAGGGCAGTGGCGGTGACGAGAAGTGCTGATTCAGGAGACTGGAAGCTGATGCCCATCAGAGCTCCCAGATGTGCAGGGAGAAGAGGGGAATCAGGGCTGCTGTCAGGGCTTGGGGCCTGGGGCCTTCGACGGAAGGCGCTGTGTCCACCGAGACAGAGACACCTACGCGGAGCAGGCTTGGAAGAACATGAGGAGCTTGGACTGGAGCACCAGATTCAGGTGCCGGAAGAAGATAATCCAACAGAGTGCGCATGAGCTCTGGATTCTAAACATGCTTGGTGAGGGCATTTCGATGATGTGAGACAGGACACGGGCAAAGCGCTCAGTTTTCCTGGCACGACACTGTTCTACACTGAACCCAAGGGTGTCGGCAGATGACCTCGTGGGCAGCCGGAGTTCAGCTGCGACGGCGGGGTGGGGCTGGGCCTGAGAAAACGTCTTCAAGAGGACAGAGGTTTCCTGTGTGCCTTCTCCCCACAGGAGAGGGAACGCTTCACCTTCAAGTTCCTCTCTAATTGTTCTGGTCGCTTTACGTCGTGCGTGAACGTGAAGCTTATTGAAACTCCAGCCGACAGCAGCACCCGCGTCACCTTCTTCACGGGTGGAAATGAGGAAAAGTGGCAATGATGATATTGAGATGGCGTTTGTGGCCGCTGTCACCTCCTGCTGGAAACGGCCAGTGGCATCAGCTTCCCGGGGACGCGGGGAGCCGCGCGTGCTCCCCAATCTCCCGCAGTTTGCTCGGTCCCTGCAGGCTGGGGGACCGCGAGGACAGAGGTCGCCGGCGGTGAGTTTTCCTGGGCGCTGGTTGGGAGAGGACCTTTCCCGTGATGCTTCAGTGAGGCCGAGGAGACACTGCCTTTTTACTCGCATCACTCGCAGTCATTTGGCCGTGGCCAAAATCGAGAGCTGCCGTCCGGAGCGGGGCGAGCGCACTGCTCCCCGTGGGCCAAATCCCGGCGCCTCCACCCGTCAGCCCCGCTGGGGCTGCTCCTGCTCCGTAATTACAGAGCCGAGTGGCGGCGACGGAGGCCCGGTGGCCCCAGAGCCGTAAGCAGGGACAGTGTGGTCCTTTACAGCAGCCCTTGATCTAGATGAACCATGGCCCTGAGCCCAGGAGAATTCTGGAACAACGCAACCCCACCAAAAAGGAAATGCCGAAAGTCACTCCTCCAAAAACCACTGTGTCATCTTGCAGGCCCCGCACCAGGCCCACGGGAGCCCAGCCAGTAGCCACGTTAGGTTCTGCGGAGCCTGACTCTTGCCACCACTCCACACAGCCCATGCCTGGCCCCAGGCTCACAGGCTCACTTCTCTGCTCTCTTGTGTGCCCGCTTCCTGAACACGCTGGGAATCGATGGCCGGTCAAGAGCGTCATTGCTTTCATTAATTCTGTTGCTTTATCCCTGTTGTTGCGGCTTTAGGATCTGTGACTTCAGATGATGCTACCCTGGATGTTGCACTCATCAAGGGGGGACAGACCCTGCAGGAGAGCGGTGAGTGGAGGTTCCCGGGGGCTGCTGCTGAGCCTCCCCTTGGGGAGATGATTCCTAGGCAAAGAGATGGCTCAGGACCACAGAAACTGCAGCTGATGCTTCCTTCTCCTCTTCCACCAAGTGGTGGCCCGGTCTCCACGTGCCTGAACGCTCTCAGGACTGCTGAGAATAGTGGTGCAGGTGGCGCAGTGCACAAAGCCCCCATAGCTAAGTGGCCCAGTGAGCATCATGAACACTGTAGATTTAGAGACTCGGTAGGATGATGTTACAACAGATGGCAGTGAAGCATCCTCTTCAACCAAATCAGTGCAGGTGACAATTTTCTAACAGATGGACTTAAAGTATGTCGAGGGGCCGTGCTGGCTTGGGGCTGGAGTTCTTCCTGAAGTGGCCAGCGTGGTAATTCATATGATGACACTTAACACATGTTTGCAGAGCACGTCCTGAGTGCCAGTCACTCGGCAAGGCTCTTGGGAGACAGCCGGAACAAAGAAATACAGCGGGCAGGCCCTGCCTCGAGAAGGACAGAGGGGCTTCCCACCAGGAGGCTCCTGGCTCAGGCAGCTGCAGGGGAGGGGCCGGGCATGCTCGGGGCTTGCTGGGGGCGCAGGGGTGGAAGAACAGGGCCCTAAAAAGACACCGAGCCGTGCAGGGAGAAGCCGGCGCCTTAACTTCGTCCTTTGCCTGAAGCCGAGGAGGCCTGCTGGTGGGTGCTGTGGCACCATCACCCTCCCCGGGCAGGTACTCGCCTGCTTTCAAGGGAGATCTACCAGCCGCTGCACCAGGGGGAAAGCATCTGCCTGCATTTAGAAAAATCAGTAACAATACTGTCTCGTGTTGTGTCCTTTCAACATAAATATGTTTAGTAAAATATGTGAGCTGCTTAACAAAATAAACACATTATCAAATACACCATCGTCCAGGAGGCAAGAGGTCACGGTGAAACGTGGTGAATGAGCGCCGTGCGGGGGATACCGCTGAGGGCAACGGGGAGCCACGGCAGGTGGCGGACCCCGGCGGTGGCTGCTCCGGAAGTCCAGGCGTCTCCCGGCCCTTGCCAAGCGCTGCCTGCGGTGCAGCCAGCATGGGTAGGCCTGGTTCCCGTCCCCCGGGCCCCACACGCTGCCGCAGGACGGAGCCCACGAGGGCAGCTTTTAGTTCCACCTTCCAGCCACCCCGCCTGGCACCTGCTCGAGCGGGTAACGGGCTCACGCGCGCTGGGTTTGAAAGAGCCGAGGGGCGGGCTTGGGAGCACAGCTTCATCTGCCCGACGGCTGTGGGGGCATGTGGTGGAGACGGAGGGTCTCTGTGGGAGAGGAGGGGGTCTCTTAGCAGGAGGACCCGCTGGCCCCGGCATTGCCGGGCCTAGGAGTCGTGGCCCCTGTGCGGGCCAAGGCAGGGCTCCTCTCCCAGGTCAGGTTCACGAGCAAATGCTTCCTCCGAGTGGCTGGGCGTGGGCCGAGAAGCGGGAGACCGAGGCTGCTTTCCTTACCTACCACGTGACCACGGGAAATCACGCCCTTCCCTGGTGCCTCAATTTCCCCTTCTCTAAAATGGGAGCATGAACCAGTACATTTTCCTTCTTCCATTTTCCCCCGTCCCCCGTGTTTTCAGGCTCTTTCTTTCCCTCTCTACAGCTCTGCACACATTGTCTTCCTTGTATCTAACCCCATACGCATGCACGTGGGGCATTGCTGTTACCATCTATAACAAAATGAGATCCTTCCATAAACGTTTCTCTGCAACTTCCGTTTTTCACACCAAAGATATCAGGGATATTCCTTAGGTCAGCAGCTAAAGCTCTGCAACATTCCTTCTTGTTAATAACTGCCCAATGTTTTATGATACAGACATGCACACTTTCACCTGGTACCTTCTTTTAGAGGGACAATTAAGGTGTTTTCCCCTTTTCCCTGCCTGAATGATGAATTAAACGACCTGATAGTATAAGGTGCTATTATTTGCATTGCCAGAATGAGCTCGCCGATCAAGGGCAATTTCATCAACCTGCTGCCTGCAGCTGGGAATGCTCCCTCCCCACCAGGGCTGTCCAGGAGAACAGAGGCGGTCGGCCATGTGCGCACCAGGGAGGACGTGGACGTGGAGGCTGGTGTTGGTGGTTGTGGGCCCAGCCTGCCCGAGGCCTGCGGGGAGGTGGCAGGGGGACGGGCTAGCTCCATGCTGTCGTCACGAGGCAGGACTCTTCCCTGAGGAGCCTCCTTGCTGGCTCCTGAGGCCTCTCAAGGGATGGCACGAGGCCGTCACCACCCCGGGGACGCCTCCTGTGCACAGAGGCAGGGGACGGGGGATGAGAACCCCACCTGCAGGTGACCCTGCCAGCGGCGTGCGGGCTAGCGCTGGACCGAGCCCCCAGGCAGTGGGCCCGGCCGAGTGGACGCGTACAATAACCGCCACGTTTATGAGCTAGATGGGTTAAACGTGAGAACAACCGCAGAGTTCCCAGACCTTCTCCAGCTGTAGTTTCCTGTGGCTCGTTATGAAGAATTCAGACTTTAAAACTATGAATTGTGTGTGTGTCCGTGTGAGTGTGCCTGTGTGCATGTGTGTCCGTGTGTGCATCTGTGCCTATGTCTCTGTGTGTCCATATGTGCATGCATGTGTGTCTGTGTGTGCACATGTGTCTGTGCCCATGTGCATGTGTGTCTGTATGCATGCATCCATGTGCGTGTGCAGGTGTGTGTCCGTGTCCATGTGTGTACGTGTGCATGTGCAGCTGTGCCTGTGTCCATGTGCATGTATGTGCATCCATGTGTGTGTCTCTGTGTGTATGTGTGTGTCCATGTGTGTGTCTGTGTGTGTGCATGTGTTTGCATGTGTGTCGTGTGCATGTGTCTGAGTGTGTGTATGTACACGGAATGAGCCCATCGGCCCTTTGCTCACACCGCAGTTACTGCTAAAGCAGACGGTGAGGTAAGACCAGAGGTGATTTAAAGAAAAATATTCAGTGATATGTGAAGACTGCTTAAAAAGCAAAAACTGAGGACACGAAGGAGAGCAGGTGACAAAATACACCAGGTGACCTCTGCTTCCCATAGACACCAACGGGAGCTCCCCTGTGCCGCCGTGTCCCCTGCGCTGTGGCGGCTTCTTTATCAGCCCGTCTCAAAAGCCGACCCAGACGTTCTGCTGCTCAAGCCTGGCCCTGCAGCGCCCCCGGCCCTGGGGGGGGACTCTCGTAAAGGGGCGCGGCGGCCGTGTCCACAGAGGTTATGCCCCCCCCTCAGCACATCTGCTCTAGTTCAAAACCTCTGTCTTAGGTCAAAGCAAGTCATGCTATCCCCTTCCATTACAACCCGAAGTACAGATTATTCTTTCATTACACAGTTAACTGATATGCCACTACCTGGGCTTTTGAAGTTGCAACTAAAATCTAATGATGCAGCATTTTGGTTGAAAGTGAGAGGACAGAAAAAACGGGGCTCAAAAAAAAACCCATTATGCTAAGTGAAAGACACCAGACATATTGTATGATTCCATATATATAAAATGTAAATATAAATCAATTTATCAAGATGGAATTAGATTAGTCATTATGCAGGCTGGGGAAGGATAGAGGGATTGGGAGGTGACTGCTAAGGGATGTGGAGTAGTTCTTTTTGGAGTAATGAAATTGTTCTAAAATGTTTTGTGCTGATGAATGCACAACACTGTGATTATACTAAAAGCCATTGGTTGTACACTTTGGATTGATTGTGCGGTAGGTGACTATATCGCAATAAAACTGCTTTTTAAAAATGTACCACAGGCCACATCAGCCTGCAAGGATGATTGGATTCTTGAGATATGTGCTGATAAAAGGGAAACGCCAGCCACTGTGGAACCCACGTCCTTCCAGTTTTAGGGAAAGAGTGGGAAACCCCCATGTGGCTACAGCAGCCTTTAAAGAGGCCACAGGAAGGAAACGACACCGGGCAAGCTAACGGGGGGAGAGTGACCTCACAAATGTGGTTTAAGCAGAGAAGTCCACTGCACTTGAGTAGAACTGTCATTTAGAAGGCAGAAGATAGGGCAGATTATTGCCTGGCTTTTATTTCTTTAAAATAAGGAACACTTATTTTGTAAGTTCATAACTTCCATAATAAAAATATATTAAAAATATAACAATGGGGTGGGTTGGGGGGGAAATACACCAAATGTAAGACATAGGTTATAGTTAATATGATTTTGACCCTATTTTTCATAATTTGTAACAAACGTTTCACAGCAATGCCCGGTGTTGCTGGTGGGGTGATGCCCTGGGGGATGTTATACCTTTTTGTAAGTTCACAACTTTTTCTATACACTTATTGTTAATGTATGTTCATGTATAAATGAAAAACTTCAATAAAATTTAAAAAAAAAAGGACCACTGTAGGGAAGTCCCCCAGGGGAGACTGGAGAGCTGGGATCAGGGCAGACACCAGGTAGCCACCAGGCCGCCCTGAAAGTCCACACCTGAGCCATCTCTCCTCTCTGCCCCTCCGCCCCCATTCCACAGAGGGCTGTGTCACCTGGCCAGGTGCCTTGGGGTCTCGCCCTGGCTCCACTAAGCTCAAGGTTCATCTTTTCCCATAGACAGGACGTGCAGTTTAGACACCTTCTCCCCGTGAATGGCCGAGTGCTTACTCAGAGCAGTTCAGACCCAGGGGGCTTTTGCTCTCACAGGTCCAGGAGTCTGGAGACGAGCAAGGCCAAGGCCACGGCTTCTGAGGTTCCCTCGGCACCTCCTCACCTTCTCTCAGGAATCAGGTGCTCCAGGCTCTCACCTGTGCCCCAGCAGGGAGCGGCTCAAACGGCTAAGTCCAGGGCCCTTCCCGCGCCTGCTTTGTTTTAAATGAGGTATTTGGAAGTTCTTCCAACAGACAGTGGCACTTAATGCTTTAAAGTGCCGCCTCTTCTGGGCACACACGGCAAGGTGGGTGCCTCTCCAGTTGTGAGTGGGTGTTGAGGGCGGGGACACACAAACCTACACAGGCCCACCAGGAGAGGAAAAGCCTCCCAAAGAGGTTGTTCCAAGCCAGAGTTTCTCGCACACCATCGCTGTCCAAAAGGGTTTGGTGCTGCTCTCTTCTTCAGTGAGACACCAACGGTCCCTGCGTCCTAGGAGGAGTGAAGGCAGGCTGCCTGGTGGGACACCACCCCACTCAAGAGGCATTCGGGGTGCTCGCTTCAGCAGCACGTCTACTAAAATTAGAACAATACGGAGATTAGCACGGCCCCTGCGCAAGGAAGACACGCAAATCTGTGAAGCGTTCCCTATTTTTCATTTTTTCATTTACTATTATTATTGAAATAATGAGAATGCTCTAATGATGACTGAGGTGATCAATGCACAACTATGTGACTGTGCCACATACCACTGATTGTGCACTGTGGATGAACTGTATGCTTTGTTGATATGTACCTAATAAAATTGATTTGTTTAAGAAAAAAGGCATTTGGGGAGCACCCCCTTCGTGCCAGGCCCTGACCTGGATGCTGAGGACACTGCCTGGAAATGAGGAGCCCCCCCTTAGAGACCACTCCATGGGCGTGAGGGGTGGAGGGCTGCTTCTGATGGGGTCAGATGGGGAAGCTCCCCTCTGGGCTGATGTTAGCGCAATGGTCTACCGGGGGAAGAGGGGAATGAGGGACCCTGGAGGGGGTGAGGTCATTGGTAGGAGACCCTTGCCCGGGTGGCCTGCAGCCAGCACGGCCTCCTCCCCTGGCTGCCAGCACGAGCAGGGTCTGCTCCCGCCTGGACAGTCCGCGGATGACCGCTCCTCCCTGGCAGCATCGTTCTGTCCCCTGTGCCTTTCTCACCTCTCTGGATCTGGCATCGAAGGTTGGCCCAGGAGGCGGGACCCCTGGGGGAGTGGGGTGACCACCTTTGATCTCGCTCTGCTTTGATCTCTGCTCTGCCCTCTGTAACGCAGTGGTCCGCGCTGTCCTCTCCCTTCAGGAGAGGTGGGGGATGAATGGAAAACCCCGACATTTCTTGTCTAACGTCAGTGCTGCTGATTGGACTGACGCATTGGCCTGAGGCAGGGCTAGCGGTCAGGCAGGGAACAGGATTCCACATTCAGAGGGTTTTAATGGACCAACTGGAGCCTGGCTGGGCTGAGGATGGGGGTGGAAGGCTGAGATCCTTTTCTGCAGAAGCTTCCGGGATCTCATGGACAATCTATTTTCACTGGAAAAGGAATTTTCTGGAGTCAGACATTTGTGGATGGCAAAGTGAAGATGCTAATATCACACCCACTAGCCAGGAAGAACTCCATCTCTACCATCCAGATGTTGGCCATTGATTCAACAAAGCGCTTGGGGAGCTTCTAAAGGGTATGCACATTGTTTTGTGGGATTTTTGTTGTTATTGTGTTTGTTTTGTTCTGTTTTCAGCTACATGGTGATCCATCCCAACATACTAGCTAAGAGAATGACAAAGGGAAGGATATATTCATTGCCTTTACAGAGAAAGGTGGTCAGGAGAGCTATGCTTTTTCTGTTTTATTTTTGTTTTGTTATTTTTGCAACCAGAGAGGTTTGTTAGAAGAACTTGGTGTTAAGATCAAGTCACTGTAGACCCCAAAGTATTAACCAGTCCATAATTATCTACTAATTGATCCATTCATAAACCCACCCACACATGCACCCATCTGTCCACCTTACCATTCATCCATCTACCCATCCATCCACCCACCCCTACCATCCATCCATTCATCCATCCATCTATCCTTCCAACCTCCACCTTTTAAGTACCTATTCTCTCATATGCACTATTCTAAGGGCAGAGAACACAGCAGTTAACAAGAAAAGAGGTTATAAACCTTCTAGGACCTCCTTGAGAGTAGGAGACAGAAAATGATTAAGACCACAAATAAATAATTTCAGAAAGTGTTAAATGCCATGAGGGAAATAAAAAGCGGCATTCCATAGCGAATGGCAGTTCCCTGGTGGAGGTCATGTAGGTGGCAGGCAAGCCTCTCTGGGAGCTGACCTTTGAGTCAAGACCTCTGTGATGAAAGCTGGCTGTGCTTTGTGGATGGGGGAAACAGCCAGGGGGAAACTCCCTGCAACATGCGCTCTCATTGCTATAGGACCGGAGAAGGCCAAGGTGCCTGGGGCAGAGAGCAGGAGGTCTGAGAGAGGACAGTAAGGGGGGCAGGGAGACAGTCAGCATTACTCCAGAGCTGGCGCTGTGGCCATGAACCTGACATTTACACAGATACTCACCTAATTCTCCCAATAACATGATGAAGAAGGTGGAATTGGCCACGTTTTACAGGTGATAAGATTGAGTGTTGGAGAAGGTGTCATTTTCCTAAGGTTCCTAAGTTACTGAAAGGCCAAGAATTCCAAGCCAATGTGCCTGACTCCAAACCTCCTGTTATAAAACTGCTTAGTATCCCCTTCCTGCACCCATTACCACAACAGGTGTGGCATGAAGGGCGAACGAAGTCTGTGTTCCTTGTGTGAGGCTCCCTGCAGAAGAGGACGCCCGAGCTCGAAGGACACATGTGCCTGCCTGGGCGGGACCACACTTGAGGAGCCGCAGGAGCTGGAGCCAGGCAGGTGCCCTCCCTGAGCCTCGACGGCCTCATCTAGTAAATGCAATGAGCCCCTCTCTGCTTAGCTCCCGGGGTTGTCGTGGGACCCGTGGCTTGGAAGGTGTGAGGTGGGCTGGAGCTGAAGGCACAGCTATTATAAGAGGTGGGAGGTGGGGTGGCAGCACAGCTGGGTCAGGAACTGGGCGGGGGGTTGGGTCCGCAGCAGGGGGAGGGCCCCTGACTGCCTTTCTAAGTGAAGATGGCATTTTAAATTACCAGTGCCTGACCCGGAGCCAGGGATGGTGGAGGGTTTCCCTGGTCGAATGGCAAATGGTATTAGGTAATAACACATTTGGTTCCCGTGATATCAGAGGAGCCACTGGAAATAACTGGCAGCCGGTCAGCCCTGAGGGGGAGCCCCGGCCCTGCCACTCTCCAGCTCTGTGTCCTTGGATAAGTCCCCAGCTTCTCCCAGCTGTGAACAGAGGGTAGTGGGATGTGCGGGGGAGCTCGTGAAGGGGATTCGCCCGGGGTCTGTAAAGGTTCTGTGCACTGGCAGCAAAGTTTGGGTGGCCAGTGACGGGATGCCCATCCTGATTGGATCAGTCGAGTAATGTGTCAACCCATGAACCAATCACGGTTTGGATGGCCAGTGACAGGATGCCCATCCTGATTGGATCAGTCAGGTCACATGTCAACCTGCAGCCAATCACAAGGCGCAGGAGCAGCCCCAAGCCCTGAATGGCTGTAGGCCTGGAGCTGGGTCTGGGGTGAGCAAGCCCCTCAAGGGAAAGGAATGAGAGCACATCTGGGGCCAGTGCGTCTCTGACCACAGTCATCTAGGCATGGCCTGTGTCCTTCTGCCGCAATAATGGCACCCTGCCTTCTTCCTCTCTGTGGGGTATGAATGACACTCTGTGTTTTCAGCATGGAAATCCATCTCCAAATTCCATTATGGCAAATCAGTGTAAATATTCTGTTAACTAAGCATGCCTGTGAGATGCCAGAACATTCCCCAGGCTGCCCTAGAGTGTACAGCCACGCCATCTCCAGCCTGCCCTCAGCCCCGCTTGCCTTCTCAGTAACAAAATGACCCCCCGGTGAGAGCATGGATATTTTCTTCCTGTGTGGTAGAATGATCAGATCAAATCAAATACATACATAAGTGAAATCATCCATGAAACACCCGGAATATGCAGACCCAGGGGGACGGAGTAGATCTGAGGTTATCAGTGGCTGGGGGGAAGGAGAATGGGGATGTCTTGCTTAACGGGCACCGTGTTTCTGTCGGGGTGATGGATAGTTTTGGTAATGGAGGGTGGTTTATCACATTGTGAAAGTAAGTAATGGCTCGGAATCGTGCACTTGAAATGAGATAAAGTGGGAATTTTAGGTGTTATGCACATGTTATTACAATAACAATTAAACTATGACACATCAAATATCTAACCAACTGCTTGTCTGCCCAAACGTAATTTAGAGCCACGTCTGTGAGACTAAGGCCTTTCAATAGCAAAGCACCTGATTGATGTTTTAAGCTGCACTTGTGGAGAGGAAACGGCTGAGGTGCTTTTGGTGACCTGCTCCCAGGTAACCATGTAAGTTCTTATTTTCCTTCTCTCCAGGAGGTCGGTGGAGTTAATCTTCCTCTTAGGAAATGCTGTTCAGTAAAGGTCCACCTGTGCTTGGCACCGAGCAGGACGTTATAAAACAGGCGTCTCAAACCTGTGGTTGCATTTGACCCCAGGAGCAGCAGATGTTAGGGAAGGTATGTAATCAGAAGCATTTGAGAGAAGTGAGCTGGCCTCGAGATAGCTCAGGTAACAGCCGTTCCTCACTTGGAAATAACAAGCACCACCCGGGACAGATCCTTGAAAGCAAAATGGAAACGTTTGAGGTGGCCTGGTTTTTCCAGGCCCTGAACATTCTGATTCCTGGGACAGATAAGGAGGCAAAGAAAATGGACATGGGAGTCTCTTTTGCAATGGAAGAATTATTGGAAAAAATGGAAAAATAAGTTGCATTTCCCCCAATTAGTGAGAATTTTCTTGGTGAAGAATATGAAATGGTCTGAGATGTTCTCTCAATAAAGGTGGTTGCCATAGCATTTACTTTGTGGTTTTCTAGCAAGATAATAATCAGGGACTTATTTTTTGCCTTGCTTTATGTCGCTGTGCAAAAAAAGATCACTTGTATGTTCTAAGGCTTAGATAAACAATGGAGTTGGATTTTTTGTTACACTGAAAAACTAACTTCCTTTGCAGCCAGCAGTTTCACGTGCATGTATTTGAGTCCTGAGGTGTTGTTCGTAAGTGTCAGCAGCATATCACAGTAGTTTGGGATCATAACAATTTAGCAAAGCACCCACGTTACGTTTTAAGCTGAATTGATGCACTTACATTGCCTGGATTTTTGATATGAAGAAAAATGTGGCAAAAAACTTGTCAAGTGGAAAAATAAAAATTAAAAACCCTATGTTGCACTCTGTGCTGGTCACTGAGATTTTTTAAACGGCTCATTAGAAGGATGAATATTTTCAAGCTCTCCTTCCCATCGCCTGTATGTTCCCAGAAGATTCAATGAGGACAAAAGAACTAGAGAAGGAAAGTGTTTTTCACAGAATTCAATTTCTTGCTATCTTCTTTTCATCCACTCTGACAGAGAGTAATACAAAGCTTTTTGGGGCAGAAAGCAAAGCAGCAGTATTTTTTTCTGCCAGATTCACCCATAAGGACATGCAGCTTTCTCTTTATTGTGGCTCCATTCTCAGGGAAGTTACGTAGCTGGCCCAGGTGGCTTGAGGGAGGTGGGGTAGAGTGTGCGGCCTTCAGACTTTTCTTTCCAAGGCGGCGTCCACATGTTCCTTCCTCCCCTAAACTCACCGCACTGAAGCACCACCACCCGGCTTAGCCTAGGAGAGTTCCCTAATTTTTGAGATTTTATTAATTCAAGTACCTTCTGTCTCAGGCCTTATACGAAGCTTTGGCATACACAGTTCGGTGGATCCTGTTCCTTGCACTCAATGAACTCATAGCACGGCAGAGAGACAGATGCGTAAGCAAATTTATTTAAGGAAGCTGCTCATCAGCCTAGGACAAAAAGGGTGCGGGCTTCAAAGAGGGGACAACATTGAAGAGAGGTTTTGAAGGATGAGTAGAAGTTTGCCAGAAAGAAAATTGGGTTAGAGTAAGACAACTGTTCATTGAACCATTTATTGAAAACCATTTATTGGGCAGTTACTACACGCTGGCCACTGTTCTCAGGACTTTATGGATTGCCTCAGTGAGTTCTCACACCAGCAGAAGGAGGTGTTGGTTCAGTTAACAGCCTTATATCATAGATGAAGACGCTACATCACAGATCACATGACTTGACCAAGGTCTAGGGATAATGAATGGCAAAGAGGCTGTCTTTGGAGCAGGTAGGGAGGCCCATGAGCCGGGACCCAACCCCTCCCTGCATGGCTGCATGTTCCAGGCGGAGCAACTGGGAGAAGGGAGAGCATTCGGACGCTCTGCACTGGCTTCAGCCCAGGACCATGTGTGGCCCCCGCCCAACACGGCCCAAGCTCCGTGTCTTCACAAAAAGGGACCAGAAGGGGACTTGCCTCATAGGAATTTTGTTAGGACTCCTGTCCTGCTCTTTCCTCCTCTCTTTTCTTCAATCATCGCTTCTTCTCCTTTCTGCTTCCTTTCATCCTCACTCCCTCCCCCTTCTCCCTCCCTCCCCCTCCTCCCTCCTCCCTCTCTCCCTCCTTCCCTCTCTCCCTTCCTAATAAAAATGTGTTCAGCACCTACAAGGTCCCAGGTCCTGGGCTACACCCTTGGGATTCATCAGTGAACAAGACATTGAGGAAATGACTCCAGGGCTGGGGCAGGAAAGTATTAGATGAGCAGGAAGCATCTGAGTGCCAGATGGACGTGAGCAAAGGATGACAAGGACTGTTCACTTTTTGGACACGGGGACAGCTTGAAGGGGCTCCCACTGGCCGAGTGTGGGACAACTGATCAACATGAGTGCTGACAATGATCAATTATGACCCATTAAATAAAATAGGAATCCATGAATCCACGTGCACCGACTCAGCAAAGAAATGCAGAGAAGACTCTGTTCCTTAGAGGCAAAGCACCTAACACAGGTGGAAGGAACGCTGGCTTTAGGAAATCACCATTTTCCAACCATCTTTTTTTTTTAAGATTTATTATTTATTTATTTCTCTCCCCCTCCGCCACCCCAGTTGTCTGCTCTCTGTGTCCATTCGCTGTGTGTTCTTCTGTGTCCACCTGCATCCTTGTCAGCGGCACTGGGAATCTGTGTCTCTTTTTGTTGCGTCATCTTGCTGCATCAGCTCTCTGTGTGTGCAGCACCACTCCTGGGCAGGCTGCACTTTCTTTCATGTTGGGTGGCTCTCCTTACGGGGTGCACTCCTTGCACGTGGGGCTCCCCTACGAGGGGGACACCCTTGTGTGACATGGCACTCCCTGTGCACATCAGCACTGTGCTGGGCCAGCTCACCACATGGGTCAGGAGGCCCTGGATTTGAACCCTGGACCTCCCATGTGGTAGGCGGTTGCCCCATCTGTTGAGCCAGATCTACTTCCCTCCAACCATCTTCAGCTCATTTATTTCAGTCAAAGTGCATCAGTGAGGCTGAAGCTAGTGAGTGAAAGCGGGAGGAGGAAGAGGAAATATTCCTTAACAGAAAGTGGAAAAGGAAATGTGGACAGGAGATAACTCATGAAGGAGTCAAAGTTCGCACCGCGGGTAAGGAGACCCGATGACGTCACGTGCCACTCACAGGACGCAGTGAGGGGGACGCAGCATCCTCCTGTTCCTGCCCAAGAGGTGTTGAATCTTTAGGAAACAAGATCTAGACCCCAATCAGGAACGTTCTACCAAGTGACGGCCCTGTCACCTCCACCACCATCAAAGTCATCAAAGTCAGGGCCCAAGGTCGGGGGAGACCGAGAGCCTGCCACGTGGGGTCACGGCTTGAGCTGCCATGGGGGCCCTTGGCCGTGACCACCCTGCGGGCGCCAAGCCGGACACGGGAGCCTCTGGGGGAGGGGCGCGTTGGAATGGTTTGGGCTGTTCTTGCAAATTTCCTAGAAGGTGGAACCTGTTTTAAAATAAGACTTAATTTCCATAGCAGTGGACATTCAGGTGGGGAATGGGGTGGTCAGGGAAGGGCCCCCGTGAGGATTGTCGGGGTGCGGGGTGTGAAGGGCAGGCCCTCGGCCTGGCCCGGGGTCGGTGGCCCAGGACTTGGAGCTATTGTGCTGCGGTCTATTATTATTATTATTATTATTATTATTATTAGGCAGCAGACTCGGCCCCTCCACTGGCAAGTGTGGCCCCGAATGAGCTGTCTAGCCTCTCGTCAGTGGGCTGGGAGCAGTGAACGTGGCTCCATCCTGAAACCGCCGTGAGAGCAACTGGAAGCACGGCGGCCGCTGCGCCGTTCCCGGGGGCCACGCCTCTTCTCCCTGCTCGCAGCCGGGCAGGAGGGGCCCCGCGGGCACCAGGACAGGGACTCCCGGGGGCCGGCACATCCACGGGGCCACGCGCAGTGGACAGCACGGCAGCGGGCTGGCAGGGAAGCCGGGAGGCGCCCGCCTTTGTTTAGAGAGAACGTCCCCGTCCCTTCCCCTTCGCAGTCGAGACGGGCCTCGGGGACACGCTGCGGGGCATCGTGGCCACCACCCAGCGGCCAGGAGGGGCGGCCGAGCCAGCGTCAGGGATGCCACCCTGAGCGCCCAGGCCCCGGCAGCACCGCCGGCAGCAGAGCCTCCGCCCCCTGCTCCTGTGACAACGGGTGCCCCGCGTCGCTGGCCTCGCGCTCCGGGGCCTTCTGGTGGCTGCGTCAGGCTCGTCCCTGCTCAGGCAGAAGCTGCGGCTGCCCCGCCAGGCCGCCTGCGTCCAGGGCCCACGCACGTGGCGCTCTCCTGACCTCCCCGCGTGGCCCGCGCCGGGCCGGGTCCTGGCAGCCAGCGGAGTCAGGCAGGGGACGGTGCCAGCCTTGCGGGGCTTACAGGCTCAAACTTTAAAATGATTAAAACGATAAAAGCACAAGTAACTCTGTAATGGCAAACTGGGGAAGTGCTGTGCAAGGAAGGGCGGGGAGCTCTGCGGGGCTAATTCCGGAGCTCTCAGAGAGGAAGATAAACTAGTTTTTAATTCCCCCGTTTGGGGAAAGGCCCAGTGTGGGCCCAGAGGGTAGGCAGGAGCTGCTGGTGGGCGGTTTGGGTGGGGACAGGCTTCAGCTCGGTGGCAGCCCTCTTGTGTGTTTGCACCTTTGTCCTTTTTCATTGTAACCAGAACATCAGTTGTGCTCACTCTTAGGAAAAAAGCTTAGAAAAGCAGGTGGTCATCTCCAAAGCAAGCCTTCCACAGCGACGTGGAGAATAGTAACAAAAATCAAAGGCACCGACCCTCGTGCCGTGAGGGCGACGTGCCTGCGAGGCCCCACGGGGCTGTAGGGGCTGGGGGCTGCTGAGGGGCGGTGAGGGAGGCCTGGCGACTGGGACCCGGGCCGCCGTCCCTGGCACGGCGCCGAGGGGACAGCCCAGCCGGCCGGCCTCTGGGGTGGAAGGTCATCCAGCGGTCCAGAGCTTTCTATGGGCCGTGAGTCCAGCAGCTCCATCCCTCCACGTTATCTTTATTTTTATTTCTTTCTGTTTTATAAAAAATATTACATTCAAAACATAAGAGGTCCCCATACACCACCCCCCTTCACCCCAGTCCTGCCACATCAACACCCTCTTTCATCATCGTGGCACATCCATTGCATTTGGTGTATACATTTGGGAGCACTCCTGCCCCACATGGATGGTGGTCTACATTGCAGTTCACACTCTCCCCCAGTCCACCCAGTGGGCCATGGCAGGACCTACGATGTCCAGCGTCTGTCCCTGCAGCACCACCCAGGACAACTCCAAGTCCGGAAGGACAGGAGGTGCCCCTCGCGCTGCCAGCCTGCTCGCCGCCCTGAGCCCTGGGCTCGCCTCCGCAGGGCACGGCCTTTCTCATTGGGAAGGTTGTTCCGGCTCCTCTTGAAGCGGGGGCAGCTGGAGAAGACGGCCCCGCCCTCCACGTCTCCCTCTGCAGTCCGGGGCGCTGGCCACACATCCGCCCGGGCCTGCGCTGACGAAGCGCGCCGGCCGCGACGGGCTGGAGGGCGGGGGACGCTCCTGACCTCGCGAGACCGCTACCACCCTCTCCAGGGGCGGGGACCCCTGGCCCCAAATCCCTGGCTGAAGTCACTCTTTGACTCATCCTTCCTCCTGGGAGAGCCTCTTTCCTCAGCTGCGTTCACACACCACGTTCACCACGCTTGCCAGTTCCACGTGCAGCTGGCGTTTTTGCTTGATGATTTTCTTTTGGCTAACTAGCTTTTCATGCTCAACAACCAAGGTCAGCCTAACTCCAAAATAACAAGACCCACTGCCTATGAAGTATTGTGCTCCTTCGTTTTCCTAATATGCATTCAAATAAAAGACTAATAAAATTACATGTTTATCCACGCTCTGCCTGGCCTTAATTTAAGAGCTTCCTGCAGTCTGGCCTGAGGAACCTCTCCTTGTTTCTTCATTCTAACTGGCCACGTGGGTGTCTCCACCATCGGTTAGGATCCAGCCCAGGGTTCTTTCAAGTTCTTTGCAACAGTCTACATGAACTTCTGTGTTTCTGCCTATTTTTTTTAAACAGCGAGCTAGTCTTTTGCTTTTGAAGTGGGGACCTCAGCAGCTCTTAAATCTTCAGAAACATCCTTCCCCATCAACTTGCTAAGGCAGCCCTTAGGCTCCGTCTATTCATTCTTTTTAGAAAATCTTAACAATGCTGAGTGTTGCGCTCCCTCACATTTCACCTGCTCAGTAAAGAGGCTGCATTTAAATTTGTTTCAATCTTAAGAACTTCAAGGTGAAAAAGCCCTAAGGTTTTCTCCAATGGAATAAAAGATTTAGGTGGCGGTGATTTCTTCTTGTGTACAACTGGGGCTGGAGGCTTTTGAAAGAGACTGTCCCATAGGCTACCAATAGTTATGATAAAGAATAAATTATATTTCATAATAAAGACACTGAAGTAATTGTCCTCAAGGGAGTCCCAATTTGGCGTGACCTGCCTGGTCTCGGAGACCTCACTTTCCAAGAGACAGAATCGAACTCGCAGAGAAGCTGCCTCAAGACTCGACGCAATCTGTGCCTCCTGAGCCTTAAACAAATGAGAGGGAACAAACATTGACAACAAACCAGTGTTTGGAGAGCGCTGAATCAGGTCCCGTTAGCTCATCCACAGAGGAACCCCGAGTACGATGATTCTGTCCCTGGCCTGCCTTCCTCCAGGCGCATCATCTGCCATCTCCACGGCTTCCCTGCAGAAGGCAGGCAGGGTGGTGGTGGGTGGAGCCGGGCTGAGGAGGCCTGGGCCACGATGACGGCTCTCACCCCAGCTCAGCCGGCCTTCGGTGCCTCCTCTAGAGAGCTGAAGAGGTGCCTCCTGAGGCAGAGTCCCCACCCTCATCCCCGAAAGAGCCCGTTTTGTCCCATTATTGCATTATTCCTGGTTGCCTCCCATTCATAGGAGCTTACCATGTACCCTGTCTGCCCAAGGTACTCATCAATTCAGAAGACAGCAGTCCACCTGCCGCTTTTACCACTGTATGGCAGCGGGCTTTCATCTCAAAAGTCCCGATCAGGGATTCCTAGAGAAAAACGTGTTTGGAAGACGATGTTGGGGCCCGCAGCTCACTATGTGCTGAGAAACTTGAGTCCTTTGCTGGGGAAACCGGACTGTTGCAAATCCTGGGGTCTATGTAAATTGGGGGGATCTAATCAGCTGTGGTGTACTTGTCATAATTTCAATGTCTTCATTAATAATAAGATGATGCTGCAACTCCAACATGAAGATAGATTTCCATGGCTCTGAACTCTTCTTGGCATCATTTTCACCTCATCCAGGGGCACCTCCGAAGGCACAAAGCTCTTAGCAGCTCCCTGTAGGAGAGCCTTTGGGGCTGTCATTCTGGGAAGGTGCAGGAAATGCCACCTGATCTCCAGGGAGGCTCTTAAAAGGACTGTCCCTATGGAGCAGCCCTCAGAAATCTTTACATATAAGGTGGAAAAATGGTGGCATTGTGTAAAGGAAAAATGAAATAGATCATCTTTGTGTCCCAGGAACGTATGACTTGCAGGTGGCAGAGAAAGGGATGTTACCATGCAGGATTGGGGGAAAAATCATCGATTAGTTGGAACCTTGAAGCTAATCTGATAAACTGGGGAGGGAGGGATATAAAGTTATACTGTTAGGTCCAGAAAACACCTTTGCAGTTGGAACACATGGAAGACCCAGCTGAATGGATGGTGTGGGTGCGAGGAATCCATGGACATCCTTGTGGACGGCGGGTTCTGAGTCAGCCATTTGGAAATGCTGTCAAGAGGTGAATGTGACCTTCAGAGGCACTGGTTGGATCATGCCAACCAGACTAGCATTCGTTCCAATGGTCTGCAGACAAGATCTGGCCAATAGAAGTGGGGGGAGGGTACAGAGGTAATAAGGGAAGATGCTCCGAGTGGACCAGTGGGAGTGGATGCTGCGTGGTTGGAGAGCACGTGGAGAGCTGGTGGAAAGCCTGGGTTCCGCAGGACCAGTGTGAAGACGTTCTTCTCACTCTAGGGGGAGGGGAGTTCTCCCATCAGAGACGTAACCATCTCAAGGCCAACCCGAGCATGTCTTACTGAACACGCTGGACAACTTGAGGGCAGTGAGTGGAGGCCCAGTCTTTTCAGCAGCAGGAGAGAGACTTGCAGACTGGGGCCCCTGCTTTGCCTGGCACTCCACCTGCCCCCTGCCATGAGCCTCTTGATTCCACACCCTGTCCTGAGTTCCCTTCCCAGTGGTCATTTCCTGCTGGTCCGTGGGCTTGGGGAGACTTTCAGAACTCAGGAGTGGCCACGTGGCCACTTGCCTTCCCTCAAGTGTGTTTGCCACTCACCGGTGACACTTTGCACTGAGATATTGACAGGCTGCAGCTCTGATACCTGCACAGGTGTGCACAGGTGAATCTGCACTTTATCTAACCCAAAGGCAGAGAAGCGATGCACAGGGGAGTCTAGATACCAGGGCAGCCCAGCAGGTGAGCCGCAGCTGTGCTGGACTCTGCAGCCCCAGCCCTGGGCTGTGATGGAAGGACAGGGGCTGGGTGGGAGGCCAGAGGGAGGCAGGACGGCGGCTGGAGGGCTGAGCCTGCCTGAGACCCGGGAGGGGGCAGCGGTGGGTGAAGACAGGTGACTCAGCAGTGCCAACCTCAGAGGGCTTCAGGAAGGAAAGGATCGCCTGAGGGTGCAGGAGCAGGAGCTGGAGAGCTGGGGTGCCTCCTCCCTGCGCCCAGAGTCTCCCTGCCTCGGATCAGGCCTGGGCCAATCTGCAGGTGAGGGTCGGCATGCCTCACCATGGGACCCTCGAGCCCCGTCCCCCTCCCCACCTTGACTCCATCCTTGAAGGCTGTCCCCCTCCCCACCTTGACTCCATCCTTGAAGGCCCACCACTCACTGTCCCCGGGGGGCCTGCCAGCCCCTCCGGCTTCCAGCTCTGCCTGCTGTCCACATCCTGCCCGCCCTCTGTCCTGGGTGGCATCGGGAGGCAGAGCCGACTCGCCCAGGATCAAGCTGCAGAGCAGGAAAGGACCCCCCTATCTCGCCTCCCACAGCTGTGCTCCGCCAGGCTGAGCCTGGCAGGGAGGATCCCGAGTCGGTGGTGCTCCAGAGCCCGGGAGCCTCCCTTCCCGGCTCCAGGCTTGCCCCGGCGGTTTCCACGGTGACAGCAAACAAGCCTCCTCACCATCCTCACCCCCACCACCGCCCACCCTGCCTCCTCTCACCCTGGAAAATCAGGTGATGCAGAAGGACAGCGCAGAAGCTGAGACGTGATGAACCGGAACATGGAGAACTGGAGCCCAAGTGGGAGCAGGGCCTGGGACAGCGGCCCGGGGCTGGGACACGGAGACCTGGGGCTCTGCTCTACCGGGCCGCACCCATCAGGGCAGGCATCAAGGCGAGCAGGTGTGGCTCAGCAGTTGAGCACCTGCTTCCCACGTACAAGGTCCCGGGTTCAATCCTTGGTACCTCCTGAAAATAAAACGAAAGCAAACCACAGGCAGCTGCCACTAGGAGAACCTGGAATTGCCAGTGGATTTTAAATCCACCTACAGAGTGTTTTGTTTGCTTTTGACAGACTTAGAAGCCAGCGTTTACAAATTCTAATTCCTACTGAAAAGTCCTGAAGCCACGGCACGCTGGGCCCTGACTCTTCCTTGTCACACCCTGGGGTGCTGCGCCGTGGCTGTCCCCTGGAGCCAAGATACGGACCCACCTCTCCAGTTCACCCCAGCCCCCATTCCCTCCGGGGCTGATGGCAATTCCACCTCACTGTGGTGGTTTTCCAGGAACAGAAGTGAAGGAACAGGAGGTGCTCGCACTTCTCAGTCCCTGCTCTCGGTCAAAAGTCGACAAAGACAAGACAGAATTCGAGTGACCAGAGCTCAAGAGAGCTTGATTATTTGTGGCAATAAAAAATGCCCATAAATACATGATTTGCACATAAAGCATCGCCCTGTCAGAAATATACAAGCTAAGATCTTTGTGCGCTAACTTGCCTGCTCCCGTGTGGTCTGAGCTGGCAAGCCTGGAAGTGGGAAAGAGCGGAGGAGCTCCGGCACGCTGGCGTGCGGTCGTCTGTGCTCTTCCGTGGCACCGAGGGCGCTGGCCGCATCTCAGGGGTTAAAGGCACCGCGCGCGCTTGGCCCGGTGAGGACAAGAGGCCCAGGGCTGGGGAGGGGCTCTGCGTGCGTCAGAAGGCTCGCTGAGGGGACGGCGGAGCGGAACCGCCCCTTGTCACTGCCTGCAGGGGAAGCCAAAGGGAGCCAGTTCCATCTCAACAGAAAGGAAAAGTGTGCGAGGCTGCCTCGCCCAGGGGTCACCCTGCAGGCCTCGGGTCAGGCCGATCTTCTCCCCGTCTCAGCACCCACCCCCAAGCCTCTCTCCCCACTACCACCAATGGCTTCGTAGCCTGAGGCACGTCAAGGACCCTCACTGAGGGGCATTTCCCTTCTCTGTAAACTGGTGATGTAAACAGAAAGTGGGATTATATGACAATTCGGTTTATCAGGCAAAAATTCCCAATTTTCAAATTAATTCTTAAAAAGCCCTTTGCATATCATTAGCTCACCAGGAGTTGGACCCTTAGCAACTCAAAATGTTAAGAATTAACTTAAAAAAAAAAAATTCTTGCATTTGGCCAAATTCCCTGGGTTAATGTAAGCCAAGATTTAGTTGGGGGAGTCGGAGAGTAAATTAGAGCTTCCTCTTCTTTTTTTTCCTGAGCCCACTTAATTGAATTATTTGTTACACATGTACATGATAAAATTGTGTAAAGTTTGGAAAAGATAAAATAAGATGATGCTTACGCAAGAGGCCAGAGTACTTAACCTATTATATAGCAATAAATATTACAAATGTATATGTACCTGGCTATTCCCAAATAATTTTTATTCCCACATACTGTAAACTTCATCATTCAAGGGCCCTGTGTTTTATTCACCAAGGCTTAGCACAATGATTCAGACAGAATAAATATCCAAAAAATATTTGTTAAATGGATGAATAGCAGAGCTATTCCAAGGTGCAGGGAGCTGCCAAAAGAGTGGGCACGTCATCTTTGCTAGAACATTCCCAAGGAACTCCATACCATAGGAAATCTTTAAAGAGATGGGGATTAGTATTTGGGGACATCTTTGTTGGAAGGATTTGACTGGATTGAGATTTCGGCTTGAGCTTTCAGGGATTATGATCCAAGTCTTATTTTAATTTCATGGAAAATGCTTTTCTTCCCAAAATGTGTACTGATAACCTCCCCTGTGCAGGTAATGCGCAAGAGCTTTGGGACTGCCTGAATGGCATGTATATAGCTCCTGCCCAAACGGGGTTGAAATCTAGCTAACGCTGTTGAAAGACCAGTATTTACAGAATATTTACTATGTGCCAGACACTATTATAAGCACAGGAGTTGCAGACTCATTTAATCCACACAAGCTTTCCAGGGAGGTGAAACTATTACTTACACAAATATTATAGACGATGACATAGAGGGTCAGAGAGGGTAGCTAGGTCACTCAAGGTCACACAGTACAGGTGTGGTAAGGCCAGGGTTTCTGCCACCTCTGCTGACTCCAACACAATTTATGGAGTGGGCATTATTGAACCACCGGTCAGTGTGGCCGTGTGGGATATGGGGTTGTGCTTAGGAGTTAGCAGCCAAGTACTCCTCTTCCTACCTCCCCATGAGAGGAATGAGTTGATGAGAAGCTATTTCTGAATTTGAAAATCATTATAATTTTTTCCAACCACATCACCTCTAAGGCCTCGATGTGCCAGGTTTCTCTGAATGTCTACCCAGGAAGAAAGAAAACGAGGATTTCCACAGCCTGATTATAAGATAATATATGAGCACATGATATTTCTAAGTGACGGGCTCAGGTTTTTATGCACCAGTGCATGAACTGTTTGTCAATGAGTTGTGGCTTCCAGAAGCCCAGAAGCCAGGCATGCCTCGGCAGCGGGAGGCACCTGTTCATTCTCAGAGAGGAAAGCTACGCTGGTACCTTCACCTGGAAGACTCTGCCTGCCAATTTATCACTGCAATAATTATAATCAGTTTCTCAGCTTCTGGGATCAACTGTTCTGGGCAATAATGCGATGCCCCGGGGCTAATAAAGGCATTAACATTTTAATGCCTCCTCTGCCCCAGGGAAGCATCTTGTTTCCAAACGTGGTCCCCAAGGGGTCAGGGAAGGCAGGGCGCGTCCTGGGGGATGTGCTCTGAAAGAGAACGTGAAGTTTTCTGCGCTTGCCCGGAAACGTGCGGGCAGCTGGTCGATAAATAACACCGGAGGTGCCCTCTGGAGAAAACCAGTGGCTGTGAAACAGCAGCTGAAAGTCCTGGGGTTAGTGTGCAGCAGCTGCAGAATGAATTCTTGGACCAAGTTTCCTGAAAGGGTTGGATTTACAGAGAGGATCCTCTGAGGGTGGTGCCTGAGCCAGAATTTGAACCCAACTCCATCTGCCTCCAAAGCCTCCTCTCTCTCCCAGGTATCATCTTCTGGCACCAATAAGCTCCACCACGTTCTAAAGTTACAGTAGGTTTACTGGGTCTCAATTATGTCTTGGTTCTGTTTTCATAAAATTATTCTAACGTTAATGATGATAAAGGTTAACATTAATGTAGACTTGTGCTAGACACTGAGCTCAGCATTTTCCATATACCTCCCACCTGAGCTCTGTACCTGCTTCGTGGCCTGGACTCCCATTTCACAGGTGAAGACTCTGGGACACGAGCTGACCGGGCCAGGGTCACCCAGGTAGCTGCTGGTACATCCCCGCACTGAAGGCCTCCACTGCTCCCCACCCAGCCCCCTGCCCTCTGTGCCAAGACCCTGAGACAGCAAGCCAGGCTACTTGCCCAGCTGTGATACTTGCGCCACAGGCTGCTGGCAATGTGCCATCCATAACTTTAAAGAGAACAGAGTTGTAAAAATAAAATTCTGATACAAAACTAGAGAAGAAGCAGTAGAAATAGTAGTCCAGGGAGAAGTCAATGAACAGTGAGAAAAGATGGACTTTGCACGTGCAAGAAGTTCCACATTAAAAAACCTAGGGAAACGGACTTGGCTCAACAGATAGAGTGTCCGCCTACCACATGGGAGGTCCGCGGTTCAAACCCCAGGCCTCCTTGACAAGTGTGGAGCTGGCCCATGCACAGTGCTGATGTGCACAAGGAGTGCTGTGCCATGCAGCGGTGTCCCCCACATAGGGGAGCCCCAAGCGCAAGGAGTGTGCCCCATAAGGATAGCCACCCAGCGTGAAAGAAAGTCCAACCTGCCCAGGAGTGGTGCTGCACACACGGAGAACTGATGCAGCAAGATGATGCAAGAGAAAGAGACACAGATTCCCAGGCTGCTGACAAGAATAGAAGCTGACACAGAAGAATACACAGTGAATGGACAGAGAACAGAAAATGTGGGGGGGGGGGATGGGAGGAGGGAAGAGATATTTTCAAAAAAATGAATCTTAAAAAAAAGATCTAGATGGAGGATCTGAGAAAAGCAGCGATTGCTTTTCTGTTGCCGCTGTAACAAAGTACCACGAACTTGGTGGCTGTAGACAACACAAAGTTATTACAGTTCCGGAGGTCAGAAGTGTGAAATATGCCCAAAGGGTCCAAGTCAAGGGGTGGGCAGAGCTGCCTTCCTCTCTGGAGCTCTGGGGAGCACCCTCTGCCTTGCCTGACTGGCCTCAAGAGCTCGCCTGGATTTCTGGGCTGATGACCCTCTTCCTCCACCTTCAAAGCCCGTGACCTTGAGCCTGTTTCCCACGCTGCCATCTCTCCAGGTCTCCATGTTCTGCCCTGCTCTTGCCCGTCATTCCACGGGGGCTGCTGCGATCAGTTCACAATAGGTTGGCTTGAAGGGAAAGCAATGCAGAACTTGACAAAATAAAAGGATAGAGAGAGAAACACAAGAGAGGAGATAAACCTGGGAGCAGGGGACTCACAGCTTCTGGAACTGAGAGAGGCTCGACCCTAGCTTCCACCTAGTATTTATTGGAAATTACCAATCAGCTGTTTGCTATTAGAACTGCAACGTCATCTACAATAATAGGGAATTGCAACATCTAACAACTGCAACATCTACAACAGAACAGGTGAAACTTTACAATAAGAAACAGGTAAGCAGGTTTCCCACAACATTTCCCCCTTTCTGTTTTTGCCAAGTCTATGCAAATGACATTTCACTGATTAACAAAGCTTCCTGCATGATATTTTCACTTTCAGGTTGAACAATACTCATTAAAATTTTTTTCTCAATACATTCGGTCCCAGGATTGTTCAAACTTAAAACAAGACAGAGATTTATATATTCAACAAGGTACATATATATATGTTACTTACAGTTCATAAATCACTTTGGTACACAATGTTTCATTATTAAAGTTGATTGATATTCAAGCATTTTATACATAATCCATAACAGCAACAACAAACAATAAGACTTCCAACTAACAGACATTTAAAAAAAAGACTTTCATTTCTCATGGGCTTAAGATTCCCAATTAACAAGGCTATATAGGCCAGTACTCAATATTAGTGCTGGCCACATCCAATTTACAGGCTAAGTCATTACAAACTCATTAACATGAGGAAACATTGTATGTAATAATACAGAAGAGAGTATAGTTTTGTCTTACCCAAACATTTAAGAATTTGATTGAGCAGCAGGAACCTTACAGCATGTCCCAATTGTTTGCCTCTTCCAGGCCCTTAAAATACCATTGTCTCTGATGTTTCTTAGTCGGGTCACTGCCACAGGTTTCTTCTGTGCAGCCAGATTCACTGCCATCAGGCCAGGGCAGAAAGCCTTAAACTGCAAAAGTTCATTGCTGACCTTTTCACACAGGTTTTGTACTTTTGTATTCATTCAGGCTTGTTTTACTTTTATAAAACACATCTTACTGAATATTATCACAATACTTTTACAACTTACTATATACATACTAGTTCTGTCCCGCATATTTTAGGACAAACATTTCAGTTAGCATTCCCTTATAACATTTCAGTTAGCATTCCCACAAACTTTTTACCTTTTTCAATATTTGCTTAACTTTTACATCTCTCCCTTTCTTCCTTCCTTTCATCTTTCTTTCTCCTTCCTTTTTCTAGCTCTCTCTTCCTTCCTTTTCCTTTCTCTTTCTTCCTTCCTTCTCCTTTCTTTCTTCCTTCCTTCTCCTATCTCTCTTCCTTCCTTCCTTTTCCTCTCTCTTTCTTCCTTTTCCTCTTTCTTCCTTCCTTCCTTTTCCTCTCCCTTCCTTCCTACCTTATCCTCTCCTTTCCTTCCTTCTCCTTTCTCTCTTCCTTCCTTCCTTTTCCTCTCTCTTCCTTCCTTCTCCTTTCTCCCTTCCTTCCTTTTCCTCTCTCTTTCTTCCTTCCTTCCTTTTCCTCTCCTCCTTCCTTTTCTTCTCTTTCTTCCTTTTTACACTATCTTTCTTTTTTCCTTCCTTTTTCTATCTCTTTCTTTTTTCCTTCCTTTTTCTATCTTTCATTTTTCCTTCCTTTTTCTTTTTACCCTCTTTTTCTCTTTCTTTTTTCCTTCTTTTTCTATCATTTTCTTTTTTCCTTCTTTTTCTATCACTTTTTCCTTCTCTTTCTATCTCTTTTGTCCTTCTTTTTCTATCTCTTTTTTCCTTCTTTTTCTATCTCTTTTTCTTTTTTCCTTCTTTTTACCTCTTTCTTTTTTCCTTCCTTTTTCTATGTTTCTTTTTTCCTTCTTTTTCTATCTCTTTTTCTTTTTCCTTCTTATCTCTTTCTTTTTTCCTTCCTTTTTCTATGTTTCTTTTTTCCTTCTTTTTCTATCTCTTTTTCTTTTTCCTTCTTATCTCTTTCTTTTTTCCTTCCTTTTTCTATCTCTTTTTTCCTTTTCTATCTTTTTCTTTTTCCTTCCTTTTCCCATCTCTTTCTTTTTTCCCTCCCTTTTTCTATCTCTTTTTCTTTTTTTCCTTCCTTTTTCTCTTTTTCTTTTTTTCCTTCCTTTTTCTCTTTTTCTTTTTTTCCTTCCCTTTTCTCTTTCTTTCTGGGCACCCACCCTGCTCTGGGCACCCACCTTGCTCTTTTTCTTTCTCTTTCTCCTTTTCACACACTGAAACAATTACAACATACACACTGACACTGAACAAACAAGCACAAAAGCAGTTTCAACTCTATTAACCTAGAATTTCTTCATTGCTTCCTTTTATAATTCAACATCTCTTTTACAGTTTTCCTCCTCTCAATTTCCTTCTTAATCTCTTTCTTTCCCCAAGTCATACTTGCTTTATGATGCTATGCTTGAACAAGTTCTATCGTTTAGATACTTTGATGTAAAGCCATTGTAGTCTTCAGAATGAGACCCAGCCATGCAGTTTCCAGCTTCCATCTCTCCATCTGCATGACCAGAGGTTCTGGGTTCCACAGGAACTTCGGTCATCCCTTGGCGTTCATGGTATGGCTTTATCCGATGAGCTGGTACCCACACAGGACGTTGTCCATCTCCTGGGGAAACACAAGCAAACCCTCGGGGATTTCTAAGGCTTTCCAAACCACTCGGGTCTCTGTACTGTTACACCAGTTTAGTTTCTCTTGAGGCAATCCTTCTTCCCTTCGTGCCCCTGGTCCAGCACCAGTTGCTGGGAGCCTTCTTTTCTTTGTGCCCCACGTTGAGCACCAGTTGCTGCAATCAGCTCACAATAGGTTGGTTTGAAGGGAAGGCAATGCAGAACTTAGAAAATTCAGGGACAGAGAGAGAGACATGAGAGAGGAGATAAAGATGGGACCAGAGGACTCACAGCTTCTGGAACTGAGAGCACCTCAGCCCTAGTTTCCACCTCATATTTATTGGAAACTACCAAGCAGCTGTTTGCTAGTAGAACTGCAACATCATCTACAATAATAGAGAACAACTGCAGCATCTAACAACTGCAACATCTACAATAGAACAGGTGAAACATTGACAATAAGAAATAAATAAGCCAGTTTCCCACAACAGGGGGCCACCTGAGAAAACCGAGATACCCTCCCCATTGGGTCAACTGATTAGCAACTTGAATTCCACCTGCCACATAAACTGACACATGCATAGGTTGTGGAGTTAGGACGCCAACACTCTAAGGCCGTTGCTCTGCCTTCCCCAAGTGTAGAACAACCAAAACCTTCCAGGATTCGAGGCGAGCAGGCGGAGTGAAGCAGCATTGGGTGCCACTGAGGTCTGGAAGGAGGGCAACGGCACCCAGAGCACCCAGGCCCTGGCTGGCCACCTGGCGGGGACACCCCCCCCCATTCTACTATCACAGCCAGCACAAACTGCAGCTTCACTTTTGAAAGAGCAAGTCCTCACTTTGCTACATGTCGCTGGAGCCAGTTTTCAGTCAGGAAAACTTTCGTCTCCTGCACACACTTTAAATAGACTCTGCTCTCTCCTTTGCCAAAGCAGTCAGTGCGCTGGGACGTCTTTCCTGGAAGAGCAGGTTTTTGAGATGGAGCCATGGAAACATCACTCTGAAAGGCTGGCCTGCCTCGTCTGCTACTTCTGTGGCCACATCCTGCTGCATTATTCAGGTGGTCTTTGGCCAGCCTTGCTTCAAAATGTCCACACATCGCTCTGTGTTTGGACAATGGTCAGGAGAGAAGGGCTCTCTCAGCCTCCACAGCTGTGACTCACAGCACTCTAGAAAGCTGAGGAAAAGGAGCCCAAGAAAGGCCAAATGCAGCTCAGGCATGGCCCCTACTGGAGTGGCGAAGGGGGCATTGCTTCTTAATGTCTTCTAATCACTTTGAAAATACCCTCCTGGCTGAATTCATTAGCCCTGGCAGACTCGCATCTAAAGAGCCGACCACATGCTTCCCAAGAACAAGGGAAGAATCGTGCTCCCTTCCACTTCTTTCATGCTTTGCACGTCCCGAATAGCATTTGCAGCCACTGCCTGGCTCATTCCTGGGCCACTGAGGTCTGAACATCGCCTGGCAACTCGAGCACGTGGCCGCCTGGGAGTGAGTTTTGTGTTTCATTCTTAGAACCCCCAGTGAGGTTGGCCAAGCAGTTACCATCACACTTCGCTTTCTTAAGAGGAGACTGGAATTCAGACAGTGCGCTTGTCCTGCTGGAGGTCCTGAGCTGTTGGCCAGGACTCGACCACGTTCTTCTTCTTAGACGCAGATGGGTGGGGTGAGTGAGCTTGGTCTCTGGAGCCAGAGCTGGCTGAGTTCAAATCCCAGCTCCGCCCTGGGCCGTCTGTGTGAATTGAAATAGGCAAGTCTCTATGCCTCAGTTTCCTACTCTGTGGTAGTAACACCTGTCCTGTGGTTGTGGGGATTTAATGGCTAAGGCAGGTATGGTACCTGGAGCCACATCTGGTACATGGCGCCATAGAAACATTAGCTCTCACCACTCCTCTGGCCTGTTGTCTCCTGAATAATCTGGTCTCTTTTCAGAGACCAGACATGGTGAAGTTTCTGCCTATGTTGATTGCCCTCTTTTCAGCACCTGCCCTGCGGTTTCGCTTTGGGAACTACCCTTCCCCACGCTCAGTTTCTGAGGTTTGGGTGGGGCTAGGGCCCAGAGTGGGCATGTGACCCACGCTGGCCAATCAGCACACGCCATCTCCCCATCCAAGGGATTGGTTCAGAGATGGTCACATGACCCAGCGTGCACCTTCCAAGCCAGTTCTGGGATCTGCTGCAGCTCATGGGATGAGGAAGGTTCTGCTAATGCTGGGAGTCCTGAGTGATAGGCTGGAAGTCTGGGGCTGCCTGCATTGCAGATGGCATGAAGGTGGCTAATCGGTCTCGGGAGGTGCCGCCTGGCAGAGAAGAAGCACTGAAGGCGAGAGGAAGGTGGAGCCCTGAGGAGCTTGCTGAGGAGGCTGGATCCAGCCCCTGAGGGAACGGTGACAGAAATAACGCTTTCTGCTCAGTGTTAAAGCCAAGCAGATCTAGTTCTAGCACAAGCACGGACTCTCCATGAGAGCCTTCTTCCCTTCTACTGACCTCAAAATAGGTCTATCTCCCAAGGTAGGAAATACCCAAAGCCAAAGAATGAACTGTGTCCTGGTGACATATTTTGTGTTACTTCAGATATTACTTAAGCACTGACGCTCCCCCCACAAAGTATTTGAGCCTGGCTCAATTCTCAGTTGCTGGGGTTCACTTTGGAAGTAGCCCCGAGAATGTAAGTTTGGACATCCACTTTGTCTTGGATACAGTCAACACCATCGGGCATCTGCCAAAAGTTTCCAGCTTGGTTCCTTAGATTCCCTCTTCAGGAGAAGTTCAGAAACCAGGACACCCGCAGACCTTTCTCCCTCTCTTTTCCCCCAGAGAACATGCTTTTCCTGTGATTCATTTATGCACAAACTCTGTCCATCTAAGCTGGTGTTTCCAGCATGAGTTGATGGCATGTGATTAAGCGTTTGGAGGAACAGGTTCAGTGTTAGCAGTGATTCGAATGCTCTGTGCAGCCGCCTGGCTCTCCATTTGGGCTGTAACCGGGCAAGCAAGTCTTCATCCCTTCTGGGAGATCATTTGATGAACAGGAAGTGCTTGGATCCTTTCTGAAGGGAACAAGCATTGGTATTTTATTAATCTGCAAAAGTCTGAGATAAAATGCTAAAATCAAAAGATCTCTTGAGACACATTCCTTCCTGGCCAAGAGAGAATAAAACAGGCTTGATTTAACCTCCCCCTGAAATAACTAAAAATGGACAGAATGCGTGAAACAAGGTTTTCCAGGCATTTGAAATTTGGCAGCACAGGACGTTGATTCCAGAGACAGAGGAAGCAAATGGTATTAGCCCTTTGGTTGCCCCAGTTTATTCCTGGAGAGAATTTACAGGACACAGCACAGAGAGGGGAGTCCAAGCAGAGCCTGGAAGAGTCGCCAAAGCTGAGGAAATTGCTATGGAAGCCTGAGGAGGCCCAGGCAGTGAGAGTACACAAGACGGAGGAGAGGGAGCTCTGGAGAGCTGCAGGAGGTCCCTTCCCGTCTTCATTTTAGTACAATCGGTGCATGCACCTGCAGAAACTACCTGAGGCCAGGGGAGAAACCCAAAAGAAACAGAGGAGAAAATACCCAGTGGGCATATAGTGCCAGTAAGAAATATATTGCGTTAGTAGTGGGAAAAGTCAGTCCTAAACTAAAGGTTGCTTGGATCCTAAGAAAGCTTAAAAGCAAGTATTGAAAGTGTCAAATTATTTAGAAGCAATTTAAGGAAGTCTTATAGCAAAGCTAAAAATATTTATGGAATTCAAAACTGTCTGGAATATGATGAGGTAAAATTTATAGTATCTGACAGACAAAATGACAGACGATAGCATTAGTAGGCGAGGATATTAAAATAGTTCTTTTCAAGCAAGTCTTATTTTCAATCATATGTTTATGAAGGCAAAGATTGAGCATAAGTAGAGACATGGAAGATATAAAAAAAGAGTCAGATCAAAATTTATGGACAAAAACTGCCCTGGCTGAGTTGAAAACACTGGCGGAGAGTAAACTTGGTGAGATACTGCAGAATCAGGGGTTCACGAGTTTGAAGACACAGCATCACAATGATCCAAAAGGAAGCTCAGAGAGGAAAAAAAGCTGGGGAAGGAAAAAAAAAGGACACAAACAAAAAACCGACACTCTGTATGTTTAAGTTTCCAAAGAGGGGCAGAAAATTGCCACACCCTGGAAAGCAGCAAGGTTTAGGCATGGGAACTGATCTGATCCTCCTGGACCTGTGTTCAGAACCAGCAGATGGATGGAGGAGAGCCTGGTGGTCCCGAGCCCTGGGGGAGCCCAGCCAGCCCCTGGCTCAAGGCTGTACTAAACGCCCGGCAAGTCCCTCAGACTCAGCCCCATGGTGGCACTGCTGACTGTTTAGGAGAGGAGAGGGCAGGCTGCAACGGATCTGTGATTTTCGTGTTTTCTGCAGACTCACTTCTCCCCACCCACTGAATCCCAATGGGGTTTAGCTGTGGACAGAGATCCTTTGCTCTCCGGGAAGGCAGCCTCACCTCTCCCCAACCTTGGATTGAAACTGGTCCCAGGATGCCTTTTTCCCTGACCTAGGGAGAGGCCTGTGGTCCAGCTCTAGCAAATGAAATGCAAAGGGAAGACTGGAGAGGCTTCTGGGAAATGTGTTCCTTCCAAATAAGGAGACTCTGGACAGGGAAGAGCCCTCATCCCTCTGCCTCTTCCTTCCTGCTTAGACCAGCATTAGGGCACCAGGGCAGCATCCTGTGGCACGAGCTTAAAAAATCACAAGCAAATACGCTGCGGATGGAAGCAGGCACAGATGGGGGAGCCGGGTCCTCAAAGACGTCCCTGGGCTGCTGAGCCCAAAGGGGCCACCTGCCTGCAGACTTGCTGCTCTCTGGGAATCAAAGCTGCCATTGCAAAAGCTGCCATCAGTCACAGCCGGAGGAAGAGTTGGCAGTTAGAAAAGCTTATAAGTAGAAAACGACAGAAATCTAGATGATTCTAAAGGCCGTGAGTGTAACAATGTGACATGGGAGAACCACCAGGGGGCCAGACGCAAGGGGAGCTTGCATGCCCTGTCCTCCACCTGGTGCTCGTGAAGAAGGCGGGGGCGAGACCTGAGAGCCTTCCCGGGAGGGGCAGGTTTGCAGAGCATCCCCAGGTGCGAGCCTGGAGCAGCAGGTCCTGGCGAAGCAAATCCAGGCGTCAGGGCATGCCCGGAGACCGGCCAGGGTCAGATGCTGCTGTGGTGGGCACACCCATGCCCTGGGCTGTACCCCCAGGGGAGGGGCAGGGAGGCCCCCTCCCCTGGACCTGAGGCCGCTGTGACTTGGAGGCTGACAGGTGCCTGCCTGCCCTTGCCCTTGGCTGTAGAGTAAACTGCAATACAGCAGAGGCCTGTTAGAGGGCTGGGTGCGCCGGTGGCTTGGAAGGACTCTGGAGATGTGCAGGTGTAATTTCTTGGTCTCTAAGTTGTTCATTAAAAATGTTTTCCAGCAACCGCAATTCACTTTTATAACAGCCTTTCCACAACCAGCCTGTCATAGAGCCTTTTAAACAGAGGTGCCTTGTAAACCCACTGGAGCTAGAAAAGGGAAGAGAAAGGAAACTTCCTTAAAGACCTCAAAACGCACGTGATTAGAGATTCCTGTTGCTGCCGGCTTGGCTTCAGGAACAGTTACTGGCTAAAACGTGGATTCTCCTGCGGCCGCGCACGCCCTGGCCGGGGGCACGGGGAGAGGCGAGGGCAGCCTGGGGCTGGACGCCTGCAGGGCCAGGGGGGGGGCACGAAGCGCACCTGCGGGCAGGACCGTGGCCCCGGGCGTGAGAGAGGAGAAGGGCGGCTGACGCTCAGGTCCCGGCTCTGTGGGACGTCAAGAGGCCGAGGAGAAGAGCGGCGCCTCCCCCTGCAGGTGCGCAGCCCCAGACGACTGCTCCGAGCCACAGTGGGCATGAGCTGGCCGCCTCGCCCACAGCCGTCCTGCCAGCTCCTTTCGGACACGGCCCCCATTGCCAGCGTGGAGGCCGCGGCCCTGGAGCTCAGGCGCCTCGGGTCCTCGGGAGGTAGCAGGGCCTGCGTGGGAACCCGAGGAGTTCTGGGCCACGTGCTTGCACCTGGAGGTGCCTTGGTGCCTCTCCTCTCCAGGGAGCAGAGGCTTCCCTCGGGCTCTGGGGCCTGCAGGAACTTAGAGCCCCCGGGCCTGCCCTAATGCCTCTGCCCGAGGCTTTGCCTGCCCCCCCACTCCCACAATTAAGAGGGAAGCGGCATTTGCGTCTTCCGTCTGGACTCTCCCTGGGATTTGGAGGAGGATTTGGCACCTCTTAGGGGACGATGGGAGTCTCCACTGAGACTCGTTTTCCTCCCGCTCTTCCTGGGAAGCCGACGGTCCTGGAGAAACAGTCCAGGCGCCCCGTGGGCCTCAGCCCTTTCTCCCTCACGACGCTGATGGGGCCCCTTGGATCTGGGGACGCGAGCATCACCGGGCCTCTCTCTCCTTGTCTTTCCACTCTTCCTCCTCATTTCTACAGACCAGCTCCGTTCTCTGCGGGGCAGACATTCAACTTTCAGGCCAAAGGAAGGTGACCCAGGAAGCCCTCCACCTGCTCGAGCGGTCCCCAGCCGGCAGGAGGAAGGGGCCGCTCCCCCCGTTTCTGCTGGCTGAGCCGCAGGGAGGCTTCTGAGCGGCCAGCGTGCTCGCGTGTCCATCCTCCAAGGCTGCGAGCGTGGGCTGCTGGGACGGGCCAGCCCAGGCCTGCCCCTGGCAGCGAGCAGGGCCGTTACTGGACAGCTGGAGCGGGGGCTGCTCACCAAGTCAAGCAGGCAGGGTTCCACTGCCATAGCAGCCGGGGAGGTGCCAGATGGAACATTTCAGGGATTCCTGGGATGGGCGAAATAACAGCCTCCCCAAAGAACTGCACTTCCCCAGCCCCCTGAAGCTGTGATGATGCCGCACAGCGTGGCAAAGGGGCGTGAGGCTGCAGGGGGAACTGGGGTTGCTAATTGGGTGGTGGTGAACAGGGAGATGTGCCCGATAGAATCCCCACGGCTGAAAATGCAAGAGGAGGCGGGAGTCAGAGAAAGCGCGTGACACGGAGGGGAGGTCAGAGACGCAGCGCTGCTGGCTTGAAGGCGGAGGAAGGCGCCGCAGGCCAAGGCGTGTGGCAGCCTCTAGAAACTGGAAAATGCAAAGAAACACGTTCACCCTAGAGCAGGGGTTCTTCACGGGGACAGTGGGCTTGAAATGGAAATTCAAAAAATCATTACTGTTGTGGGACGTGTTGGTGCGGGTGTGATAGATTTATTAAATAATACACGGTGGGGAAGCGGATGTGGCTCAAGTGATAGGGCCTCCGCCTACCATATGGGAGGACCTGGGTTCGATCTCTGGGGCCTCCTGGTGAAAAAAAAAAGAAGAGAAAGCGTGCCCACACGGCAAGCATGCACCCGCATGAGTGCCTGCCCGAGTGCCTGGTGGCGAGCCAGTGCCCGCGTGAGTGCCTGTGTGGTGAGCCAGTGCCCGCAAGAGTGCCCGCACAGTTAGCCAGTGCCCCCCCAAATGAGTCATGCAGCAAGATGATGATGCATCAAAAGAGAGACAAAGGGAAAGTCAAGGTGAAGCGCAGCAGAGAGCAGGAAATGAGGTGACGCAAATTGACAGGGAACCTCTCTCCACATCAGGGGTCTCCAGGATTGAATCCCACTGAATCCTAGAGGAGAGAAAATGAGAAGACAACACAGACAGTAAAAACAGCACGGCAAGAGGAGGGGAAGAGGGGAGAATAAATAAATAAATCTTTTTAAAAAAATAATACACTGTGGACTTAGTAAGTGTTCCGTGGAACAAAAAAGATTAAGAACCCCTGCCCTGGAGGGTCCAGAAAGACCATTAACACTGTGATTTCAGCCCCGTGAGATGCGTGCCAGACATCTGGTCTTCAGAATTCTAAGAGGGTAAATTTTTGTCTTAAAACATTAAACTCATGGGGATTTGTTAACACAGAGTAGGAAGCACGTCCACCTTTCTTGCAATGGTGTGTCTTACATTGGTAAGTGCACAGAGTTTGAGTAGGGGTGAACCTTTGAAGCAGAGATGGAAAAGTAACAATTTGGGGCATGGGTCCTTTCTCTGTGCCCCCAAGAAAAGTACATCATTGGTTTAAGGAGCTCAGTAAGTTGAATGAACTGTCAGTGCATTAAGACACTGTTGCACTTGACTGCTAATTCAGAGGCATTCCCAGTCCAGGTTTGTTTTTTTTTCTTTTTTTTAAAGATACCTTAATATTTTATTTTATTTTATTTTTTATTCCTTTTTTTAAAAGTACTACATTAAAAAAATATGAAGTCCCATTCAACCCCACCGCCCCCACCCCCCACTCCCCCCACAGCAACACTCTCTCCCATCGTCATGACACATCCATTGCATTTGGTAAGTACATCTCTGGGCATTGCTGCACCTCATGGTCAATGGTCCACATCATAGCCCACACTCTCCCACGTTCCATCCAGTGGGCCCTGGGGGATCTACAATGTCCCGTAATTGTCCGTGAAGCACCACCCAGGACAACTCCAAGTCCCGAAAACGCCTCCACATCTCATCTCTTCCTCCCATTCCCCGCACCCAGCAGCCACCATGGCCACTTTTCCCACACCAGTGCCACATTTCCTCTGTGGACATTGGATTGGTTGTGTCCATTGCACTTCTATGTCAAGTGGGGGCTTAGATTCCACATGGATACTGGATGCAATCCTCCTGCTTTCAGTTGTGGGCAGTCTAGACTCCATGGTGTGGTGGTTGACATTCTTCAATTCCATGTTAGCTGAGTGGGGTAAGTCCAATAAATCAGAGTGTAGGAGTTGAAGTCTCTTGAGGTTCAGGGCGTGGCTATCGTATTGTCAGTCCAGAGATTCAAATCCCCTAGATATATCTTAAACCCCAGCACCAACTACAATTCCAGTAAAGTAGCATGAAAGTCTTGTGAAAAGAGATCCCATCTCAGTCCAGTTCCATCACACAGAAACAACAGCTCCAAAGAAGGGTCAACTGACATGGCAGTGAACCCCATCTGCCATGACCATAGAACCCATCGGTCTCTTTAGCCCTCAAAAGAACCAATACCTGGGGTTGTATCTACTTTATCTGTCTCTGAGATTCTGCTCAGGTGTGCATAAGGGCAATCCTTCTGACAACCTCCAGACTCTTTTTTAGAGACTCATAGCCATATAAACTCATTTCTCCTTTCCATTTCCCCCTTACATTAGGTCAAACAGCATTTTAAAGTCCTGTTATTATATGTAGACAGGGATATTCTGCTGGTCCACATTGAACCTTTAATTCAAGATCATTTTCTAGTTGCATCATCAGCTGGTATTTAGTATTGATCCCTCGGTGCCAGGGAGGCTCATCCCCAGGTGTCATGTCCCACGCTGGGGGGAATGCACTGCATCTACATGGTGAGTTTGGCTTCAAGACTGGCCACATTTGAGTAACATGAAGGTTTTCAGGAGGAAACTCCCAGGCACAGTGCTGCTCTAGGCCTTGTTCTTATTTCAGTCGTATAGGCTCACAAGCATAGTCATTAGTATCAGGGGCTCACTGTTGGACCCGCATTCCTTCCTGGTTCTTACCATTGCACCTGGGGGACTGCCGCTGCTCCCCTAGGGACCACGACAGAGCACCCCCGGCCAGTAACCCAGTACCCCCCCAGCTGTTGTTTTTAATTGTTTCCACTATGAGTATATCCAAACATTACCATGAACCCTGGACATATGCCCTGTATAACTCCCTGTCAACCATATATCACCTGTCAATAACATCCCATACCAGTATTCCTCCGCCGTCATTGTTGAACCACTCTGTGATCGAAAACTTCCTGAAAAGCGAAGCCCAACATAATGTCAGGTTCCCTTACTAGTAAAATGGAATATAGCGATGAGTTTAAAGGTTAGATCTAGAATACGTATTGATTTGGAAAAATTCTACATCCTATCTTTTTCTTTTCTTTTTTCCTAATTATTGAGCTGCTCTTCACAAGAGCCTTAGATCACAGTAATTCATATATACAATATACAGTATTCCCACATATCCACCATAAAACCTTTTCCTTTCCACAGCGATAATCTTGTAACTTATTCATATCATATTTACTTAAACTGATGTACAGACTCCGAGACAATAGCTTTCAAACAAGGTGACATCTGTGCTTACATTGTGGTCCATACTTTAGGATATACAGTTTTCTAAATTTTTAGTTATCCTATGTTTTACATTATGGTTTACATTATCAGTCTGTCATCCCCTATATGTTTTTGGTGTAATATTACGTGTTTTATATCCATCCTTGTGTACTCTCGCGAAACTCCTCTCTTACCCCCACATTTACCTTGGTTCCATCCATTCAACATCCATTTTCCTCTCCCCTTGGGGCCCACAGCAACAGCCAATCTCCATTTCCCGAGGAGCCACATCCAGAGATACTTGCAACAGTGTTCAGGGCCTGACTTGCTCAACTGCCCTAATGCCCTGGGAGCCACACTTTCTCTCGAGAGATACAGTTCCCTCTATTTGATGGCATTAGTCCTCCCCAGGATGTGGGTCCACCCCCACTCTCACTACGGGTCTCTACCCAATGGTACAACCCACCCTGGCAAAATGAGCATTCAGACATTCCCCAGGAGTCGGTCCCGCGTCAGACCATCCCCTCCAAGCATCCTAAACAGGTAACCCTCCTAATTATATTTTGATATGGTTTTCTCAGCATTTTACTATCAACCAACACCTGACACTCTCCTATGTTCGTATGTTGCCCCTCCCTCCCCCCAATTTTTTGGGCAATATTACCCATCCGCCCATCCCCAGCCCCCCTCAAACCCGCAAAGCCCCACCCAAAGGCAACCCTTGCCCCCATTTTATCTCTTCTTTGTGCTCACACTTACCACCAGCTCATCATAGACTCCACCCCTGCAGACGTTGGCTCACATCCTTCCTCCACCCCCTGATTTCCTGTAAGCCTATCTTCCAGTCTCTAGCTCTCTGAGGCAGCTTGCTTATTTCATATCATTGAGGTCATGTAGCATTTGTCCTTCAATGCCTGGGTTGCTTCACTCAACATAAGGTTCTCAGGATTCATCCATGTTATCACGTGTGTTTGTAGTGTATTTGTTCTTATAGCCGAGTAGTATTCCACTGTATGTATATACCACATTTTATTGATCCACTCATCTGTTGATGGGCATTTGGGTTGATTCCAACTTTTGGCAATAGTGAGCAATGCTACTATGAACATTGGTGTACATATATTGGTTTGTGTCCTTGTTTTCAGTTCTGCTGGGTATATACCCAGCAGTGGTATTGCTGGGTCATATGGCAAATCTATGGTTAGTTTTTTGAGAAACTGCCAAAATGTCCTCCAGAATGGTTGGATCCTTCTGCATTCCCACCAGCAGTGGATGAGTGTTCCCCTTTCGTCACATCCTCTCCAGCATTTGTATTCTTCTGTTTTTTCATAGCTGTCAATCTTATGGGAGTAAGATGGTATCTCATTGTAGTTTTGATTTGCATTTCCCCGATAGCTAGAGATTTGGAGCATTTTTTCATGTGCTTTTTAGCCATTTGTATTTCTTCTTTGGAGAAGTGTCTGTTTAAATCTTTTTCCCATTTTTAAATGGGTTGTTTATCTTTTTATTTTCAAGATATAGGAGTTCTTTATATATGCAAGTTATAAGTCTCTTATCGGATATATGGTTGCCAAATATTTTCTCCCATTGTGTGGGTTCCCTTTTTACTTTCTTGACAAACTCCTTTGAGGTGCAGAAGGCTTTAATTTTGAGGAAGTCCCATTTATCTATTAGTTCTTTTGCTACTCATGCTTTTGGTGTGATATTCATGAAGCCATTTCCTATTACAAGGTCCTGTAGATGTTTCCCTACACTACTTTCCAAAGTCTTTATGGTCTTGGCTCTTATATTTAGGTCTTTGATCCATCTTGAGTTGATCTTTGTATAAGGTGTGAGATGGTAATCCTCTTTCATTCTTCTACATATGGATATCCAGTTCTCCAGGCACCATTTGTTGAATAGGCCAGGCTTGTTTTTATTGCCTCCAGTGCATCTCTGGGTCATGGTGAAGGCAGCAGCTTTCAAAAACACACAGAAAATGGCCATGCGGTGGCATCGAGAGGCTTGAGATTTGGACCCCAAAGTTGAAGGGTTGAGGTTGCTTCAAGGTCATTTGTCAGTAGGGTGACTTAGGCAAACCCCCCAAACCTCTCCAAGTCTTCCCTCTTCAGTGACATGAGTGTAACAGCACCTGCCATTTCCACATCACGGGACTGTAGTGAGAGACAAACTAACGTTGTTAGGGTGACCTCATGTAAGAGAAGCTAATTTAATACCAAATGAGAGCGATATTTTTCTCCGAATATGGTCCTCTGCTTTCTGCACATCACTCATTGAAGAGCCTGGAAGTTCTCTGTTTGGGGCTTGGACTGTGGACAAAAACATTTGGAAAGTTTAAAAATCCATTAATTTGAACAAAATGTAAACATGCCCATAGTCTCATGTTCTAGTTATGCTATTCCTGGACATATTTTCTGGCTAATTTTGATACAATATTATTGCGAAGATTTTGCAATAGATATTCTTCATAAAATTGTGGAATGTTAGTCCACAATTTAGTTTTTTTCTCAACCTGTTTGACCCAAAGCTGGTTTAATGGTGAGACGTTCTTCGCCAGAAATAAATTGCCAATAGTTTAATTTGGTGGAAAATGCCTTGGGGCCATTAAGAGTCCCTCTCCTACCTGCTTTCTTAGAGTATTAAAAATGGCCCCAGGCCTCCCATTATGATTCCATGAACATCTAAACCAAATGGGAAGGACACAGTAAGAGGAGATGGCTAAACACCATCCTTTAAACAGGTTTATTACAAGTGGATCATTCTCTGAACTTTCATTTTAGATTTTTCTTTGTTTTCTTTAATGTCATGCCCTCTGAATATCTAGCACCAGGATGTGCATTATTTTTCAAAAATTCAATTATTGTCACTAAATTAATCCAAGCCCTTTTAAATATGTATGCAATTATCACAGTTCAAATCAAAGGAAAGAAAATGTAGTAGAGTGTTCTTTTTCAAAAGCATTTAATTGGCAGGTGAAATCAAACAATTATGAAATGTTTAGTAAACCATTTCAGCAAGTGCACTCTTTTAGCAATAAATTAGGGAAATATTTTGGTGTAAACATCAATTACAAAGCCTTAAGTGGTTGCGATACAGTTTTGATTAAAAAGAAAGCACTTGGGGGCAGTGGGGGTGAATGGGGACCTCATATTTTTTGAATGTAATATTTTTTTAAAAATGAATAAATAAAATTTAAAAAATAAAAAAATAAAATTAAAAAAAAAAAGAAAGCATCCATGTAGTTACACTGGTCCATTTTCTTGCACATATATTTCCTCCATGAGGGGTTTTGCTTGGGAAGACTTGGTGAGACTGGGGCATGAACTTTTGTGCTGACTCTGGTTTTACAGTTTAATTGAGGTATGATCGCATACCTTGCAATTCAGCCATTTAAAGTGTATAATTGAATGGCTTTTAGTATATTCACAGATATATGTGACCATCTCCACAATTTCAGAACATATTCCTTATCTCAGAGAGAAACCCTGTACTTTTAGCCATCGTTTCCTGTCCCCCTAACCCACCTAAGCAACCACTCATCTGTTGTCTGTCGCTACATAATTTCCCTTTTCTTGGCTTTCATTTTAATGGAATTACATAGTAGGTGGTCTCTGTGGCTGGCTTCTTTCACGGAATGCCTTCGAAGCCCATCCACGCTATAGCATGTATCTGTACTTCATTCCTTTTCATGGCAGAATAATATTCCACCATATGGCCAGGCCACATTTTGTTTATCCAGCCATCAGCTGGTGGACTTTTGGGTTGCTTCCACCTTTTTGCCATTGTGAATAATGTGTACAAGCTCTGGGATAGATATATATTTTCATTTCTCTTGGCTATGTACCTAGCGGGGAAACATGGGGTCATCAGCCATCTCTAACTTTTAAATGTCCTTTTGCTGCTCTCTAGCTCCTTCTTGGCTGGGAAGACAGTGATTCTCCTGGGTGATGGGGCCACAGCGCTGGGGGTACAGCTGGTAGAGTTACCTCTACACCAGAAACTCCTCCAAACAAACAGAACGGCTGCTGGAATACTCACAATGTGCCACAAGAGGTGTGAGCCCAGAGGCCCTGAGAGCTCCACTGATGGGGATAATTTGTCCCTCACTGTTTTCATCCCACAAACGGATCAGCAGGGAGCACCTGCCAATGAAAATGGTGGCTCTCAAAGCTTCTTCCTGTTTCTTATCTGGTCTGTCCCATCTCTGAGAGAAGTATTTCATGGCATAGACAACTTTTCTTTTTCTATGCTTTTCTCTGCCTGTCACATGGCCATGTGCAGCAGGTTTATCTGTGCAATTGAAAGTTCACTGTTGGACCATGACAGGACTGTATTTTCCACTTTTACCAAAGCAGACAGTTTTTGATACTCAGAGATTCCATTTCAGCTACTTAACTAGGGAGCAAATTGCTGTCTACATACTATATTTTTGCCAAGTCTAAAACTCTCTTACATTTTAAACGTTTAGCAAATCATTAAAAAATATATTAGTAGTAATGTCTTTTAAACACGATGGTATTATAACACATCTCTTTCCCAAAATCTTCAGTCAGCACTGGGTTGCTTTATCTGCATTGGTTTCCTAATACACTGTAATTTAAGTGCTATTATCTTCAGGGGTGGCCTGCTTAGTTGCACTTAAAAATATTACTGATGTATTGCCTGATCTTTCAAAACAGTTTAAGAAGGGTCAAAGTCAAATTATGCGGTGTGACATGAAATAAATTAATATATACCTCAATGCATTTATTAAAATAAATTATTTGTTTTCACATCAGTGGGACATAGATCATCGTTAGTGACAGCCCAATGCATGTAAAGGACTATTTAAGGTTACAGAGCATCAGAATTGCTTTTCCAATCCTGTATACTTAGGATATAGGAATTACAATTCTGCACGTACAATTTTTAAGCACATTGATCATTCTTGATGTTTGGTTTCATTTTGGTGGATTTTGTTCAGTAATGGTTTGATGACACCCTTAGACATTTATGTCTCATCATAGATGAAATGGTGATGTCTGTCCAGCCAAACCTTCTGTCCAAATGGCCGATCGTGGTTGCAGAGGGGGAAGGGCAAGGGCCCTTGATTAAGTTAGAACTTACGATCAGTGAACCTTGTCAGAAGACCAAGAGGAAGAGTGTTCTTGCTGTGGGTAAAGGACATGTCAAGGTCAAATTTGAACCAAGTGTGGGTGAGCACCAAGGAGGCACCAAAGACATCGAGGGCACAGATCAGGAGTATAAAGGCCATCTCAGTAACTTCATAGAGCGAGAAGGAAGCCAGGAGAGGGCAGTTCAGGAGTGGTTCCAACATGGCGTATCTGTTGGCCAAGGGGAAGGTGCCAACAAAAGCACAACGCCGCGGTCTCCCATGGAGGGAAAGAAGAAGAAGCTACTCAAGAGCGGTGGTCCAGATGCCTTCACGAGCTTCCCCACGTGCAGGAAGTTACCTGACTCCAACAGTCCTGGTGACCTGATGGTGACCTCCAGGGGGCTAACTGACCTGGAGATCGGCATGTACGCCCTGCTCTGCATCTTCTGCCCGGCCATTCTGGTCTTCTTGATCAACTGCGTGGCATTTGCTTGGAAGTACAGGCACAAAAGGTTTGCCTTGAGAGAGCAGGGCAACATCCCCCACTCCCACGACTGGGTCTGGCTGGGGAACGAGGTGGAGCTTCTGGAGAACCCTGTTGACATCACACTCCCATCGGAGAAGTGCACGACCATGATAGACAGGGGGCTGCAGCTCAGGGAGAGGAACTTCCTTCTCAACGGCAGCCCCCAGAAGACTTTCCACAGCCAGCTCCTCAGACCTCCTGACTGTGTCTACGAGAAGGAAATGAAGACTGACCCAATAAACCCTTCGGGCCCCAAGAGGAAGATAGTCAAGTTTACTTCCTACACCACCATTCTCCCAGAGGACGGCGGCCCGTACACCAACTCCATCCTGTTCGACAGCGATGACAGCATTAAGTGGGTCTGCCAGGACATGGGGCTGGGGGACACCCAGGACTTCAGAGACTACATGGAAAGGCTGCAGGAGCAGATGTGAGCGACTATCTTATGTTCGTATTCACCTTTATGCCTTCTGTTTTTTGAATGGTGGAGTGGTGAGTCTGACGAGCAATAGGGGATGATTTGACACAGCTTCGTTGGTGGAGGGCTGGTGGGATCCTCTCTAAGCAAGTAGCAGAGGCCTGGAGGCTGAAAGCAGCTGGTTATAAGCCAGGACGTGCCCTGACACAGCCACACGCAGCTACTGCTCAGGTCCTAGGACATCAGTTTGTGTACGGCGTGGTACTAGCGCAGTGCTAATAAATTCAGTTGTTAAAGACTTTATTAGTCATCTTGTGACAAACAGCTGGTTGGTATTAAAAAGGATTTGCTTGTTGATTTTTCTATTTCTAGACATTTGTCAGGCTCAAGGAACATTTCTTGCTCTTGGCCTGAGCTTAGACATACATGGACAATAAATAAATACAGCTGTCCTTACTTGTTAGAAGCACTGGACATGGCTTTTATACACAGCCACATCAACACCTATTTTGTTGTTCTTGTAATTTTATGTTTTTGCTCATTGGTCTGTTTGTTTTTATGGTTTTGTTTTTGCCTTTGGTTTTATTTTTTGTTTTTTGCTTCTGTTAGTCTTTTGGACACAAATCAAAGGATACTTTTTTCAAAAGATAAGTTTGATTTACAGAGAATTTTATTCGTTGGGATTTGCCATGTCATAGCACCTAAGGGGCATCCATATTGGATTTCAGCTTTTTCTACTTTTCCGTACTTCACTGTTTAGTAGCAGTAACTAAGAAGCTTATCCCTGCTTCCTCTTGTCTTTGTTTTCCCATTGAAGTCATTTATATCAGCAAGGCATAAGGAATTTTACTTAAAAATATTTATATTCATTGAGAAAAGGACATTTTCTACATGGAGTTTGCAAAGATTGGGGACTATTCCTGAATCAAGATAGGTTTATTTTTATCTGATAGTTGGAAATTTATAGGAAAATGTAGAAGCACATTTCTCAAGGGGAAATGAGTCTCAAAGTAGCTATATTTATATGGGTATTTTATGAACATATTTTAATAAGTAGACTGAAATTTAAATAGCACCGATAGGCACTGAACAAAGAATTGCGCAGGAAACCGTTGCAGATTAAACCTGTCATTTTACAAAACGAAAAATAAAAGTGATGTTTCAACTTAACAATATGGAAATCCATCCTCTCAACCATTAGGAAAATATGGGTATCCATGGATTCCAACAACATTACAACTTTCACAGGTCACATGCTGAGAGGGGAAAACAATGGGCACTCTCAAAAAAAGTCGTAAAAATAAATGACTGCTCTAAAGCTCAAGAGGCAGTTGCCAAGAAAAACATAGGGCTTGGAAGAATGAATGTGTCAAGAGAGAAAGAAGTCACCCAGGCCCTGCATTTTTAAAAAACGGAGATTGTTGTTGAAAGAATAGTATAAAAAGGTATTTTTAAAAGCAAGATTTCCAAAATAAGATGAGAGAAGATTTTTTATTAAGATGGAATGGCTGCCAAAGCCAGTTACTGAGCTCCTCCGTTCGACAAAGGAAATCTGCACTGCTTTCCAAAGCGTCTGCTGGGAGGTAGCCCCTAAAGGAATACTGTACCAGCAGATAAGTCCTCCTGGTAACATGGTGACAATTATTCAAGTTAGGCTTATGCTCGCTAAAAGCCATTTTCCATTTTCTCTCCATTTGTATCCTCAACATTTAGCCCAGGCCTAACAGGAATTTATTTCTTAAACCCAGGGCCGAAATTGAATTAGGGGATGAGTCTCTCTCGGGTACACAGCAGTCTGCTTCCCTCCGTTAGCCTAGACTGCGTGTGTGCGGGGGTGTGTGCATTTTGATGGGGAAGCAGAGGAAATTTCCTTAGTGACGAGCAGACCTTAGCGCCTGATGTGTTGTCGGAAGCAAGCGCAGCAGCGGTCCGTGCAGTGCTGTTTTCCCAGCGGAGCTGTGAGCTGCACGGCTGCTGCTGGCTTCCTGAAGGCAGCATGATTGACAGGTTCTTGGGCCAAGAATGACACAGGTCACTGCGGTCCCCTTTGTGTGCTCGGTGCAAAATAACACACAAAGCTTAGACTTGGAGGCCTTTTGTCAAGTGCAACCTTCATGAACATGTACTTTAAAGTTTTAATTTGGTGTATGGTGAGAAAATAAGCATTAATGACTTGCAGCTCTTCTTACAGGTGGCATGAATATGCATCAGACTAATGGAAAGTCACTGAACTTTCAGCTGCTCTAATTGTTTCCTAATAATTGGGCAGCTTGTTTGCCAACTGGCTGATTTTAAACAAACAAGGACTGCGCCCTGTAGTTTCTAAATGGAAGTGGAGAAAATAATCAACGGCATATAAATGATAAAATCTAGAAATTCAGTTCCCTGGAGGTCACACCTTATTTTCCTGAATCATCAAGGTTTTGTTTTGCTTGTTTTTGTTTTAAGACTGAGCTGCATTTAGATGAATGGGCCAATTTTTTGAAAGACAGAAAGTACTAAAATTCACACAAAGAGCAATAGATCATCTAAATAGGCCTACGTCTATTCAAGAAATTGAATCAACAGAACCCTTCCAAAACAGGAAACTTCAGGCCCAGACAATTTCACTGGGAACTCAAACAATTAAGGAAAAAATGATATGACATCTCTATAGTCTCTTTCTTCCAGAAAATAGAAGAAAAGGGAAGAATTCTTAATTCATTCTGTGAGTCCAGTATCATGCTAATACAAAAAATATAGAATTGGTTCATCCCAATATCTTTTATGAACATGGTTTAAAAAGTCCTTAACAAAATATTAACAAATCAAATCCAAGAATTTATAAACATAATACACCACAGCCAAGCAGTAATATTCCATGTAAGCAAGGCTGCTTCAACATTTGAAAAACCAATGAATGTAATTCGCTATATCCATAAGCTAAAGAAGGAAAAATCAAATGAACTTATCAATTGATACAGAAAAGGTACTTGACAAATCTAATACCCATTAAGGAAATTACAAAATTTCTCAGTAAAGTGAGAATAGAGGGGAACTTCCTCAACTTGACAAAGAACATCAACAAAACCCTAGAGTTAACATCACACTGAGTGATGAAAAACTGGACGCTTTCCCCCTAAAGCAAGGAGGTCCCCTTACTGACCCTATTCCACATTGTTCTTTAAGTCCTAAGAGTGCAATAAGCAAAGGAAAGGCAATAAAATGCATGCGGATCAGAAGGAAGAAATATAACTCCTTTGTTCAAAGCTGTCATAACTGTCTCTATGGAAAATCCCAAAGAATCAACATTAAACATTACTAAAACCTTATAGAATTAATAAGTGATTATAGCATGATTGTTTTCCATATACCAGCAATGAACAATTGGATTTTGAAATTAACAAACACAATACCATTTATAGTAGCACCAAAAAATCTAAATACTTAGTTATAAATCAAGCAAGTGTATAGGATCTATGTATGGAAATCTAAAAGATTCTGGTGAAAGAACTCAAACATGGATTGAACAAGGATTGGAAGACTCAACTTTGTCAAGATGTAAGCTCTTTCCAATTAGATGAACAGATTCAATGCAATCCCAATCGAGATCCCAGAAAGGTATTTTGTGGATATCATCAAAATGATTTCAAAATTTATATGGAAATGCAAAATACACAGAATAGTCTATACAATGCTGAAGATAAAGAAAATATTTGGAGGACTTCCTTGAAGATATACTATAAAACTATATGTGATCTGGACAACATAGTATATAGACTATGGAATTGAATAGAGAGCCCAGAAATACACTCATAGAATTATAATCAACAGATCTTTGACAAAAGAATAAAGTAATTCAATAGAGAAAGGATAGTCTTTGCAATAAATGGTGCTAGAACTGCACATTCAAATGCCCCCCCCCCAAAAAAAGCATAGACACATCTCTTATACCTTTCACAAAAACTAACTCAAAGTGGATCATAGAATTGAGTACTAAACACAATTCTCTAAAACTTCTGGAAAAAAAAAAAAAAACAACAGGAGAAAATCTCTGTGACCTTGGATTTTCTAATGAGTTTTTAGATAGGACATCAAAAGTACATCCATCAAAGAAAAATTAATATATTTTATTAAAATTTAAAATCTCTGCTCTGCAAAATACACTGTTAAAAGACTTAAAAGATAAGCCTTGGACTGGGATAAAATGTATGCAAATCACATATCTTATAAAGAACTTTTATCCCAAATAGCCAAGAACAGTTAAATCTGAACAATAAGAGAGCCCAATTAAAAAATGAGCAAAACATATAAACAAAATCCTCATCAAAGAAGATATACAGATGGAAAATAAGCATATGAAATATGCTTATCATCATTTGTCATCAGGGAGCTGTAAACAAAAATAAGATATAACACTCCTGTGAGAATGGCTAAAGTCCAAAAACATGACAGTACAAAATTCTAGCAAGGATTCAGAGTATGGGAACCCTCCTGCATCTGGTGGGAATGCAAAATGATGCAACTACTTTGAAAGACAGCTTGACAGTCTAACAAAAAAAAACATAGTCTTACTGCATGCTCAAAAAGTAACACTCTTAGGTATTTACTCAATTGACTGGAAAACTATTGTTTATATGAAAACCTGAATGCAAATGTTTACATTAGCTTTGTGTATAATCACCAAAAACTAGAAGTAACCAAGATGTCATTGATACAACGGAATACTAATCAGTGATAAAAAGAAATGAACTGGGAGGCGACTGTGGCTCAATCAGTTGGGCTCCTGTTTACCATGTGGGAGGCCCTGGGTTCATGTCCTGGGGTCTCCTTGTGAAGGCAGACTTGCCCACATGCTGCAGAGTGCCACCCGGCCTGCAGGCGCCAAATACTGTCCTTGACCCACAAGCACCATGAAGAGCCGACTCAGCAAGGTGATGCAACAAAATAAAAGGGAGACAAGCAAAAACACAAAACAGTGTGCAGCAAATGGACACAAAGAACAGATAGCAAGCAAGCCACAGGAGGGAGGGGAAATAAAAATAAATAAATACAGACACAGAAGAATGCATAGCAAACGGACACAGAGAGCAGACAGCATGGAAAAAGCCACGAAGGGGTAGGAGAGGATAAAAAAAAAAAGAAATGAATTATCAAGCCACAAAAAGACATGCAAAAACCTTAACTGTGCATTGTTGAGGGAAATAAGCCAATACGAGAAGGCTTATTGTATGGTTCCTCTTATATGACATTCTGGAAAACAAAACTATGGAAACAGTAAAATGATCAGTAGTTGCAGAGGTACAGAGGAGAGAAGGAGAGGATGAATAAAAGAAACACGGATTTTAAAAACAGTAAAAATATTGAGTAAGATACTATATAATAGCACAGTTGTTGAAACCCAGAGAACCTAAAGCACAAAGAATGAACCTTTATGTATGAAAATTTCAAAATGTCGAGCAGGTTGGAGCAGCCCAGGAAGGAACACAGACTATGACAAGATAATCTAATTGTATTACAAACGTACCATCGACCAATCTGAAGGTGGTGGGGAAAAAGGTGCTGACCTAAGTAACTTTGACAATGACCTAAGAGTTTTCTCAACAAATAAAATTCAATAATAAGTAGATAGATAGATAGATAGATAGATAGATAGATAGATAGATAGATAGATAGATAGATAATGAACTAAGAAACTAAAGGCAAGAGCTGCTGCACATGCCTTCTGTATCCTATCTGATAAAGTTGCTTCCTGCAGGAGCATGGCTTAGCAATCCTGATACTACCTCGTATGTATTCTGGAATGGAACAATTAAGTAAATGGTGGGAGCCGGCTTTCTCACTTTGGAGGTGAGCGCTTACACATAAGCAAGGAGGGGGAGCTAGCATGATGCACGTGGAAATGGATTAGCGCAGGAGACTTGAGTGTGGACTCAAGCTTAGTTTAATAAAGATTGCATGACATATTATTTGGTTCTGCCAGCTGAGAGGGCCTAGGAAATAACCCTCCAGGAGCATCAAATGCCCCGAGCACCCTCATCTTGGTTTCTAAGACCAATCTCCAATGACATGAACCAGGCGTCCTTGGAGAAATGGCTGAGTCCAGGACTGGAGCAGTAAATATAGAAGGAGAGCCTGGCAAACCTTGTAGTGCTAGAAAGTAAGGACGTGCTCAGCGCGCACACACACACATGCACACACACTGTTGGGAGCATGTCAAAAAAGAACGGGGACCAAAAGAGAGAGCTCCCAATGGCCAAAGCGGGAACAGTTTGAGCAGCAAAGTAAATAAAGCACAACTGGTTTGTGATCCAAAGTTAGAATAAATATCCAAGAGCTCAGACTGAGGCAGATACATGATTGCCAAATAATGTGTGTAATACTTCCCCCTCCAGGAGATGGAGCAGAGCCCCACCTTCCTTAGGTGTGAGAACAAAGTAACTTCCTTTCTAAGAGGAGAGGATGGCAAGGGGGAAAAAGAGTAACTTTACAGTGGAGAACGCTGACACACCTCAGCCAGGCAATCAAGGGTACATGCTTGAGAAGATGTGATGAAAATGGTGCTTCATCTCTGTCTCGTCTTCCTCCCAATAACCCAGAATCCCAGTCTTCGTCATGAGAAAAAAACAATAGAAAAACTCCAAAAGGGAGGCATCCTACAAAGTACCTGGGAAATGAGGAGCCCTCACAGCATCCAGACTTTGAGAGATTAATAAATCCAACGTACGATCCTACTTTTCCAGCAGCCCCAAATGAGGAAAATCAAATCCTATCTTTTCATCCGGAGAGTTGGGTGCCTCGTTACATAAGCTGACGTCATACGTTCAAACTTTTAAAAGATCCTTTAGGCACAACGACACTGCACCTTTCAACAACTTCTCTTTCATTCTTTGTGGTAATCTGGGTCAAAGTTCTTTGCAGCAACCCCAGAATGGTGATAACCGAAAGAGGGCAAATGGCTCTCGCTTTCCAGTCAGACACCAAACTACTCTGAAAGCAGTGAGGCAGTCGGCTGCCTTTTTGTTCTTTCGTGTTACTGGCATATTGTGTGTGTGTGTGTGTGTGGAGGGGGGTGGCGGGGGTGCCAGAGAACTGATCCCACAGAAGACACAGAGCTCTAGAGACATTGGAACAACAACATCAACAACTCAAGGCATCTAGGATTCTTCTTGGATCGCTGAAGATTGCTGGAAATGCTTCAGTTGTAAGACTGGTGGGTGTGCTATTTACCAAAGTCTTCATGGCCTCTACTGGCCATCTGTCCATGTCACAGAACTGCCAGCATCATCGTTGCCATTTTGATAAATGCTCTCAGTATGGAAATGGACAACTCTTTGGCAATCCAGAATTTGAATAGCTTGCCAACCAAGCTTTCTCCAGGCCCCACAGGCGTCCTATAATAAATGGACATGCACTATACAAATTGTGTTTGAGAAGCTAATTTGTGGGGCTGCATACTTCCATGCATTTAAAAAGCTGGCAGAAAATGGGCCGAAGTGCCAATTTGCAAATCTACCCTCTCCATCCACATGATTTCCAAGCCCTCTAGATGACTGTTTCTCACTAACAGCCTCTTCTGTTCTTCCTGTGGAAAGCAGACCCCGTGGAAAGCAGGGGGCCTGAGTCACAGACTCCAGCAGCTTCTCTCCACATGGCCAAATGCATGTATACAATACAGCAAGTGTAGTTTCCAAGAGAGAAGGAAAATGGCATTTAGAAAATGACATTCAAGATACAATGAACACCTTTTATTGGAGCTTTTTGTGCAAAGGGCAAATGCTGCACTTCAGGGTTTTGGGTATTCAAATTGTTAGTACAGTTTCTACAAGTTGTGGTGGTTTAGTTGATATTTGCTTTTTAGAATTTTTTTTAATAGAGGAAAGTTCAGAGAATAGAGCTTGGGCGTCAGTGTTTTTGTAGGTATCTGACTCGAGACACTTGCACACTTGCTTTCCAAAAGGGAAATAATGATCCAAGGACTTTAGAGTCCTTTAGAAAGCAATAATGCAGTCAGTTCTCACTACTGCGGAATTGGCATGTTCTATGAGGTGCCTTCAAAATGTCTTTGTCTTTGTTACTCTCAGTCACTTTTTCAGGTGAAATGTTAAAAACATTATTTTGGAGTGTGAGGGTGTCTCTTCTGGTTCTCCAAAGGTGGAGAGAACAAAAGCCTCCTCATCCTTCTACACTGCCCACAGAACACAGCACTGCAAACAGTGAGATGGCTATTGCTTCTTAACCCCCTGTACATGGAATTCTGTCTGTTTCTTTAGATTATTTACATCATTTTTTACATGCAGCATTTCCTTTGCTTTCTCTGGACAAAGAGAATATGAAAAACTAGGGAGGGGGCAAGTGACAGCTGTGCATGTGTCATTGTTAAGGTTGGAACTGAAATAATTCACTACTTCCTTTTGGGATGGGTCATAGGTCCAAATGGTGTAGTAAGAGAATAAAGGAAATGAAGGAAAACAGGAGAAAATCTTTGCTATCTTGGGTTTAGAAATGGTTCTTAATTGTGACAGAAAATCACTAACAATAAAAGCAAAGAAAAGGATTGGGCTTCATAAAAATTAACAACTTCTGCTGATTAAATATATAATTACAAAAACAAATTGGTGAACCTCATTTGGGGGAAAATATTTGCCATCCATATACCTGACAAACTTTTACCCAGATTATGTAAAGAACTTTCATAATTCAAGAATAAAAGAAAAGTAACAATTTATAAATGGGCAAAAGACTTGAAAAGACTCTTCCTAAGGAAAGATGTGTGACTGGCCAACACAATAAAAAACACTTATCGTTTGTCAGCAAAGAAACTCGTCAATGAAATACAACTGCATATCTACCAGAATAGCTAAAATTAAATCTGACCACATCAAATGTTAGTGAAAATATGGAGCAACTAGAACTCTCATAAAATGCAGGTGAATATTATGTGGCATCTTCTTTTAAAGTAAGACACTTATCCTATGACTCAGCAATTTCACCTGTTAAGTATTTACCCCAAATAAATTATACAGATAGACAGATGGATAGATACAGATATGGACATATCAATGAACATATACAAGGATATTGATAGAGGCTTCATTTCTGAAAAATAAAAAGAAAGATTTTAAATATCAGCCATGATATGAATGGATTCATAAATAAATTGTGGTTTAACCATACAATAGAATACCATTTAGCAATAAAACGTACGATCTACTAATATGTGCAGCAACACAATGGCTCTCAAAAGACATTCTATGAGCAAAGAATCCAGACAGAAAAAGATTGTTTTCCTCTGCCAGCACGGGGAGGTCTTGGGTGGAAGGGGTGAGAGAAGGCTGCCTGGGGGATGGAAATACTTCTCCTGATGGGGATATGGGTTACTCAGATGTATGTATTCTCCAGCAATCAATCTATCATAAAATTTATGATGTGTTTAATTCTCTGTACGTACATTATACTTGAGTTATAATTTACCTTGAACAAGCTATGCCTCAGTTATACTCAGCATCACGGGGAAACCTTGACCTTTCAAAAAAGAAAAATAAATACTTTAGTAATGTCCCTTATTTTCCTGCCCTTGTTTTTGTGCCCACACCAGGAGGAAGCCTGGGGTGGGGGGAGCTTTAGCTGGCATTTTCAGGCAGGATCAGGCTTCTGGAGCAGCGGGAGGAAGGGCTAAAATGAAGGGAAGAAGGAGCGGCAGGCAGCTGCTTGGGTTTCTGGGATCCCCTACTGGGGAGTGGCCCTACTGCAGTGCCCTGAGGCACCCTGCGCAGAGAAATGCCATGGGCGTGGATGGCCATGGACTTCTGTTTTCTTCCTTTCTTTCCTTTCTTTCCTTTCTTTCCTTTCTTGAGGTACCAGGGTTGGGGATTGAACCTGGGGCCTCATACGTGGGAAGCCGGTGCTCAACCCCTAAGCCTTGTCAGCTCCCCTGAGTTGGTTTTTCCGTTTGTTTGCTGTTCATTTTTTTATCCCCCGCCTTGCAGCTTTTTGTGTGCTGTCTGCTCTCCATGTCCAGCCGCTGTGTGTTCTTCTGTCTGTATTTTATTTTCATTTATTTCCCCTCCCCCCCTTGCAGCTTGCTTGCTGTCTGCTCTCTGTGTCCATTCGCTGTGCGCTCTTCTGCATTTTTATTGTCTCCCTTTTTTGTTGCATCACTTTGCTGAGTCGGGTCTCCGCGGCGCTTGTGGGCCGGGCGGCATTCCACAGCGCCCGGTCCAGCAGCTCTCCACAGCATGCAGGCGAGCCTGCCTTCACAAGGAGGCCCCAGGGCCTCCCATATGGTAGACAGGAGCCCAACTGATTGAGCCACAGCCACGTCCCTGCTGTTTGTTTTTAGGAGGCGTCGGAAACTGAACCCAGGACCTCCCTTGTGGGAAGTAGGCACTCAACTACTCAAGCCACCTCTGCTCCATTTTTTTTTTTTTGAGGTACCTCCGTTTTCTGTGGAGTCAGGAAGCATCTCCAAGGGCAAGTGGTCTCGTGCTTCTTCCTAGATTGCTGGACAGAGTTTCACTTTCTCCGTGTGGAATGCTGGAGAATGTCTAGGCAGCACCCAGCCCGGTCTGGCCTCCTCCTCTGCTCCCACCAGCAGTCTGTCCTGGCCTCCAGGTGCCTGTCTGGGCTGCTCAAGTGCGGGGCACTCTTGCGGTGGCACAGCAGGGACCGGCCACCAGGGAGAGGGGCGGGGCCTCTGGTGCATGGCCCGCTGACCGCTGCAAACCTGGACTCTGGCTGCTGCTTGGGCACGGGGGTGGCTCAAGGCTTGAGACAGCGCCCTGGCCCCTCTGGGTCTCAGATGGAGATGGCCTGAGTGACGCTTGACAGTTTTTATGGAAGGAAACGGACATAATTTAAGTTGGAAAAATACATAGTCAAAGGGCTGTCGGATGAGCGGAAGACCCCTGTAAAATTCTTCACGGGTCACCAACGACAGTCCTGTGAAGGCCTCGAATTGCCGTCAAGAGAGACGAGCTACCTGGACAGCTTAGATAAACTGGGTTTGGCTTTACCTAATAAAAGTCTGAACAGTGTCACCTCTTTACTGAAACATAAAACAGGCCCACACAGAGCAAGTAGAAAGAGAGCCCCTCTCTCCACGCCACTGTTTATGTCTCATATTCAAAGACAGACTGGGTCCCTGGAAGACACAGCCTGCCAATTCTAGGACGATGAAGGCAAAATTAGCTTAAAGGTCCTGCGAGTAGAATGAGCAACAAGTTAATGCAGACCTAAACTATCATTTAGATGACAATGCCAAACTTCAGGAAAATCAAAATTTACTTCCACAATTGAAAGACAGAGAAAAAGAAAGAGCTACCTGAATGGACAGAAGAAATGCTCCAGAGCTCTAATGGATACAGAAGCCAAACCCTAAATGACAGAATCAGGCCAAGCTTCTGATAGGCACCTCACCAGAAATGGCCCCTTTGCCCACTGCCCGGGCAGAAGGTACCACGAAGGTGGAAACGGGGACAAAATACAAAGAGCGGGTCGGAACATGGAGACCACCTTGTCCCTCCAGCAGCAGCCACTTGGGAAAAGCGATGATTGCTGTGAAGGTAAAGGCTTTCAGAGGAAGTGAGCAAATACACCAGAACATGCATGCTACCTGAATTAAGTCTTGTAAAGCCCGCAAAGCCCAAATATGAACAAGAAGCTGTGCATTCACATAATGCACGCTTGAAAGTAAGGTCCAAAACTTCATCAAAAAATCGAAACACTGTTTGAACTTGGTCAAAAACATCCAGGGAAGCAGATGTGGCTCAAGCAATTGGGCTCCCATCGGCCACATGCGAGGTCCAGGGTTCAATTCCCGGGTCCTCCTAGTAAAGGCAAGGTGGCCTGTGCGGGCGAGTTGGCCTGAGTGGAGTGCTGGCCCATGCTGTGAGCTGGCCCAAGAGAAGTGCTGGCCCATGTGAGAATGCTGGTGCAGCAAGGTGCAGCAACAAAAAGAAACACAGAGGAGAGACAATAAGAGGCACCATAGACCAGGGAGCTGAGGTGACACAAGAGATTGAGCATCTCTCTCCCACACTGGAAGGTCCCAGAATCATTTCCTACTGCAAACTAAAGAGAAGATAAGCAGACATGGAGGAACACACAGTGAACGGACACAGACAGCAGATAATGGAGGAGGGGGGGAGGTTATAAATAAATCTTTAAAAAAAAAAAAGAACCTACACATTCCCACTGAGTGATGGAGAAGAAATGTTGCACTTCAGAAGAACGCACCAACCAGTGGCAGCCGTAAGCCTCAGGCCATATGGAGTCCTGCTGGGGCGGGGAGGAACCTCCTGCCCAAGATTCCACAAAGGGGAGAAAAGGATGAGGATGCCCCTGCAGCCGGGGCAGCATCGTTTGCACCGAGACCCCGCACCCACGCAAAGGCGAGGCGGCTGCCACCAAGGGAGGGGCGGCAAGCTGAGAAAGCCCCCAAGGAGGCTCAGGTGCCCAGGGCTGCCGAAGCCTCCGGCACTTGAGGAGCAGGGTCCCGGGGGGCTCTATGCTTTCTCTAACCTGTAAACGAAATGCACACCCCTTCCCCAGGTCGCGGTCCACCACTTCAACCTTGCTCACTTCTCTGCTGGGGATGCACGGGCCGTCTTCTGTCCCACTCACTACCCAGCCCGTTTCTTGATGTCGGTCCTTCGATGGAGACTGTTCCTCACCTGGCGGTGGCCCCTGCTCAGGTCCACGCCAGGTCAGACGCCTCCTGCCGCGCAGAGCTTTGCCTGGTCTTCGCCGATGCGGGGGGCCTTCTGTGAGCAACTGGGCTGCTGGTGCCAACTGCCTGCCCTTCCCTGAGCCCCAGCCCTTCTCCACATGAGCTTAAACTTCCTGCAGATTAAGTGGCGTCGGATGTGTCCCTGTACCTTGAATTCCGGTTCAGGCACGCACTCAGGTTGGCCAACGCAGCGGCCTGCGCGGGGCAGTGTGCCGGCTCCAAGCTCGGCCTGAGGGGCCCTTGCATTTCCAGCCTCGTGTACCCCTACTACCACCCCCCGTGAACCCCCTCAGTGCCGGACGCAACACCCCGGGCTTAACGAGCTGAGTCTGGGATCCAAAACAGGTGGCACTTTTGTACCTCGGCTTAAGCAGTAAGGAAAATACACAGCAGAAATAATTTAGAGTCAAAAGTGCTCAAATATTCCTTGGTGCTTGAGGGGTGAGCGTTAGGCAGGCTCCCTTCAGGGTCTTTGGCATGGGGCAGCTGCTGGCTTCCAGCTCTCATGCCCAAGGAGCTTGAATTAGACTTTGACGTCGCCTCCAAATGAGCTGATGCATTTGTACAGGGCAGAAGTGAAAGCACGTGGTCACTTTGAACTTGAGAATTGTGTCTGAACTTTACCCCTGCAGCGCTTTCTCATGACATCTATATGACAGAGGCAGCGATAGATTGATACGTACACACACATGCATGCACATGTGTTGGAATTTTCTTCTGCATAATACATTTGAGTTATATTGTGATTTTAGTGTTACAAATGTTAATTTGTTCAATTTATTGTACCATAATGTTCGCAACTCTGCTTTGAGAGTTACTTATTTTTTTTAAACACACCAGGGAACATAAAACATGGAAGTCAGCCTGCCTTTTTGACTCTCTTGCATGCTCCTTCAAGCTAGAAACAGAAGGAGAAAGGGAAGGAGACAGGGAAAAAGGATGAAAGAATCTTTGCCAGGGCTTTGGGAAGTATACTAAGGTGAAATGTCATCCAAAATTATTTCTACCCCGGCAGGTTTAGAGTTCCAGCATGTCCGGGGGCTGGAGGGAAGGCAAAGCTGCACTCCCCTCTGTACCCGGGGAGGGGGTGGGAGATGGGCTGTGGTCCCCACTTCTGGAGTTTGGAAGTTGTAGGAGTTCCCAGACAGGGAGGTTTGAAACCAAAACGGGGCTCTGGATTTACCGGGAGCAGGACAGGCCACTGGTTTAGAGCAGTCCCTCTATTTCTGAGTGAGAAAGCCCTCGCTCCTTCCCCTCAGCCTTTGGTTTCCCAGGGTGTGCTGACTCTGCTCCTTGCATGCAGAAGGCACGAATGCAACAAAACTTTCCCCAGACAAGCAGGTGTGCAGAATAGCATCGCTGAACATCCCAGAATTTGCTTAAGCATGTGAAACTCAGGATTCTTATCCAGATAAAATTGCTCTGTCAAATTGTTAGGCCACCATCCCTCATAAAATCTACCTCTATAAAGCTGAGATTGTTCTCCTTTTTGGTTCTGGCAGATAATCGCAGCTGTACAATAGATTTTGTGGCCAGGATTGCACAGGAAGAGAGAAAAAAATTCAGCAGATAGTATTAAAAGGCATTTCCTTTAAGAGATAACTGATTAAATGGATTGGAAGTAGTTCCCATTATTATCAGGAGAGATGCATGAGGCATCTTTACTTAATAAACGGCTAAGTTGAAGCTTCAGGGTGGAAGCTGATCCGCTAAAATCCCTTTAAATTCTTTTAAAGAGAGAGGGCACTCACTTTCCCTCTTTCCTGTGCACTTAGGAATCCTCGGGTCTCTAGGGAGGGGAGGAGTGATGGCAACAGCCTGGAGTAGACCTTGAGCTTGGCGATTCCACATCCTCCCGGGTGCGCTTCTGTGGCCTCCCTCTGTGTAGGTTTGTTTCTGAGTGTTGGGGAGCAGGGACGAGCTAGAGGGAGCGTTGTTTTTAAGGAGATTTGTCTTGGTTGTCCCCCCTTCTTCCTCTTCTGAGGAAGCCCTCGTATGGAGGAAGCTGTATACTTTATATTAAATCATCCCCTATTGATTTTTGTTGTTGTAATTTTCACAGGCAAGTTCCCACAGATAAAATTTCCGCTATTGTCCAAGACATAATAAAGGCCACAGGTGACTTTTTCTGAGTTCCCTGGAGGAGGATTCTGCCTTTCCGGGCACACAGGAGGCCTGTTTCTCCGCCCACCACACCTGCTGGGGAGAAGTTGAAGAACGGCTAATGGGTAGCACTCTTTTTCATTGGGTCTGGGACTGAAGTTTTCAGCCAGCACAGTCCTACCGACTTTTGGGGACAAAATTCACTCTTTTGTTACAGGGAATATTTGGTGCAACACGAGTGCTGTGGGCCAGTCAGAAAACGTTTTCTATACTTTTATCATTATTACAACAAATGGCTTTTTTAAAAAAAAATCTTTTAAATATCCTAACTTTGGCAAGAACCCTGCTCTCATGACCTTTTAAAATGAAAACTTGTATTTTCTCCTTTGGGCTGGGAAGAGAATGGTCTGGGTAGCCCCTTTGGCTTTTGGTGAATCTCTTTCTGTGAGGTGCTGAAAGGATGAAGATGTCCTAGAGAGCCAATCAAAGGCCATTTATTCAGAGCGAGGCTTTCTGATGGCTGCTGGGGAGTTTGGTAGTCTTCGATTGGTCTGCTATGCCTTGACAAATCACAGACTTTGAGGGCTGGATGGGAATCATGTGGGCTTTGATGTTTCAGCAGGAGTAACGCTGGACCTCGGCTTTAGATTCTAAGTCTTGCATAAGAATTGTCCGAATTATAGCCTAATTCTACTTTGTGCTTGAAGAAAGGAGAATTGTATTATTTTAAAAGACCACATTATTTGAATTGAATCTTCTTTATAGTCCCAATATATTGGGTCTTTTAGCTTTGAAAATAGAAATATCCATCGCATCTATCTATCTATCTAACTATCTATCTATCTATCTATCTATCTATCTATCTATCTATCTTTCTATCTTAGTTGGCCAAAGGGGTGCAAAATACCAGAAATCTGTTGGGGTAGAAGCTTATGGGTTACCAGGCCATAAAGCTTAAGTTACTTCCCTCACCAGAGTCTGTTGCCACGTGTTGGAGCAAGAGGGCTGCCGACGTCTGCCAGGGCTCAGGCTTCCCAGTTCCTCTCTTCCGGGCTCGTTTCTCTCAGGGCTCAGGGCCTCTGCTCTCTCCACAAGGCCAGCTGTAGACTCTCAGGTGACTGGCTCTGTCTCTCTCCCCGGGCCTGGATTCTCTCCAGGCTCAGCGCCTCTGCTCCTCTGTGTGCTCACTTCCTGGGCTCCTTCCTTTCCTGTGGCATGGTTTTCCTGTGAGTTCCTGCCACCAAGGGGGTGGGGACTCAAGGTCCTACTGACGTGGCCCAATCAAAGCCTTAATCATAAGTTAATCAAGTAAAAGTGAAACCTCTGAATCCAATACACTCTAATATGCCCCAGAGGGACAGACCAGTTTATAAACATAATCCAATGCCTGTCTTTGGAATTCATAAACAATATCAAACTACCATACTATCTATCATCTATCTATCATCTATTATTTATTCATCTCTATATACTAATCCTCTAGGAGTAATTTGGGGATTTGGGAGAATTAGAAAATCTTGATTCTAGGTGCCATTACACGATCACAAAGCAGGCATTACTCTAAAGGAAGTTCTTTCACTGCAACAAAGTATTTTCTTATCTGTATTTCATAACCTCTCCAGAAAATACTATTACAAAACTACTCTGAAATTAATCTCCTCAAAAAAATAAAGGAGGCGGTGGACTTGGCCCAGCCGTTAGGGCGTCCGTCTACCACATGGAAGGTCTGCGGTTCAAACCCCGGGCCTTCTTGACCCGTGTGGAGCTGGCCCATGTGCAGTGCTGATGCGTGCAAGGAGTGCCGTGCCATACAGGGATGTCCCCGTGTAGGGGAGCCCCATGCACAAGGAGTGTGCCCCATAAGGAGAGCCGCCCAGCATGAAGGAAAGTGCAGCCTGCCCAGGAATAGTGCCGCATGCACGGAGAGCTGACACAACAAGATGACACAACAAAAAGAAACACAGATTCCCGTGCCGCTGACAACAGAAGCGGACAAAGAACATGTAGCAAATACACACAGAGAACAGACAACCATGGTGGGGGGGCAGGGAAGGGGAGAGAAATAAATAAATAAATAACTTTAAAAAAAAATAAAGTAAAATAGAAAGTGATATATTCCTGCCACCTTTGCTTTCCTGACCTGACTGGCGCAGATTATATAAAATGCCTCTGAATCAATGGCGTGGCATAAAAACAACAAACACAGCAACAGAAAAATAACAGCAACAACAACGGTCAGCAGGATAAGCCTATTCACGCGCCACGAGTGGCTTTACACAGACTTTCGGGTGTCGTTCTCACACCTCCTGTGAGATGGTAAACCACTTTATAGTTTCTAAGTTTTACGCCAGGCACAGAAGGAAGCACTTCATGTACCAAGTGGGGCCGGTGCCCAAGGGGAGGTTTGGCCATGCCTGGAGACTTTTTTCGTTGTTACTGGATGGACGCTGCTCCTGGCATCTAGTCTGACCCTAACCCTCACCTCACATGCCCCTGTGAAGGTCACGGAGTGACCCCTCAGAGGCGACAGAGCCACCGAGGGGGAGGAGCCTGCCCCCCCCCCCCGCCCCGACTCAGCTTGTCTTGTCTTGGACTGTGCCTGCAGAGTGAGTCTTCCCAGGGGTAAGCCCTGGAGGTCTTGGGGCTGCTGGCTGCACTCCTTGGCCTCTTCTGACTGACACAGTTAGTATACCCATTTTCCGGGTGAGGGAAGGCAAGGCTCACGAAGGCACGGCTTGTCCTGTTCACTCCGGCTCTCAGTTGAGCCTCGGAGCTCCACTCTTCACGTCATCCTAACCCTCGTGACTGCCATTGCAGGCCACCCGGGGCCACGCTGTCCTGAACGAGTAGCTCCCTCCCCAGGCCCAGGTGAAGGTTTTGTCTCTGCCGACCGACCCCGCTAAGGCCACATGTGCACCCTGGAGCCCGTGTCTGTGGCCAGGGCAACGCCAAGCGCCAGGGGCTTGGGTGGTCTGGCCTGGCAGTCAGGGAGACCGGGTGTGGGGGTGGACCTCTGTCCGCAATGGCCCAGGCCCCTTTCCTGACGCCAGGGCTGGGGGGATCCACGTGTACCTGTCGGGGATGGGATCGTGCCCCCACAAAAGGCATGTGCAGCCCCACCCTGGCCCCGAGTGTGGACCCATCATGAAGAGGGTCTTCTGAAGAGGCCACCCTGGTGAAGGTGTGGCCCCACTGGTGGGCCGGCTTTCATCTGGAGGACGGGGTCCCTGACAGGTGGAGGGCAAGGCAGAGGGAGAGAGGAGAAGCAAGCGGAGCGGCCGGCGCTGGAGGTCAGCGGTCAGGAAGAGAGGGAGGGCCACCGCCACGGGCATTGCAACGTGGCCGGAAAGCCAAGGAGCCCCAAAGACGGCTGCCAGCCGGAGGGCACCGCGCCTCGAGGACGCCCGCCTTGCAGCCTCAGGAGCCACGCGTGGCACTCGGGGTAGCTCCCGGAAGGCCAGCGCCACCCAGCCCTTGTGGCCCCTGCTCTGCCCACCTCCCATGTGTGGGGCTGCTCAGGCCACGAAGAACTCTTGGGAGTCACCTCGTGCCCTCCAGCAGCAGGGACCACGCTTCCCTGAGACCTTCACGCAGCTCAGAGCACGCGGCGCCTGCACACGTTCACACCCAGAGACAAGCTCGGGTGGGCACGTGTCAGGTGCGCCACGAGGGCGCCACTGCCACCACCACGAGGGCGCCACTGCTCGCACCACGAGGGCGCCACTGCCCGCACCACGAGGGCGCCACTGCCCGCACCACGAGTGCGCCACTGCCCGCCCGCACCCTCGTGTTTGCATCCAAAGGCCCTCCTTCGAGGGCGCTTTTCAGCTCTCGGGGCTGCTGCTCACAATTCTAACGCGTCAAACCTTGCCTAGGAAAGGACATTAGCTTCCATTTTAGGCGGAGAATGCAAACCCCACACTCTGAACGAGGCAGCGGTGGCCCGGCGCAGCTCCCATCTCCCCAGGAAAAGTGCACACACAGGCTCCGTAAGGGACCATTGCTGTGGCAATTACATTCCTGAGCTGTCCTCAGATAGCTTCTGTTGAGTGGCTTTCTGTAAGGGGAGTTTTCTCATTGGTCAGATCTGATGGATTTAAATTCAAAATTGGCCTTAACTCAGGAGGGTAGCTGGGGCGGGTCGGCCAGTACCTGGGTAACTGGGACTTGATTATTTTATCAAGTTCATTAGATGCTGTTACCTGAAATGATTTCCCAAAGGCTGGGGGCATGCACCATGTGTGAAACTACTGAAATAATACCAAATATCTCCAGACCTTACCGGCTGGGGAGTCATCAAAATGTGGTTTGCAGGGAAGCAGCTCTCCTTCCTGGCCAGTCAGGGGAAATCACTTGCACATTATAATTGTGCTGCAAAGGATATGAAATGCTCACTTGTGGCATCCTCCTGGGCAGGGCTGTCATGCACAGTTGTTTGAGTTGATGGCTGAGTAAGGGCACCCAGTAGAGGGACTAAGTGGGGGGTGAAATTTAGCCCTAGACCACGTCACAGATTAAAGATGACCTTGCATTGTTTTCCACTCCACCACCAAGAGATGAGGATCTATTCTGTGTCCTTTGCATGATTAGTTAGCCAATAGACCAAGGTTACAGGGTGAGCAAGTAGTGTAGCCCAAAACGACACCCAAGCCAATCAAATCCAGGTGCTGGCTCGTAACCATCTGGCCCTGGCAAAGCTGCATATCAGCCAAAATACACTGCAATGCCCCTTGGAATCACCCCCACACAAAGACACGCAAAAACAGGTAATCAAAGTTGAGGCCTTGCAGATTTAGCTTTTTCTCTTCTAGAAAACGCCATTATCGTCTGCATGAGTGACACCTGACGGTTGCGCACCTGCCTGTGACATTTTCCCAGGCCATGGCAGTGATCAGTACGGGGAAACCTTACAACCATTGACCTGGAAATGTCAGTCACTGGGAAGGGCCATTTATCAGACTATTCCCAGCACCATTTTGGATCCGAAGGAGAGAAACATTTTTGTGTCCCCACACCCTGCCCTCAGGCAAGCAGCGATTTGCAGCTTATTGTATCGGCATTAAGGAACATCAGCGAGGGCGGCTTCTTAGGCTTTGGTTTGTTTCTTCTTCATTTAACACAGTTAAATAAATGATTCATAAAGAAGAAAGGAAATATTTTTTCAGTCTACAAGGTTTTAAATATGCAAACAATATAATGCCTAGTGCTGCATGTTAAAAAAGCAAAACAGAAAAAGGGGTTCGGTGCACTTTCCTGAGAGTTCTGCAAAGCTTTTAAGAGCCTGCGGGGTCCTGAGAGGGGTTACCCACATTTTGTTCTGTTCCATACCCCACGTCCGCCTTCCGTTCATCAGAAATGGGGCCTGATGCCACGGCAGACTCTGAGGCCCACGGACTGTCCACCCTGGCAATCTGACAAATATTCTCGAGGTGCCATACTACACTTGGCCTGTTTTATAAGGTGTCCAGACTCTATCTCAGGTTTGACCTTCAAGAATGGATTGAAGACATCTCCATTTCTGAGCACTGGCGCTTTAAAAAGTAAGGTATGCCTAAAAAACTTGAATTTTCCGGAATTCTGGCCCCAAACGTTTCATTTGTTTTTCTCCTGTGTGGCCAGGAAGAAAAATAAACCCAGAGACGGGGTGCAGTGAGTGGCCGTGGGTCCCAGGGTGCAGCCAGAACGAGGCCTCTGTGAAAGGCCTCCTGAAGCATGAAACCTGATTCATTATTAATCGTTTTCAGGATGATTTCCCTAATGCATCAGTTTAGAACAAGCTTCTTTATCAAAACCCACTGCATTGTATAATTCGCCATCCAATTAAAATTCCCTTTTTTTCCAGAATAATGATACTTTAAAGATGGAGTTTGAGCTTCAGAGATATCCGGCTAATCGGCAGTGTATTCTGTTGAACGGGTGGCATCCTTTGGGGCAAAAGACTCAGATTTCCATGGAAATTATCAGCTGCCGGTTTACACCACCCTGTCTCTCAGGTTGGCGCTCCAGCTGAAACCTGAATTCCACTCTCACTCCTAGCCCTCCATCGGTTCCTGTTCATTGTTCCCTTCCTTCTCTGTTCTTTGAATTTATTCTTCAGCGTCTGGCTTTTAAGAACCACCACACCCAAGAGAAATAGCAGATGACACCGAGTATATGGACTAAGTCAATTGCGCCTCCTTCTTTTGGACGTAAACACATACACACACAGATCATTGCTTCAGGCTTGGGGCAAGGGGGGATTTAGTGACTCATGAAACCAAAACATCCCGGGGAGGCTGGTGAAGCAGGTGCGGCTGCATCCAGGGGCTCAGAAGGACGCGGTTTCTTTATCCACCTCTCCACTTTGTCTTCTTTGGCATTATCCCACTGTTAGAGGCATCTTCCTTGCGGCAGCAGCATGTGCTGCCTGCATCCCTTCACCTCAAAGCCAGGAGAAATGAAGCTCGCTTGTCTTCCCAGGAACTTCCAGGAAGCCCAAGTTTGCTGTAATCGCCAGCTGAGTTACCTGGGGTAGATCCCGGAAGGCCTGAAAAGACCAAGCCCCCTGGGGCCTTTGGCTGATGCACACATCTGGAGCTGGAATTATGCACAGTGCCAAGCAGCTGGGCACTTGTGATGTCCAGTTATCACCGAAGAATGGCACACAGGGACTCTAGCAAGCTGGTATCAGCGGGATGGCCAGAAACTGGACCCAGGGGCCACGCCTGAGGCCCAGGCCGAGTGCAGCCTTCGGGTGGTATTTGCAAACAGAGCAGGTAATTAACTACGTTTTAGGACAAGGTGGTGGGGGGAGGTCTGGGGCTCCATAATACCGTAATTGGGATTTCCCGTCATGTGGTTTAAGAGGACACCCCCCCCAACCAGGGTGCCTGACCTGAGCATGGGGTGGATGGGCCTGGGGTCTCTAGACTCAGAGAGCTATGACCTAAGTGAGAGGGACTGAGGCTGGGTGTCCGAATAATAGGACATGATTTGCATGTTTTAAGTACAGTGAATGGGCATCCTAATACCAGCCTCAGAAGAGATATAATTAAAGGAATAACAGAATGAGACACTCGCTTTTCCCAGAGGCATCAGGTAGGCTCCTGGACAGGAGCGAAGGAGTTTGGGCTGGGTGGGTAACTAGTCTCCTCATAGCTGCAAGATGGCTGCTGCAGCTCCAGACAACATGTTCTCACATACCAGAAGGATGGGGAAAAGTCCTCAGAGCACATGTATTTTTTTTTTTTAAATCAGGGAGAGATTTTCCCCCCAGATGTATCCCACAGAAGCCTCCTACACTGGCCAGAACATGACTACCTGTGACAGCAAGGCTGGTTGGAAAATAAATATGTGTGCTCTCAGCCTCAATGTTGAGTAGCGTGGGATTCTTCCTGCAAGAAAAAAAGTAGTTAGGATAGAGTCTCCCACGGCAGTGCAGAGAGAACCAAGGTGGGAGGAGGAAGAGAGAAAGAGAGAAGAAAAGCTTCCAGGGAGATCCTGCCAGTTCACACAGCTTGGCCATCTCATTATATGCTATTATCCTGGATTTTCTTAATGGAATTAGGAAAGAACCTCAGAAGAAAGGTTTGGCTTTTTTAGTTCGTATAATGTCAGTGAATCTTCTATTTCCTGGACTTGGTTTAGGAATGTGGAAGGTGCGGAGGTTGCAGCAGGAGCCTCTGCCCCCGAGGAGCTCACGGGCACTGGGGGTTGTCCTAGGTCCATCAGAGAGGAGGGTCCCCGGGGATGGGCGCCGGCTGCGTCTGAATGACCGGGAGACGAGATGCCCGCTGGGGCAGATGCAAGCGGGGTCGTCCCAGGATGGGGCGGGAGCAAAGGTGCAGTCACTTATCCCTGGGTAGCCAGGGGTCCAGTTGGATGGGGCGCGAGCATGAACTGGGAGCACTGGGAGGTCAAACTGGGGGTGCATGCTATTAATAGTTCCACAGTACAGAAGGCGGGTGCCAGGCTGCGGAATATGCAGATGAATTCCCAGGCTGAAGATCCTGTGGATGTGACATCTTGGGGGTCACCCTCGGGACAGTTCCCAGGTCAGTGGGGTGCTCAGATTGCTTTCAGCGACTGCCTAGAAAGCACACCCTCCCGGTGCTAGCCTGAGCATGTGCCTGGGAAGAGCAGGCCTGAGTGCATCACACAAAGCCTGAGCTCCAGGGAAAGAAACTGCCGCTCCTCTTCCTCCTCGCCTCCCTCCCCCCCTCCTCCTCCTCCTCGCCTCCCTCCCCCCTCCTCTTCCTCCTCACCTCCCTCCCCCTCCTCCTCCTCGCCTCCCTCCCCCCTCCTCTTCCTCCTCCTCACCTCCCTCCCCCCTCCTCCTCCTCCTCCTCACCTCCCTCCCCCCTCCTCTTCCTCCTCACCTCCCTCCCCCCTCTTCCTCCTCACCTCCCTCCCCCCTCCTCCTCCTCGCCTCCCTCCCCCCTCCTCCTCCTCGCCTCCCTCCCCCTCCTCCTCCTCCTCGCCTCCCTCACCCCTCCTCCTCCTCGCCTCGCTCCCCCCCTCCTCCTCCTCGCCTCCCTCCCCCTCCTCCTCCTCCTGGCCTCCCTCCCCCCTCCTCCTCCTTGCCTCCCTCCCCCCTCCTCCTCCTCCTGGCCTCCCTCCCCCCTCCTCCTCCTCGCCTCCCTCCCCCCTCCTCCGCCTCCTCCTTGACGCTGTTGTATCACCTCCGCTCCCATTCCCGTTGTCACCTGGGTTATGCCTTAGAAATAAAATCCAAATTCTTAGTTTAGAGGCATTTGGGAAGGAGTAAGAAAATAAAAGTTTGGTGCAATTTGCCATCTTTACTAAATGATGATTCACTAGATTTTCTATTAAAAGTGCTTATTTGAATGATTTACTTCTATGTACACAACATTGTAATGGGTGGCAAACTTCCAGCTTTTATGCTTCTTACTGGCCCATTACAATTATTTTCTATTTGTTGATGACTCGGACATGATACAGCCTCGGTTTTTAGTGCCTTCTAACTGACAATAAATACGTGAGAATTCAGCACTGAGGGTTCATGATGACAAAATCAATTTTTTCATTTTTGTTCTAGTAGATACAGTCTGAGAGTAAATCAAGCTTTTATAGAAAGAAAGAAAAAAAAAGGAAAATAAGAAAGTAAAAACCCATTAATTTATTTCTGCTTAGACTTGTTGGATGTATGATTCTCTGTAAACTTCATTCTGCCCTGCTCCCAAAAAAGGCCATTTTAATCAAGGCACCTACATGACTTCACACCCTGACACCCTGTGGCACAAGGACGAGAGGTCAAAATATGTTCAGGAAGTACATTTTACCTTCCAAAGACATTTCTTGAATTGGTTTTATGCCACGTAATGATGACTAAGTCCCATGTCTTCACAAGTTCACGCCACATCATGATTAATGACCTTATGGAAAATAAGTAAAATTTGCATTTTCTGCATAGCATCAACCCAGCAGGGAAATGGAGAGTGCTCTTGAGAGTCTGCTTACCCCAGGAGTAAAAGAATCATCGTAACTTGGGAATTAAAGTAATTACTGTACACCCTGACTCGCTTCACATTTTTCTCTTTATTACAATTATCAACGTATTAGCTGTCGACATTTTATAGAAAATGGTACATTCCCTACAAGGTGAAGCGATTTTGTTAGGATCTGTAAGGTTAAAAAATTAAGCAATTTTATCTTACAGTTTGCAAAATTAAAAGCAATACAGCTTAGGAAAGATTTTCCTCTCTCTCCCTCTCTCCCTCTCTCTATATACACTTTAGCACTTTTATTTTATTAAGGAAAGAGGGAGGAGAAAAGAACAAAGAAAAAACATACTCCTCCGGATGTAGCTAATTTACACATGTGAACTCTAAACCAGGTATTATTTTCAATTTTGTATCCATTATTTGAACTTCTTAGTCACACTTTGTTTCACTCCATCTACTTTCTCCTCCACCTAAAGCTCTCCTCTCCTCTCCTCTCCTCTCCTCTCCTCTCCTCTCCTCTCCTCTCCTCTCCTCTCCTCTCCTCTCCTCTCCTTTCCTCTCTTCCCCTCTCCTCTTCCCTCCTCTCCTCTCCTCTCCCCTTTTCTCCCTCCTCCCTTCCCCTCCCTCCACCTTCCTCTCCTCCCCTCCCCTCCCCTCCCCCTTTCTCTCTCCCCTCCCTCTCCTCCCTTCCCCTCCCTCCCCCTTCCCCTTCCCTCTCCCTTCCTGTGACCTTTCCTCTCTGTGCTAAGAGTCACCTGTCACCATTTCCTGGGAAGTGAACCCTTGATTTTACTGTTACAGCGACTGCTCTGCACCTCCCTAAAGAAGAAGGCAGTAGGAGGAACTGATGAAACGCACACTCAGGGGACGAATGTCACCTGCCTCAAAGAGTCAGGACAGGAGGAGCTCTGCCCAGGATGCGGGACGAGCCAGGTAGCAGGTCTGCGATGATGGCACCCGGGCAGGTGCGAGCACCCTCTCACTGTGATGAGGAAACGGACTCGCACGTGGACTTTTAAGCATGTCATAGAGATGTCAGTCCTGCCCAGTCTTCTAGGTTTTAGAAGCTCTCCATGTGGGCGGCGCCATTCTTAGGCAAGCTGCACTTTCTTTGGTGCTGGGCGGCTCTCCTTATGGGGCGCACTCCTTGCACGTGGGACTCCCCTACACGGGTAACACCCCCACGTGGCAGGGCACTCCTTGCGCGCATCAGCACTGCCCATGGGCCAGCTCCACACGGGTCAGGAGGCCTGGGGTTTGAACTGTGGACCTCCCCATGTGGTAGACGGATGCCCTAACCACTAGGCCAAGTCCGCTTCCCTAACAATTGTTATTGATAATATAGTTCTTCCAAAGGCATGTCATCATTTTTATTATCCCATTAGAATTTCACACCAAAAGATTATAAATGTCATATCCTTCATAGCATTATCATTTTAAAAATATTGTCTCATAAATTATAGTTTTCTGAACTTTTTTAATTGAAGAAAATGGATTTGCAGTGGTGAATTTATATTGTATGTTTTTGTTTGATTTGCTTTTTAATTCTTTGAGAATAAAGGTGACAGATGACAGATATGGAAGGAGGCTATTCAAAATATCTTTTCTCTGTATCTCATTCTCTGTAGGCAGATATTTCTAAGACCCAAGAAAGGCAGAATCTAAGATGGGAATAATTGTGCAGGACCTGCACACTTTTGATAGAAAAAGTGGCAGAAGAGGCATCTGTGTCATGAATGGGTGATGGCAATGGGGTCCAGGAGAAGAAAAGCGATGGCCTGAAACATGTGACAACCCCAGGGATTATGGACTAAACCTGGAGATCAGAAAAGGGAACGATGGTTTCCATTCCAGTTAGGAGAAAGATTTCATATTCACCTCTGCAGCTTGCATTGTTATTGTTGCTTTATTCGTTTTTAATTGGGCCTCCCTGTTTCATTTGCAGCCCGAGTTTGAAATCCTGTCACTGTGTTCACCCCAGCATGATCCCCTGTGGATGTGATAACAATTGGGAAGAAACAGGGCATGTGTAAAGAACATTAGATTTAGACTCTGACACCTGGGGGTTTTGTCCTGAATCAGGCTAAATGTGTAAATTTGGGCAATCCATGGGGGCTCACTTTTCCCACCTAGAAGATGGTCCACAGCCGTGCCTTGTCGCAGGAGTAACGTGAGAGGCCAGTGAATTCTGGGCTCCCGCCCGACGTGCCAGGGCCCCTTATTCACATGCTCTGACCTGTAAATTCCGAGATGGCGCTTCTCCAGCTGTGACCTGGAGACTCGTGGGACGTCCAGGAAACCACTTCAGGGGTCTGTAAGCGCAAGACTATTTTCCATCATACTATTTATCACTGTTTGCCTTTTTCATTCAAATTCTGGAGTGCTGTCATCACTCTGAACACAATGGGATGCGTCCGTCTGTATTCTTGTGTTTTCTAAAGTAGAAGATCTAGAGCATAAATAGATACATTTCAGAGAATAGCTCAGTTTGTTTTTAGTATTTCTAGGGGCTTTTTTCCAAGTTATATTCAGCCCTGCCAAATCCTTAGAACCTCATTATCATCCAATATGTTACTTTGAAAACATGAAGTTCGCCTTGAATCCATGAAGACTTCTTTGTCTGACTTTTAAATGATTTTGCTTTAAATAAAACTTCTCTACTTTTAATCGCCCTCCCACCAAATTATGATTTTAGAATTCATTCCATTTTATTCTAAAATACAAGAATACTATTTTATTATTTTTTAATATTTAAGGTTGGATATTTGGATTTCAAAAGGAAGATTTGAAGACTTGCTTTTCTCAACCCATAGCTCCACTATCTAAATTTAAAAACACTAAAAAACTTAGTTCTGACATGTCAGATAGCTCTTTGTCTCATGAAAGGGAAAAAATCTGCTCCAGAAATGCTGGGTGATTAAACTAAATTAGAAACAAAATATGATAAAAAGCTATTTTCCCTTAGTTTTGCAGTTGTAAATACTTTACCTTAGCATGTCCTATTCAAGAGAACATTTCAAATGGTACCATGCTTTTCAATTTGGCTTCAGCATCATTTTGAGGTCAATCTTTCAGCGTTTAAAATTAAGGAATTGAATTTTTTATGTACATATCGTGAGTCCTTAAAAGTCAAAACTTATTTGTTACAGTTTTTCAAATTAGAATGAAAAAGACATTGCTGTGCTTTCCAGATAAAGTTACACCTCTCCAGATTAAATTACCATATTTCATTCATGGGAGACATACAAGCAACAGGTAGAGATTATTAAAGCTGTGTATCATTGACGCTGCCGGAATGCCTGCTGAAGAAGAGTTAGTAAAAGAAGTCCGGACTGCGTCTTTTCCATGGCACGATATCTCACCGATTTAATGGTCTAGCTGCAGAAAGGAAGACTGAGTCAATGGCCCATCTGCAGAATCGTATTTTTGCGTACCAAATGATGACACATCTGCTTGCTTGACTGGACTTGCCATTTGCTTGATTTTATCTGTCATTAGCACCATGTAACCAACAAAGATTTTCTTTTATGTTACTGATTGGCAACAAATTCAATTTGAAAAGGAGAAAGTGTTGAAAATCTTTTTGCATCTCTTGGTTTATCAAGAACAGCTATGCTGACCCTTTACTGAACATTGAAAGCAAGAGTGGGTAGATCTCCTGGTACCTGAATAAGACCAAGGCTGGACAGGAATAGCTTGTTTTATTGAGCTTTGCTTTCTTGCACTTTGCTGATACTGTGCTTTTTACAAATTGAAGGTGAGTGGCAAACCTCTATCCAGCAAGTCTTTTTGGTGCCATTTTTCCAACAGCACATGCTCACTTAGTGTCTCTCAGTTACATTTTGGCAATCCTTGCAATATTTCAAACTTTTTCATTATTCCTATTTCTGTTATGGTGACCTTGTGATCATTTTGTTACTACTGTCATTGTTTTGGGTGGCACAAATGGCACCCATATAAGACAGCAAACTTAATCAATAAATACTATGTGTGCTCTGACTGCTACACTGGCCATTTCCTGTCTGAGACATAATAATGTTGAAATTAAGCCAATTAATTACCCTCAAGTGAGGGTAATTTTAAGTCAAAAACTAGAAACAACTGGAGAGGAAGGTATATCAAAAGCCAAGATAGGCTGAAGGCTAGGCCTCTTGTACCAAACAGTTAACCAAGATGTGGATGCCAAAGGAAAAGTTCTTGAAGGAAATTAAGAGTGATACTTTATGAACACAATTTTTTTAAGAATGTGAAACAGCCTGATCACTGATATGGACAAAGTTTTAGGGGTCTGGATAGAAGATTAAACCAGCCATATATTCCCCTTAAGCAAAGCCTAACTCTCTTCAATTCTTTGAAGGCTGAGTGAGGAGGCTGAAAATAACAGATTTTCAACGTAGATGAAACAGCCTTCTCTTGGAAGGAGATGCCATCTAGGGCTTTCCTAGCTAGAGAGGAGAAGTCAATGCCTGACTTCAAAGCTTCAAAGGACAGGCTGACTCTCTACTTAGGACTAATCCAGCTGGTGACTGAATTGAAGCCAAAGCTCATTTACCATTCTGAGAATCCTGGTCCTTAAGGATGCTAAATCTGCTCTCTGCCTGTCTTCCTACAAGGAACAACGAAAGTCTGGATGACAGCACATCTGCTTACAACATGATTTACTGAAGATTTTAAGGCCACTGTTGAGACCTATTGCTCAGAAGAAGAGAGAAAAGATTCCTTTCAAAATTACTGCTCACTGATAATGTACCTATTCATGCAAAAACTCTGCTGGAGAGGTACAACGAGATTCGTGTTGTTTTCATGCCTGCTAACACAACATCCATTCTGCAGGTCATGGATCAAGGAGTCATTTCAATTTTCAGTTTTTACTATTTAAGAAAGACATTTCATAAGGCTATAGCTGTTATAGACAGTGATTCCTCTTATGGACTTAGGAGAAGTAAATTGAACACCTCCTGGAAAGGATTTTCCATTCTAGATGCCATGAAGAACACTCCCAATTCACAGAAGGAGGTCAGAAGATCAAGATGTGAACAAAACATCAAGGAATTGACTCCAGTCCTCTTGGATGACTTTGGGGGGTTCAAGATTTCAGTGGAGGAAGTAACTGTGGAGGTGGTGGGAAGAGCAAGAGCACTAGAATCAGAAGTGGAGCCTGCGGATGTGGCTGGACTGCTGCCATCGCATGAGAAAACTTCCATAGTTGAAGAGTTTCTCCTTATGGATGAGCAAAGAAAGTGGTTTCTTGAGAGGGAATCTACTCCTGGTGAAGGTACTGTTGTGCACTGTTGAAAGGGCAAAGGCTTGAGAATATTAAACAAAGAGTTGATAAAGCAGCAGCAGGGTTTGAGAGGGCTGGCTCCAATTTTGAAAGAAGTTCTACTGTGATTAAATACTATCCAGCATCACATACTGCAGAGGAATCTTTTATCAGAGAAAGAGCCAATCTATGTGGCAAACTTCATTATTGTCTTATTTTAAGAGGATTTCCACGGCCATCCCGACCTTCAGCAACCACCACCTCATCAGTCAAGAGCCGTCCACATTGAGGCAGGACCCCGCCACCAGCACAGTGTGGCTTGCTGAAGACTCAGACGATGGCTAGCATTTTTCAGCAATAAAGCATTTTTAATTAAGGTGTGCACACTGTTGATTCATTTTATCACATCTCAGCACTTGAAGAGAGGGCTAAGGTTTTCTGTGAGGACCTGGGAAGTTTACATGAAGCACTTCTGTTGCACGGGAGTGTGGTGGTGGTTTTGAGGAAAAGTGCTTTTGTTACTGCTGGAGTTCTCAGCCGACGTGGCCACTTTTTGCATGGCATACCACTTTTGCGTGAAAGAACAACTGACGGACAATAAGTCGTAAAGATCTGGGTGTCTGGCAGACATTTTCTCAGAAATCAATCAAGTGAGCTTGTGCTTCAAGGGAAACAATTGACATTTTGCCCCAATGTGACAAATGCATTTTGTGACTGAGAACTAGTTACCTGGTCCACCGTCCTGAGAGGGCTTGGGCCTGCGTCTCAGGTCCGTGAGGGAAGGTGGAGCGCAGGCTTTGGTGGCCAGGCCGGACTCTTGGCCCTCAAGCTTGGATGTTTGACTCAGGCCCAGGCTCTGCTGAATGCACGCATGTGCTATATTGCAATGAGAGTCTTATTTTTCTCCAAAGTTTAAAGCCACATAATTAACTAATATTTTCCATTCTTTGTACAAAATCCACACACCTATTTCCTCTTCACTGAAACCTTCTCACACCACATCTGTTTCTCCAATCTCCAAACTTACAGAATAATCACCAACAGTGTGATCACATGCTATTTGTAACTGTTTTTTTGTTTATTTGGTTTTGTGTTTATTTGATAATTTCTATATGGGCTTTTTGGCAATAGAAGTTATTGAATGTTCATGGGCCAAACTGTCAACCGAGAATCTATATCCAGCAAAACAGTCATTCAAAAATGAAGGTGAAATAAAGACATTTTACCACATAAACAAAAAATGGAGAAAATTGGTTGCTAGCAGACCTACTTTCTGAGAAATTCTAAAGGAAATTCTTCAGGCTGAAAGCGAGTGACCTCCAATGATAATTTGAATTTACACTCACAAAAACAAAGAGCCCCTGTAGAGGTAGTTATGTAATTACAAAAGACAGGATAAATGCATATTTCTTCTCCTTTCTTCTTTTGACTGATTTAAAAAGGAGTTGTATGAAGCAATGTTTATATAATTGTTCTGCTGGGCCAATAACATGGAAATGTAATATATTTGCCAATACCAGAACAAAAGAGATGCTTGGGAGCAAGGCTGTATTGGGCTAAGGAGATTATACCCCAAAACCCCTGGAACAAATGAAGAAAACCAGAAATGGCTAATAAGACAGTTAACATAATAAATGCCATGAATCTATATTGCATCTTCTTTTTCCTCCCATCGTTTTTAGAAGAAATAAAATTATATAAAATAAACATTACAAAAATGCAACTTATTGCTAATGGGTTTCTTTTGGGGGAGGAGGAGATAATGTTCTAAGATCGATGGCTGTGATGAGTGCCTCGCTCTAACGATGCTAAAATCCACTGCATTCTATATATTTTAAATGGACAAATTATACTATATGTGAATTGTATATCAGTAAATTTGTTTTACATAAAACAATGTAAACATGCTTTGATCATCATCTGGGCATTTAAATTTCATCTGTGCAAAAGCCAACTGTCTCGTTTAGTTTAGTTTGGGGTAATATGTTTAAAATTGCTATATATTTTAACTAGAAAATTATGAGTACTCTTGAGTTAGCTAAATAAGCATTTTCAAACCATCACATGGAGCATATTCTGCTATTTTTTCATTATGTTGGCCCAATTTTCAAGTAGGCAATAAAATCTGTATCAAGGCAGAGTAAAGAGCCAGCACCTTTGACTGAGTCAAAGGAAGTTCATGGTATTGAGAAATTCACAGTGGTGCAGCAAAGAAACTAAGTTTTAAAAATAATACAATTCTTTGGATAGTGTTATATTATTGGGTTGTTAATAATGACCATTATTTGAACAATAAATTCCGTGCGCAGTGCAGTCTCCTTTATGTGTAGTATCTGATTTATCCATCCTGCTGTCCTATGAAATAGGTACTATTATCAGTACCAAAGAGGCCAGATGTAGAAACTGAGGCTTGGGTAATTTCATTGGTTTAAATCACACACTCAGAAGGACCAGCACAAGGAGGGAAATCCAGGCTTCTCTGATTTCAAGGCCCAGTTGTTAAGCACTAAGCCAGAGGGGAGAAAGAGAACTGCCCGCCTGGCCTCGAGATGCGCCAGGAAGCTTCCATTTGAGAGACAACGAGCGGGCGAGGCCTCTGAATTTCTGTGTCAGGTCCCCTGGCTTGTGCCAGGGCATGTGTGTAAATATAGGATTACAGCAGAATAAGTGAGTGCTCTCTAGTTCCAGATATGCTCCACTCCGTGGGGACTTCTTGTGTGACACCCCTGCATCGCTGCAGCTTCTGTCACTCCAGGAGCAGGGGTTACGGTGATCTGGGGAGGTACAAGGGGTTTATTACAGGAGGGACGCCAACACAGGGCGACAGAGACTTGTTCAAGTTATTTATTTATTATTTATTTATTTTTAGAGGTTGAATCACATTTATTTTTATTTAAATTTTTTAAAATAATTTTTGTTATTTTTTTACACTTTTTAAAGTTATTAGCTCACAAAGAACATTACATTAAAAAAAAACATTAAGAAAACATAAAAAACATCAGAGGTTCCAATATACCCCACTCCCACCCCCCCCCACCCCATCATGTAAGCCCTTCCCAAATTCCTATTTTTAACAAATGGAAAAGCATTGCGCTCTTAGTGTACTAGTCGCAATATTATACTGCCAAAAGAAAGATCGGAGCCAAGTTTGCAGAGGGCAGCCTTTCATTCAGGACACCAAAAGTTTTGCTGCACAAGGAAGCCGAAGCACTTTGAAGGGCTGGTGGGGTCAGCTGCCTTGGTGAGGACTTCAAATTTCAAAGAATTTCAAGAGGGATCCCTTTCTTGTTCTCTTCTTCTTTCTCCCAAAAGTAACTACTGTTTTGACTTCTTACATTTCTTCAACATCAGAGTGGACAATCGCCCCTCTGGCCACACAGGTGAGTCGCGGGGCCAGGACGCTCTCAGGTGGACCGGTCAGCAGAGGGCCGGTGGGCACCAGCCTCGGTGGGACAGGTGGAGGCTCAGCTACACCGAGCCCTTGCGGCTCTCAAGCTCAGAACACCTGCCAGGCACCTGCCCCTGGCTCGGCTTGGGCGGCTCTCCGTTGTCAGCCCTGCTTCAAACTTACGGATTCCGTGATGAGACGTCTCTGCAGTGTGGCCTGTGCATTAGTGAGATGGAGGGGCAATTTCATAGGGGCAAGCCTGGCTCTTTCCAAATTAACCAAATACAGGCCACAGCAGCCTTCACGTGTAAGCACGTGGCCAGGTGAAAACACAACTCGTTGACTTTTACATTTTTAGAAAAGCTAGTATTTCCTGCACCTACAGAAATAACTGAGTCAAATATCCAAAAGCTTCTGACCATGAAGTGTATTCTACAAGTTTGGTGTTGTTTGACTCAGTGGCACACCAAAAAGTTCTCTGCCTGCTACTCTACAGCTCCCAATGCCCCAATGGCATGTTTCTAAACAAAATATTCTAAAAGTCAGCATTCTGTGTTCTCAAGAGGGTTATTGATTTCAGTGTCAAACGTTTTCCAAAGAAAGCGATTTTACATTCCTGAGGCAAACATAAATGTTTTCCTTTGAATTAATAAGAAGGCCAAATACTTTTAGCCAATCCCCACACGTTTTCAAGGAAGTTCAGTCTTCCCTAGTAAAGAAAATGAACAGACTTCCTCAGCGTTGCTAATACCCGATGGCTCTCCCTGCCGTGCAGGTGGCTGGGATTTTTCTTAGGACAAAAAAGGAGAAACTTGGAGACATTGGGGCCCATTTATCTCAGAGCCACATCCAGAAACCTAAAGTATTAAATAAGATTCTAATGTTTCTAATTTACCTACAGAGATAAATGATATGTATTTAGTTTCCCATTTAAAGATGGTTATTTTAAGGCATATAACATCAACATTCACAATATTCACACTAAAATAAGTTTTACTTGAATTAGGCAAAATGAGTCTCCTTGTAGCTTTCTGTGACTCTGGTTCACATTTCAGTTGTTTCTAAATGTGAGTATTTCCCCTCCATAGTGTATCTTTCATCAAAAGTGCTTCTAGCAATGTCCTAGCACTGGAATAGAGTTCACTGAAATTAGCATCCTCAAAACCTGTAATCAGAGGGAAATCAAACTTTTTTTTTTTTTTTGCGGTCAAACAAAACTTTTCATTTGACAGAATCAAATACCTGTCACATTTTTCAACCAGCATTATTTGTGACTTATGGATTGTTTGCAACAATACAACTCTTTGAAAGTTGAAGTGAAATTATGATGCATTTTATATTACCAATTATCCATAAAGTCTTATTAAATTTGTCAGTATTGGTGGTGGGAAAGATTTATTAGAATAACTAGTGTAAAAAGTAATGAAATACATTGTCTCCTTCTTTGAAATATTTATATCCATGAAATCCAGTCATTGTAAAGCTAAATTCTGTGATCTCCCATTTGTTGATACTTTGTGCTAAAGTGGTGGACGATGGTTGGAGCTCTCAAACCCATGAGCACACAAACCTCAAAATGAAAGCTTCTGAGAATGAGAAATGTCAAAATCAGGATAATGGTTATATCAAAGGGAAAGAGCACAAGAGGGGAAGGGAGCTCAGCAGACTTCAACTCCAATTTTCATATTTCAGACCTGAAGCCAACTGGGCTAACATGATCGCCGGGGTGTGTGTTTTGCTTTAATAGGTTTCACTGGTCTTTGCATTCCTGAGATACACTGTACTTGGTGATGAGGAACGTGTTTTAATATATATTGCAGGGTTTCATTGCTATTAAGATTTATTCCTTGGTACTGATTTTAGGGATAAATAGATGACTATATTTTAACTTCTGAGATAATTGTTTTTTCTACCATTACCTGAGTAATTTTGGTAAAGTCTCTTTTCCTAGGAAATACCCTACTTTCAAACATTCTGTCCTGAAATCTTCCCTTCAATTTCTCCCCAGGGGACCCATCTCTCCCCAAGAACACCTGCTCCCGGAGGACCCTCTTTCTCCGTTAGATACAGACCTTGGATTTAGCAGCTGCTGTCGCTCCCCCTTTCTGACTACCTAGAGACAGGGCACCCCCTTGCTCCTCTTTGATTCTTCTGGAATAGTCTTAGTTATCTTCATGCTTTGGAAACTCAATTTCTACCACCACTGCCATTGCCACGGTCACTGGCAGACCCTTCTGGCAAACCCCCTCATTCCTTAAAGGTGCGAGCTGTTGGCTCGCCATCATTCTCCCCAGCTCCCTTCCTCTCTTCATTCTTTGTGATTTCATTTTTCATAGGAATGATCCTTCTGAAACCCTGGCCTCTTGGTCCACTGATCTCTTCTCCTTCAATCACTTTTCCCTCCATCCCACATCATTTGTACATTCTCAGAATCATATCCTAGATATTATTTTTGCCAATGATTGTATTGGACAAAATTTGGGGAGAAAAAGTTTGAAAACAATATTTGACTTCTATAGGAAGAAAATATATAGATATTTTGATAGTGCTGATCTTCCCAAAGTGTCACTCAGTCACATATATTGGGGTAGCATTTTTAAGGAGAATTTTCTACCCTAAATGAAACCTTAGATACTACATTTTAGAACAAATCCCTACCCTGCAATATTCTGCTGAAGAGAGAAAAGTGCACACAAAAATAAGTTAAATATAGACAAAAGTGAAGAATATGAGCTTTTCCACTTATTTTTTCCTTTCCTGAATCCTTGACATATTTTTTGTTAAAGCTCTATCAAAATAAGTATCTGCCATCTGTTTCTGACTGCATGTTAAATAGGCAGGATTAGAAAAAAAATCCTAACATAGTGATAGATCTACTTTTTAAACAACATGTTTTGTTTTGTATTTTACTACAGCAAAATGAAACTCCATTTTAGTACTTTGGAAATTCATTGAATATATCGGATATTCAACACTTGACCTTTGTAGCAGCCAACTTTTTTTTTTTCTTCTAGAAATATCTCTCTTGCTCACTAATTTTTTCTGTAGTTCAACTTATAGCAAACAGTAAGTCTGTTCAAGTCCCATGCTGCCAAGGTGCTGGAGAGTGATAACATAAACAAAGTGGCAGTGGGTGTTTTTCTCAGCTTTCTTACTTGTGAAAAGAAAACTTCAATCGCTTCCCTCCTATCAGAGAAAAAAAGGCAGGGGCATGGGGGTGGGGGTGGTATGCACAGTAATGAATTGGAAGTCAACATGTTTGCTTCAAAGAATAGCCCCTACCGGTGAATAAAGTTAGTTCCCCATGGTATGGAGAAGAGAAGATATCCAGGGTCCTTGGTAAATGAAGAACAAGGAACCGGTGTCTTTCCACTCTTTTCTCTGTCCCCATTAATAAGATGCTTCCGACTTCACGTGCTTTAATTTTCCCAGATACAAGAGGAAAGTAATAATGCTGGTGGACAGGTAGAAATTTGAGGATGAATGAATGAGAAGGCATTTTTGTTTCCAGAAATATCGTTTGACTCTGCAACACTCCCTTACTGTTTAAGGTCCTCTTCGGTGCTGATGGATCAGCTCATCTCCTTCCATATCCAACCCCTTGCCAGTGAGAAAAAATGATTTCCTGGCTTTCCAAGCCTAACATCTTCTTCTGTCCCTATATCTAGAACCCTAGATAGAAAATCTGATTTCCAGTTCAGATGTCACCACCATCTCTCTGAGTAACTCTGTCTTTCCGATTGTCAGCCTCCACTGCTTTAAAGTTGGGCATTAGTACATAATTTTGCTTTTCATGTTGGTTTTTAATAAACTCTTATTTGGTTGAGTCCCCAGAAACATTAGCCATTAATTAAACATGAGGTTGTGAGGACACTTTAAAGAATGAAAACCGCTATTTTTAAGTATCAGGTTATCGCCATGGAGAGTCCTTTCTAGAGCAATGATGGTACATCCCCAACACAAGGGCAAATGCGCTGTGCAATTCCCATCTAACCAGTCGTGATACAATTCCATCCCCGCCCACCTGGGAGCATATGTGGGCAAAGAAGCCTTGGGGACACTAGTGTCTAGGGAGCATCCATCAATTGGTCTGGGAGGTCAAATTACCATCACCTTTGCAGTACAGGATGGTGAAAAGGAAACTGGACCTGGGCTTCTCCATGGTCTCTACTTGCTAGGGGTATCATTCACCATCTCCATAAGGGAGGGGAAAGAACATTCTAAAGTGGTGGGGAGGGAAATGGCTCCTGCAGCAGAGGCATGGAAAAACTGTTCAATAAGCAGAAGCTGTTATCATTACATATTGACCTGCACAAGGGCAGGAAGGATAATCGATTTCACAGTTTCAGTACAGATTTGGCTGTTTCAACAAAGAACTCTACCTTATTTATTCATAAATAAATTTGTAAGAAGTAATTGACTTCCCTATCAAGTATCCATCTGCATCGGATGTGGCAACTGTTCTCTGCGAAGTCACCAGGGGTTAGAACTTTGGGATTTGTGACTCAGCCATCCCTTGGGTGTTGTCCGGAAGGTTCAAGAGGGCGCGCCGCCACACCCCACTGCAGTCAGCAGGTGGAGTGGTGGGGAGAGAAGAGGGCTCCCCTTCCCTCTTAAAAGCAGGTCCTAGAAGACTGACACATCATTTTTGTTCACGTCGCCTTGACCAGAACATACTCACAGGATTGCATCAGTACCAATGGAGGCTTGAAAGGATCATCTTTGAGGGTAGGGGGAGTCAGGAAAAAAAAGAGTATTCTATTCATTAGGGCAAGAAGAAGAGAATGGCTATTCTGCAAATCCCATCTCTATTACAACCATAAATCCTTGCCAAGGAGATTGTCAATGTAAATACGTCAAATGAATTATTATTATGGTTACAATTATAATTACAATTAATGTCTGTTACTGGAAGTTATTTTTCTATCTTAAAAAAGAGAGAAAGACTTCTGCCACCTCGCAAAGATTTACGAGGTTGGATGTATTTTTACTGCAGTGACTCACATTGCCTGAGGATTTATTTCAAAATTATTATAAGAAACCTATGCGCTCAAATGGTGGGGCCATGATTTTGGAGGCACGCCCTCAGGTGCCAAGAGACAGTCTTACAAATTATGATCTGAAAGAACTCAGGAAGTTCAGTAATGAAATAACATATTACAATTATTCAAGAATTATCTGTCATCACCTATCATTTTTTACAAACTAGCAAAGCGGGAACCCCTATGCCTTATTTTATAATTCCAAAAGTTCTGGGATATAGGGAACCAGCTGAACACATATCACTAGTTGGAAATACTTTTGGAGTTTACAAATTAAACCGCACAAAAGAAGGAGCAGCTGAGGTGCTTTCTGAGCTCCTTCTTAGAAGTCAGACTCCCATATCAAGTCTTCTATCTTAAAAGGACCCAAAAGCATATACTATGAATAAAATCTGTGTTCTACAAATATAGGGACTCTCATATCATGCATAGCTCTTTTAAGAATTTTTTTTCAATGTAAAATCTGATTTGCTTTCCAAATTATTAATGGTTATTTCTCTAAATTAAGGAAAGCATTATTGTAATTTAGAAACAATTTGAAGACAACATAAAATCTTTAGTGTCTTTTAATAGAGAGGAAATAAATTACAATTTACGAAAGCATCTGTAACTAGGAAATTGAATTGCTTATCTGTCAACCATATGTGACCATATTTTAAAAAATAAGAACAAAATCAACTACTTTACTTAACTGAATTTGCATGGTAGTGGTCAGATAACTACTCTTGTCAAGCTGTGTGTGGCTTAAAGGAAACACAAAGTCAGAAGTACTGGTGTAATTTTTAGACTAGGACCCAATTGGCAGGTTTAATATCCCAATTTGTTACCCAGAAACATGATTTACGCATATGGATGAATGATTGTTTATTTTATAAAATTGCCTTTGGAATTATCAATTGGTATTAAATAATATATTATTCACTTCATAAGAACACATATCTGCAATGTTTTCAGCTCTGCCATCTGGTGTTATCTGATATATAGCTCTTTCACTGGCAACACTTAGCATACTGAGAATACAGTGGCTAAAGGACAGCCTCACTGCTCTTTCCACGTTTATCATGCGTTTTTAAAGATGCATTTGCTTTAATAATGCTTCAGATGTTGTTTTTCTCTGGGGAAACTTTGCTTCATTGCCAATAGTGATTTGGACTGTGGGTGCAATGCAGTAAGACTGACACATGGTCTGTGCCTCCTGTGCCTCTAATCTGCGTTGACCACTGGGTCCTGTCACACCTGCTGCCGTATCTGAGCTCCTCCCTTCACCTTCCTCCGGGGGCTAATTTTGAAGGACTGGATTTTGTTTGGGAGCTGGGTCTGGTTTGTCAGCCAGCCCACTGCACAGTGTTCTGCTCAAATGCTTCTCTGTGGGAAACCCATAAGCACTCCCAGGTAATTAGGAGGCATATTAACAAAAACAATGTAAGCAGATTTTATATAGTTTATTTCTTGGCTATAAAAGTAATACACATTCATTGAAAGTACAAAGAAGAAAGTTAAGGGGGAAAAAGAAAGCCGCCATATTTGATCCTGCCATGTGAGAGAAAGGACTCCAGCTTTGCCCACAGCTGAGCTGCAAGGAGAGAGGTCCCCAAGATCCTTAAGGAACTGAGGTCTTGGGAGAGATGGGCCATAAGCCTGACAGCTTGCAGCTGAACTCAGGAAGAAAGCACAGCAGCCGAGACTGATAGGGCCTAGAAAGAGACAAGCCATATGCCTGGTTGCCCATGGCTGAGCTCTGGGAGAGGGGAGACAGCAGATTCAGTAGGGGAAGAAATAAACCCAGGCAGAGATTGGCCACCATCTTGCTTCACCAGGTGGCCTGGCAAGAGGATCAACAGTAGCTGACATTGGAAGTACCAGGGACTGAACACAGGACCTTGTATGTGGGAAGCAGGTGCTCAACCACTGAACTACATCCACTCCACAGTGAGATTTGTGTTTTTTTTTCCCACTTGTTTTGTTTCCTTTGTTTTGTTGACCAAGATCAATAGCCATATGGAGAAATGGACAAAAGATATAAACAGTCACTGACAATACTTCAACATATGAAGAGAGACTTATCCTCACTTACAATAAAAAAAAATGCAAATAAATACCTCAAAAAAAGAGAAAAAAGAAAAAGAAAGTTAAGAATGCCACTTAATCACATCTAGCCCCTTGGATAGACTTTCTATCAGACACAGAGATTCTCCCACATTTTATAAAGGATCCATTTGTATAATTTAGATCCCTGACTTCACATGAACTCTTGGTGAGTGAATTATTCAAATACTGGTGAAAGTAATAGCATGCTCTAGGAGAAAACCCACACCCTGAAGAGCACAAGTATCTTCCAAATTCCATAATATGGTATAATGCTGCTGGTTTGCAACTCTAGTGCTGAACTTCATTGCTGGCTCTGCTCTTATCTGGCATTTTGCTGATGTCTGTTTCTATATTTAGGAACCCTGGCCATGGAAGAATATTTGCTGGAAGAATATAAATATGAGCCACTGAGCAATGTGATGGGTAGGATTCCACTGTTGGCCACTGACACACTCTACTGGATATTAGTGATACTATGAGAGGATGGAGAAGTTGCACTGGGGCAATAATGGGGCTATTAAAGAAGAACCAATGTTTGGGAGAGGAAGAAAAGAAAATGTGGAACTAGCGGGAACCTGCTTGCACCTAGTGTTCTAGAATGCTAGGTGATCGTAATCATCAGCTACTGATTCCCAGTTGTCCTGCACCTATCATTTGGTCTCTAGCAGGCATTCTTACTAGGCTTTGGCCACCTCGAGGGTGGAGATGGTCTTGTTCACCATTTCCTGCACGTAATACTGTGCAAGTGGACAAAAGATCTTTCACCTGTGAGGATAGACATAGCTATGCCTATACGAACAAATCCTTAAATCTCAGTCGTTTATAACAACAAAAGAGTATTTCCCAATCACATCAAATGGGATGAGCAGCTCTGCTTAGCAAGTGCCTCAGAGACTCACTGTGACGACGGCTCAGTCTTAAGACAAGCATTCACAATCATGGAGGCAGGGGTCAAGACCAAGCAAAGCAAAGCCTCCACTCTCATATCATTTTTCACGGCCTCAAGCAATTCACACAGCCCCAGCTCACTTCAAAGGGGGAGTAAGAACAATAGGACTCTGCTCTCAGAAGGAGGGGCTGGTTAGCAGTAGTAAGATCTGCCTTGGTGCTCTACAAGTACTTGTTGAATGAAAAACTGATCAACTAATAAATATTGCTTTTACCTTGACTCATTTATCAAAAAATATTTGTTAAGCACCTATGCTGGACCAGACCAATCTCTAGGCATCAAGGAATATGCATCCGACAAAACAGTCAAACATTAGAACTTCACTCTGCTTACAAAGAGCTCCAGTAACCTAGATTATAGCCCAGCCTGATTCAGTGGGGCCATGCCTTAGCTGAAGTAACAACCTGAAGAGATCCTATTTACAAAGGGCCCACACCCATCAGTATGTGCACCAAGATCAAGACCATGTCCAAACTGGGGTGCACACAGAGGGCCCAGGGCTGGCCAGACTGGTTGCAAACTTTTTTTGGCCAATTACAGCCTTTAAGTTTTTAAGTTTTAAGTTAACAGTTTTCTGCACACCAAATTGTGAAGTGCAGCTCTGCTGTCAGTATCATGTTTTGGAAGCTCAGGATTTACTTCAATCAGAAAAGTCTAGGGGCATTTGTGTCTTAACAATGCTCTCCTATAGAATAAAGGTGCCAGAGGGGCAAGAGGTTTTCTATGGACCCATGTATTCTCTGTATGTGGGACACAGAAGTGCAAATAATATTTGTGATTGATTAATGTGCACTGCTGATTAAGAGCCTCTGATATATGAAATGTCCCTTGAGGATGTAAGCAAATGCCACATAATTAAGTGATCTGGCTGAGCAGAAGGGATGTCAAAGGGAGGTTTTTCTGGATTCTTTACTCTGGTATCATCTCTTAGCTAATAAGAACCTGCTCTCCAAATGGATGGAAAAAGGCAGTTTGGATAAATGAGACTTAAAGAAAGGGCATCCTTGTTTCTGGCTACAAGGGTATGTACAACACTCACACATTCAGAGGGGCTGGAGAAACTGATACAGATGGTGTCCACAACCCACAATGCAGGTTTCTCTTGGAAAGCAGGAGCAGAAGCGGTCTAGAAGAAACCCAGCACGCCTCTTCACTGGCACCCTGTCACTGTATCCCACTTCCATAGGCCACAGCAAGTCTATGGCCAGGCCCGATGTCACTAGCCAGAGAAGCACACTTGTCCCACAGGAGAGAGAATGCCTACTGGCTGGACAATCACCCACAGCAATGGCATCATCTTTATCCTTTCTTATTCTTTTTAGTAATACTCTACACTCCCTCCATCTGAACAACCTTCATCATCTGCTTCATGCTCCCCTCAATCCACCTGCACTAAATCACTAGTTACTGTTAGAGATGAAATAGTGATAATATGATGGCATTTTACAGTAGTTTCCTAACATATAACTCAGTCTGACCAAATGCCCAACCTTGTTTTAGTTTACTGGCTGCTAAAACAAATAAATGCAATGGATTGGCTTAAATAATGGGAATTTATTGGTTCATGGTTTTGAGGCTTGGAGAATTTCAAAATAGAGGCATGCTTTCTCCCAGAAAATGGTGGCACTCTGGGGCTGGATGGGAGCTATCCTTGAGCCTTGAATTTCTGTCATATGGAATGCACATGGCAGCCTCTTCTGGCTTCTCTGGATTCCATTGACTTCTTCTTGTGGCATTCTTTATGTCTGAATTTCATTTTGCTTATAAAGGACTCCAGGAGTAGGATTAAGACCCAACCTGATTCAGCTGGGCCACACCTTAACTGAACTAACCTCGGCAATAGGCCCTATTTACAATGAATCCACACCCACAGGAGTGGGTCAAGAACATGTTTCTCTAGGGTGCATAGCTCCAAGCCACCACCGCCTCCAATAAATATTTGCAATATAATGGATGAACACTGGTCGTAGAACTTCCGAGGAAATTACGGAAAATATGGATCTGTGTATTTATATTAATGCATATATGTGTATGTGTAAAATATACACATACACTTATAAAATATGCATCATGTAATTATCAAATGCATATACATAATTCTACGTATATGTAGAAATGTCGGGATTTATTTATTTCCCTCTAGCTCATGTTATGTTTCTGAAAAAGAGAAGGCACAATTCTCCCTGTTAAAGCGATTTGTTTGTCAAAAGGTGTTGCCTAACCATATTGCTACTATGGATGTGTACCAGTGGAAGAACCCGGGACACCATCTACGTAGTGATTCAGGACTTAGAGATAGGGAAACTGAGGCTGAGAAAGGAGGGTGGTGACGAGCCTAGGACCCGGGCAGCCCTGTGCTGGCACAGTCAGGACTCACTCCAGGAGACCGGGGCAGGGAAGCTGTGCAGGAAGCCAGCAGGCTCTTGTGCCAAGGTTTAGGGAGGGGGGCCGCATCCACAGTCACCCGGGAGGCCACGGTAAGGCCACCTGCCCCAGGGACGTGGACCTGTGCTGGAGTGTGCTGGTTTAGCCAGGTCCAGGGGAGGACCCCGAGGAAACAGCAGTGGAGGTGGGGGCGATAGAGAGCCCCCTGCCCAGTGAGGACTGCAAAGCTGTAGGGGGCAGTGGAGTGTCACGCAGCCAAGAGGGCTGCACCTGTGAACCCTGGTGACGAACAACTGCAAATAAACTGGTCATTTCATCCACCTGCTGTCCTAGCAGTCTTCTAAACCAACTTGTTGCCAAGGACACTTTGGTCCATTGCTATAACTGCAAGAGGGGTAATAAGATAAAAGAAAAAAAGTGGAATAGAAACTTAGTTTGCTTAAAAGAGCAAGTCTCATCACTATTTGTAATTATTCAGTGTTATCAACTCATCGATTTTGCATTAACTTCTTGCATCGGCCGCTACCTAACTTCATTTTGTTCTACTTTAGAGTTTCCAAATTTCATCTGCTTTTTCAGAAGAAAGAACTTTAATTGCAATGATGTCTCAGAGCCTTAGAGATAAAAAGTATACATGCACAAAATGTATAATCATGATTTGTTTTTACTCGTAATTTCCACCAGTGCACTACTTGGATGTACTTTTTTTTTTTTAATAGAAAGAAGCAGTTGGTGCAACAATTTGCTGTTATGTATTGGTTATATTGCTTATTAAAATCTTGCATGCTATTGGCATAAAAGAAGATGGACATAGAAAAAGCAAGCCATATAAATGCTTCTACATCAGCAGTTTTGTTGAAAAGCAATCATTAAGGCAGAAAAAGTGCAAATTACAGAAAGGAGGTCACAATCTAATTGCTATAAATTGTGGCCACCTGCTTAGCCCAGTTCCAGTGGAAAGATGTGCACGATAAAGCAATCGCTCTGGGGGAGAGAAAAGCTGCTCTCCAGTGCTTGCTGTCTAAGCATGTGGAAAAGCCTCTCCCACCCAGTCCACCCAGTCCACGTCGCCATCTGACCAGCAAGCGGTCCCGTGTGACTGCCTCGGAGTCAGAAGAAGGGCAAGAGCATGACAAATGGCAACAGGGTCCCCAGGTTCACAAGGTCCGGGGAACCTCCTGGCCTAACTGAAAACGGATTTCAAAAACAAAGACGTGTTCAAAAGGTGTAGACTGGCCTGTGAAGACAGACAGACTGGCTTGTAAAGCTGAGTTACAGAGGAACCACCAGTGATTCAAAACTTCCCAACTGCTTCTGTTGGGATGTGGTTGCAGGCAGGTACTGAAGGGCCTATCAGGTCAATGGAACGTCATGCTGTAAATATATCCCCATCCTATCACTCGGGCCCAGCATTCTCCAGCAGGAAGTTGGAGAAAGGCCAGCTGAATATTTTCCCACCTTATATTTCAGCTGAAATTGTACATTTTTGGATGTATGACATTATTTTGGAAATTCTATATTTGTATTTGGAAATAGAAGACAACATTGTTTTTAAAACAATCTAGACAATCTTTACTTTTATTGGTTTTATTGCTGCACAGAAACATTCATCAATTATTAACAGATATTTCCTTTAGGATGTAAGATTTTAACCATTTAAATTTCCATTTCTGTTTTCTAATATGCTTATTTTCTAATTTTCCCTAAATAACTTTATATAATCAAAAATAATTTATACACACATACATACAATGTGTTTTAAAAGGAGAAATTTTCATTAGTCTGGAAAGGAGTTGTCGTAGGCTCGTCAACTAGTGGTGACATATTCACCCACGCATCTTTTTCTGGGCCTGATTTTAATCTGATTGAAAAATTATTGTTTTACTGCTACAAGTAGTTCCCAGTAATTGATATTCACCCTTGCTGTGGTTCGTAATTTGCATATTTTATTCCTACCATAGTACTAGAGAGGTTTTGCTTTGCCTAGAATACAAAAAGCTAGAAAGAGCATTGCTCTCACCTTAACAATCAGAAAAAGCCAACTAAAGTAAAAACTCTATCTTTTCATGAACCAATCAGCGAGCTGAGGTTGCAGGGCATTACATATCCTGAAATCCACTTGGAACTGCTCTTTAGCCACAGAGAGCTGGGAAACGTGGACCATTCAAGTGCAAGAGGGTGCAAAGGAATGGGTGCCTGCTGTACCCTGGGTAAGAGGCTCACATTGGACCAACCAGCTAAAGGCTGAATGTGGGCGAGTGTGGGAACACGGGGCCTCTACAGCCCTGCACAGATGAGGACTTCTATGCACTTGCAGGACTGTTTCCCAGAGACCCTCAACTTGGTGCTCACGAGAAAGATTGGGGCAAGGAGGAAGACAGAACGCCTCCCTTGGCCTTGCAAATGTGCCACAGTGAACGCGGCAGCAGCCATGAAGCTGCCCTTCTATCACCTCATAGAACACTCAACTGGCACATTGACAGACCAAAGATTCAAGTCTCTTGGACATACACCTATCAACTCTAGGACTAAATACAGGTTCAAATAGAAGGTGCAGAAGAGCCATGTGTAGGGAAACACAGCTGAGTCCAACTCTGTCCCACTGGGACCATAAATTCCAAATTAGGCCCCACTGGCAGGGCACCAAACTCCTGAGCGATCTGCCCTGCCTGTAGTGTCTAGATGTCTCCAGAGCCCTCAGGAGCCCTCTATTTGGGGTGGTATTTACTGTAGCAGTCAACGAAATCCTTCTGAGACACTTACAAGGGTAACCTTTGGACTGACCTCCTGACTCACTTTGAAGTCTCTTAGCCATGTAAACTCATTCATCTTTATCTTTCCCCCACCTTTGGTCAAGGTCTTTTTCCAGTTGCATTGCTAGTTTGTACTTGGTAGTAATCCCTCTGAGCCAGGGGGCTCAACCCCAAGCTTTCCACGTGCCAATTGGATCCTGAATCTCAACAGAGTTGAACACCCACTCTCCAGTTCATTGGACTCACCCAGGACAACTAACAAGGAAATGATGATGGGCAAGGACCATCAGAGGGACAGAGAGAGTCTACAAATGCAAACAAGATAGTCCCATCCATCTGCCCCACAGGATCTAAACCCCTTCTCAAATAGACTAGAGTAGACTTACTGGTATTTTACTATAGACTTAATGTTATTCTAGCAATGGAAGAACTTTTATCACTGATGTGGAGGCAGTGGCCACCAGAGGTTGGGAGGGGAGGTAGAGGGAAAAACAGGTGTAATAACGGGAGCATTTTGGGGACATTGTAATTGTCCAATGACAGATACAGGCCATTACATATATTGTCATAACTTACAAAATTGTGTGGAAGTGCATGTAAACTATAATGCAAACCATAATCCACACTTAGTGGCAATGCTCCAATATGTGTTCGTTAATTATAACAAATGTACCACACTAATGAAGGATGTTGTTAATGTGGGAAAGTATGGAAGGGATAGGGAGTGGAGCAAACGGAAACCCCCTACATTTTTATGTAACATTTACAAAATCTAAGTATGTTAAAAAATAAAAAATAATAAAATTTTAAAAAAGAACACTTTACTGCTATGAAGTGAAACCCAAGGAAAGAGGCTCAAACACAGACACTCCCAGGAATAGGTGCCGACCCTGTGTTGCTTCAGGAAGGGTAGAAGATAAAAGTCCCTTTATTCTCTTGGGGGAGGGGCATGGCACAGACCTGGGACTTTTTCCAGTACCAAGAGAAGTGGGGCAGGGGCAGGGAACTCTCCTCCCAAGACCCACAGAGCCAAGGCAGATTTGAATGCCCTAGAGGATGAGGTAGGACACCTGAGAAAGCCACGATGGAGGCCCAGGCTCGTGGGACTCATCTAGGACCCAGGTCATGAAAGGACAAGTGAGAACCTCCCTCCCTCTCACCCATCCAGCAAACAGGGAATAACAAGCATAGCAAAAGGTGGATGGGGAAGCAGATGTGTCTCTTGCCTACCACATGGGAGGCCCTGGGTTCGGTTCCCAATGCCTCCCAACGAGGACGAGCGAGACAGCGAGCTGACACAGTGGGCTGGCGTGGTGAGCTGTCACCACTATATGATGGAACAAGAGACACAAGGAAGAAAACATATGAGAGACACACAAAGCACAAGGCACCCATTATTAGATGAATTTGAAGCCTGTGGCAGAAGGCAAAAATCTCCATAGCAAAGTCCAGAGGCAAGAGATAATCCCACATCCAGGCCCCAATAGTTTTACTCCATGGTCTCACTAACCACATGTGATGCACAGACATCAACAGCAAATTATAAAATGTGAAATGTAAAAGCAAGAAGAAGCAATCCTTCTGTCAAGAGTCCAAGTAACCAACAGAATCAGACCTAGAGATGATTTCCATGACCACCACCAGCCCCGAGCTCCCAACACCCTTACCCTGATTTATGTCAGTCCCTAGCTCCTTTCACCATCAGGCACATTGTTGGCCTTAGTTACCTGTTCATTGTCTTGCTCTTCCCTCTAAAATGGCAACTCCACTGGGAAAGGGACTTTATCTCTCTTGTCGCCCACTGCCTGTCCTACTGACACATGGTATCTGTTTAAGGAATGTCTGTGGAATGGGTGAATAAATTGCCTTTATTTTTCTCAAACCGGTGGGATGTACAGAAAGATTTAATACCTAAACTTGTGTCTGAAAATGTTTTTTGTTCTCTGTTGTTAATTATAAAAGCAGATGAGTCGAACCAATTATATTTCTCAAAGAATATAACCTAAAATTAACTTTATTTTTATTTTTGAGTCTTATAATTCCCCCTCCATGAACAATATTTGATAAAAGGAGGAAAAAAGTTTCCCACTATTTCATTAAATATTCCTTCCAGGTATTTTCTTGAAAAAAAAACCTCATTTATTGTTACCCATAAATGAAACTATTATTAATGAGAATGACACACCAGCTCTGATAAGTTTGACTCAAAGCCCCACCAATTGAGTTCCTCAGTTTATTCAACATTTGGCCCAAATGAAGAGTCCATCAAATATTTATTTAATATTAGCTTATTAAATACAGTTCAGCTTCATTTAACCATGTATTCAGGGAACACAGGGTTCTAACATGAAATTAAATTGGTGAAATCTGCAACTATAAAACTAAGCAAATAGTCATCAGCCATTCAGTGAAAAACCTATACCCAAAGAAATATTACAACTTTACAGATCTGCTGCTGCCAAATTTAAAAAAGCATATTTTAATGTTTTCAATGATTTTGGAAAGGAATTAGAATCCATTCTTTGATTACTAGAATTGATTATACTAAAAGTTGGAGCGATTCTAAGATTCATAAGTTCCAATCAAAACTTCCCCATATTATCCTAAACTAATACCTGATTTTCTTTGATACTATCTATAAGACATAAGAATGTGAGCAAATGGAGACTTAAGCCACTTGTAATACTTGAATTCATTCTCTTTTAGCAAAGCAGAGAAAACAGAGTGGAGTGGTTAAACTTTGCTCAGTGCAGTGGTTTGGAACTGTGTGTACTGCAGGAAGACCCATTCTTTAACTTAATTAATTCCTGTGGGTGTGGACTCATTGTAAGTAAGACCTTTTGATGAGTTTACTTCAGCTAAGGTGTGGCCTGGGATGGGCCTATTACTCAGGTCCTTTATGAGCAGAAGGAAACTCAGATGAAAGGAAGCCAGAGAGGAGCAGCCAGAAGCCAAACGTGGACGGAATCCGGAGGGGGAAGAAGAGGTTGGGAGAGGCCGCCATGTGCATTGCCATGTGACAGAGGCACCCAGGACCAGGCATAGCCAACAGCCAGCCCCCAAATGCCACGACTTCAGGGCGAAAGCCTTGCCTTGACAATGGCTAGACTTGAACTTCTTCCTGACCTCAAACTCACGAACCATTAAATTCCCCTGGTTCAACCATCCCTTTCCACGGTATTTGCTTGAGCAGCACAGGAAACTAAAACACCCAGGGGAATGGACAGAACTAGTTTCCAGGCTCACTTAATTAGGGGAATGCCTTGGGCAAGGAACTTCACTCTCTAAGCTTCAATGTTTTAATGTGTGAAATAGGGCTACTCAGCATGACCTTTCTTGTAGGTGATTACGAGGTGGAAGTAACTCTTTAAAGTGCTTCTCAGTGCTTGTCTCATAGGAAGCATGCAATGTTTGGAATTAAGAATGTTGTTGCAGATGATGTAATAAAAGGAATCAACGGTTATACATAACTTTGTTTTTAAATTTATATCTGTAGTACAAATAATTCCAATAGTACAAAGGTGTATGCAGTGAGAAAGTAAGTTTTCTTCCCCACTTCCATCTTCAGGTCCCCTCTGGTGTGTGTGTGTGTGTGTGTGTGTGTGTGAGAGAGAGAGAGAGATAGAGAGAGAGAGAGAGAGAGGAATTTTTCAGAGATATGGCTATAAAAGTATATTTTTGAAGACATCTCACCCACATTTATAATTCTTGCTTTTATTTATGTAAGCCTTAAATATTTTTCCATTTGAGCACATAAAGATGTATCTGCATGCCTTTTATTTTGAACGGTATTCATCTCATTTTCCTTTCAGTAAAAGGAAATATCATTTCCACCTTGACACTCCAGGCCATTTTAATTCGTTCTTTTAATTACATGACAGTGTAGGAGAACATAGTCAGATAAGGCATTTTTGACACTCAGTTTATCATTCTTCACAGCTATCCTAGCTATGAAGAAAAGCAATGGTCTGAGTTTCTAACAAAAACGTTGGAGGACATTTTAACTAAGAGCTGTGAAATCTCTGTTAACAGCTTTCTTCGTCTTCAGTGGTCCCGGGGCACTCCGTTTCCTTTCTGAGAGCTCACACTGCACGGAAACTCTAAGTTACACCCGCAAGGCAGCTGGTCACAGTGCATTTTCTCAGCGGTAACCTGACCTATCATATAACCTATCTGTGACAGTTTTAAGCTGGGTGGATCCCAGAAAATCATGTTCTTAAAGTTAATCCACTCCTGTGCATGTAAACCTATTGTAGATGGGATCTTTGATTAGATTCAGCTGAGGGGCCTTCCTTTAGATGAGATCACTTCAGGGCGGCTGGACCCAGGGTGGGTTTTAATCCTCTTACTGGAGTTCCTTGTACACAGATGAATAAAGATCCACAGATACAGAAAAAAGCTGCAGACACAGAGAAGAACCCATTAAAGCCATGAGAGAAAGAAGCTGAAACAACCACGCCCAGAGGAGTGGGGAGAGACAAGCGGATGCTGCCCTGTGCCTGGTCGCCCACCGCTGAGCTCAGGGAGAAAGCGAGCCTGGAGGAGAAGTGACAGACTGGTGGAGCCACCATTGTGCATTGTCGTGGGCAAGCGTCCAGGGCCACCAGCAGCCGACCTTCCAGGAGAGGGCTTCACCTCGTGCCTTGGTCTGGACATTTTCCCAGCCTTGGAACTGTAAGCTCTGAGTTAATAAATCCCATGGTAAAAGTCAACTCCTTTCTAAAGCCAACACTTCTTCCAGTTTGCATTAGAAGCCTTTAGCAGACTGAAACACCAACCTATTGTGAATTTTCCTGAAGGCAGTGAAAAATTAATGCAGCCGATGTCCAAGGTCTTCAGACTCAGGTATTGTTGTAATGTAGGAGCAGACATGCCTTTTTAGTCAGTTCTCATTGTTGTCCTTAGAAAGCAGTACCAGCTAAGAAGATGAGCAATTAACTTGTAGTCAGGAGTTCTCATTCTGGACTTCGGAATCACTGGATTTGGGCTCTATGCACATCAGTGTGTAACGCTGAAGATGCCTTCGAATGAATCTCGTGGCTTTGGAACTGCCCCACCCTTTTGCTTATCTGCCCTGAATTTATTTTCGTTAATGGGTCCTTCCTTAAGCAGCCTGTCTTAGTGAGCCTGAGCTGCTGTCACAAATACCCCCTGATGGGTTGGCGTGAACACCTGGAATTTACTGGCTTACGGTTTTGAGGCCAGGAGAAGTCCCAGATCCAGGTATCTCGGACAAGTCTTTTTATCTCCAAAGACCGGGCCTTTCTGGTGGCGGCAGGCGACCCTTGGGCTCCTTGGCTCCCGTCACACAGCGATGTCCTCTCCTTTCTCCTCTGGTTTCCCGCTGACTTCCAGCTTCTCCTTGACCCTGGCTTCTGGTTTCTTACCTTTTTAAAACCTTCAATAAACCAGATTAAGGCCCACCGTGCTGCATTTGGCCACATTGTAAGTAAAAATAACATCTTCCAGAGGTCTCCTTACAATAGCTTCACGCCCTCAGGGATGTGGATTGAGACTGAGCCCAGGTCTAAATTGGGGCATGTAATAATTGACCAGACAACCCAAACGTGTGTGTGTGGGGTGTTAGGGGGCTCTTTCCCCCTCCTCCCCGATGACCCCAGGGTGCACCGAGTGGCGCTGGAAAGGACCACATCAGAGGGGCAGTCGGAGCCAACGCTTTCTTCCTTGAGGGCAGCAGCACCTTGCTTTCCTCCCTGGTTTTCACCCTTGACCACTTTTCAGCTCTGACTTTTAAACATTGAGATGCGTTTCTAAAACCGTCCTTTAACAACATGAATTTTAGTGGAATACAGGTATTTTATACTGAAAATTTGTGGAGATTTCATGCTTCAAAGTTTTTTCAGTCCCCAGTCCACCTCAAAAGGGATGTGAAAGGAGCGTGTCTTCCCTAGGAAGTGGTACCTCACTGGTAGCTGCACTTTACTGTCCTCCCATGTCTGACTTAGCTCACCCCTGGTGTTATTAGCTAAGGGCTGCTGATGCAAAATACCAGAAATCTGTTAGTTTTTATAAAGGGTATTTATTTGGGGTAGAAGATTACAGATAACAGGCCATAAAGCATAAGGTGCTTCCCTCACCAAGGTCTGCTGCCACGTGTTGAGGCAAGATGGCTGCCGACACTCAGCCTTCCTCTTCCTCTTATGGCTCTCTGGTTTCAGCTTCTTTCAAGATCATCTGTAGTCTGGGATATGTCTTGTCTCTCTCCTGGGGTTCATGTCTCTCCTGGCTCAGCTCCTCTGTTTTCTCCACAAGGTCAGCTGTAGACTACGAGGTTCTGTAGGCTTTGTCTTTCTCCCCAGGGCTCGATTCTCTCTGGGCTCAGCTGCTCAGGGCTCTGGTCTCTGTAGCTGCAAACTATCAGGCGAATGGCTCGTCTCTCTTCCTGGGGCCTCTGCCATGTTTAAGGAGCCATCTCTATTCCTCTGTGTTCTTCTCCTTTGTGTTTACTTCCTGGGGTTCCAGCATCCAAAACTCCCAACTCTGTCCTTTGCCATGTCTTTTATCTAGGAGTCCCTGCCCACCAAGGGGTCGGGGATGCAATGCCCTACTGATGTGGCCCAATCAAAGCCTTAATTACTATTTAATCAAGTGAAAGTGAAACCTCTGAATCCAATATAATCTAATATGCCCAGAGAGACAGACCAGTTTACCAATATAATCCAGTATCTATTTTTGGAATTCATCAACAATGTCAAACTGCCATACCAGGTGACACGTGCCCACCCCATGACCACTGAGGGAAGCCCCCTTGGGTTGGGGAACCAGATGTGAAGTGGTCTCTGATCTTGGAGCACCATGGGTCAAGTGCACATAGCTGGTGTGCCCTGCCATGGCAGTGCTCAGATGCTGTGGGCTCTAGGAAGAGGACAGGCCTCGATGATGGAGGAGGGGGTCCTCCCAGGGCCCCTGGGAGGGAGGAGGGTGTGGACTGCAGGGAGCCACTGAGTGCTCGGCCCTGTGTCTGCTGTTGACACAGGATTCCCAGGTTTATCACCGGAACAGGCGCTCCTAACCATTCAACTATGTATCATATCAATGTCACAGCAATGTCCAGAGATGTATTTGGTTATCAAAACTGGGAGGGGGGGGGCTCATTTTGGGGTCTTTGGAGACACCCCTCCCCACACTCACAGTTCCCCAATAAATTGATGCACCTCCCTTCCCCCACCCTCTCCCCTCCCCGCTAGCTGCTCCAGGCCCCTTTGCTAGCCCCTGGTGATGTAAGCTGTCTAGTTTCAACCTTCCCCACCAGGCAGATCTCCTTGCCAAACTCAGATTAACCCAAAATTTACACTTGTTCAAATGTGGACCATGTTGCACATGCTTGTGTGTGGGGGCGGGGCCCGGGGGGGGATGGCAGGCGCTCCCCTGCATCCCTTGGCCCTGTAGGCTCCGGGGGAGGAGGCAGAGCTGAAAGCAGCAGCAGCTTCAGTTCCGCTGCTGCCAGAGCACAGGTGTGGGTGGGTGTGAGATGCTGGGTGCACAGGGGCCATGGTAAAGCATAGAACACCCTCCTCAGAGCCCAAGCTCCCTCTGTACCAGCTAGCTCGGGTCGTGACCCTGCCCTCCATCCTAAGGTAGAGCTGGCACTAGAATGAGCAAGCGCAATGTAGGGCCTTTACTTTCTTAAATCATTACTGACAGTTTTTCCTTTTTTTTAAGTGAAGGTTTACATTTAAACTGTAGCATGGCATTTGTTATTTGGGAGGATTCATTGGTAGTACAAATGGAAAAGGTACATTAACAGAACTAAACTGCAAGTATAAATAAGTAGTTGTTGGACAGTTGATATTTAGGAACAAAAGGCAACATTTTAAAGAGTTAAATGAATGATGTGACACCAAAATCAAAGTTGTACCACAAGATCATTCCAGTAAAAGGACTAAAGCAAGTTACATAATGACTGTGCAAGATGAGCATCAAGGCTGCCTCCATAGATAAAGACCAGTTTGAACGTCAGCAAAAGATAGCGTCAGCCATCCAGCAGGCAGCCTAACTCGTGCTTGCAGCATTGGCAGAACAGGGCGATAGATCGGTGGAGAGACAGAGGTGGAGTGATAGACGGTAGATAGGTAGACAAAGCTAAATGATAAAGAGAAAAAGATGGAAGACTGTATCTACAGCCAGCTGGCTACTAGTTATTCAACAATAGATGCTCTACCCATGTCAATGACAGTATCTATTTATGCATGTAGTTTATATATTTAAATATATGGATACTGATGTAGAGATATTAACAACCTTTACATAATCATCTTTGATGGACCAGCTCAGAGTAGGCTGGGCCAAGAAGGCAGGAATCTGTATCAGTCAGGGTTCCACAAGAGAAACACAACCAGCCGGAGATTAGAGGGGTGGATGGATGGAGGGATGGATGGATGAAGAGAGAGAGAGAGAGAGAGAGATAGACAGTTATGGATGGATGAGAGGAAGGGAGGGAGGGAAGTAAGAAAGGAGAAAGGGAAGGAAGGAGGGATAGTGGGGGTGATTTTTGCCGGGAGTTGGTCTCCGTGCTTTGGGGCTGGTTGGGCAAGTTCACAACCAGTAGGGCAGGCAGGGAGCAAGCTGGAAACTCTAGGGCAGGAGCTGCAGTCCACAGATAGAATTTCTCTTTCCTCAGGGAATCCGCAGTTTTGCTATTAAGGCCTTTCAACTGATTGGAAAAAGTTCACTCAGATTATCAAGGACAATATCCTTTATTTAAAGTTGACTTTAAAAAAGTCAACTTTGACTAAAAAAAGTCAACTTTAAGTAAAGGATATTGGGGAGCAGAAGTAGCTCAGTGGTTGAGTGCCTGCCTCCCATGCACGAAGTCCCAGGTTCAATCCCTGGTTCCTCCTAAAAATAAGTCAGTAAGTAAATAAATAAAGTCAGTTGATTGTAGGTTCTACAAAATACCTTTGCAGCAGCAACTGTGTTTGATGGCACAGCTGGGTAACACAGCCTAGCCAAGTTGATGCTCACATAAGACTGAGCATCACAGAGTCCAAGAGGCAGGTAGGACTCATGAGAAATGAAGATGGCTGGGAAGAAAGACTTACTGTTATTTAAAAATTGATAGCCTCACATCTGGATTTTTGGCAACTCTCATAAATTGGCACTGCCTGGCTTCCTTTAATCGACATCCTATCAGGTCAGGGATTGCCTAGACTTAGGAACCGTGCTCTGAGGTCACCTGGCCCAGGAAGACGATTGAGCTTGCTGCCTTGGATAAGACGTTAAGGCGAGGAGAGTATAAAACAGAGAAAGGCAAAATAAGAAAGCAAGCGGGGCCAGCCAGTCAACGAGGGGGAATTCTGGACACCTCGGTAGAAGAAATTAGCAGCAGAACGCCGGCTAACAGGGAGCTGGTTCAGGCTCCTGGCTGAGTCTCGTCCGCGTGATTCCTCCAGCCCTGGATTCTGCGTCACGATCATCCCAAGGCAGCAGCAGGCACTCGGCTCTCCCATGGGCTCGTTCCTCATAAGGGTAATCGCTTATCTTTGGCAGCACTTCACGGCAAACTTTTTACCTAACCAAGTGTGAAAGAGAAAATCATTATGTGTCTATGATTGTTGTCATATACTATTTTATTTAGCTGCAACCTAGTCTCCATGAATGATTTAATACAAGGAGACATAAAATATGCATGTGTTTAGAAATCAAATTATTCAGTTGAAAAACTCTATCTTATTACGGCTTCATTTGCTTGGCTGCTTTACAATTTCCATTTGAATGTCCTGAAAGGTGATTTTTGCAGATGAGGCTTTTGCCAAAGTTCTTGTATGTCGGATGCCTTGGCACTCTGAGCAAGTGCGGACTATTCAAGCTCCAGTAGGAAATTTAACTCATGCTGTCATAAGATAAGGCTTAAACCTGTGTTCAAATACATGGCTAAATGCTATTTAGAAGACGCCACCTATTTCTCCAGCACCTGCCGTATGTGCCAGGCGAAATCCCAGCCTTCAAGCAGCTTTGCCTGGGCCGGGAGACTACCGAAGGCCCAGACAATAAAATGACAGCGTGACCTCTGCTAGGGTGGGAGGTACGAGAAACCCAGGCACAGGGTGTCAGGGGAGCAAACCAGGGTGCCCGGCGGAAGGTGAGGTTTTCCTTGGACGTTTGTGTCTCAGCTGAAGCTGAAGGTCAACGCGAAGGAGGCCAAGCCAAGGAAGTAAAGGTAGAGCTTCAGGAAGACAGAACGGCTGCTGCAGCGCATGCTGTCAGTGCCTCATCAGACCCCCGGGCTTTCCTTTGCTCCTGCCAACTTCCCCCCGAGTGTGCCCGAGGGCTCTCTCCCTCCTCTCCAACTGCTCAAGGGCAGGCCAGAGGCCAGAGGGATTAAAGCCCCTTCTTCCCAGAAGCCCTCCACCAGCGAAACTTGTACAGTCTCTTGAGGCCTTGAATATTGTGTGGCCTTGTAACTTGTTTTGGTCCAGAGGCTGGGTGCCTATTCTAAATCTAGCTTGCAAGGGGCCTGCCTTCTTGGACTTCTGCTTCTAACAGGACAAGAAGCTTGGGCTGGCCTGCTCAGGATGCAGAACCACAGGGGTCTCACGCAATCTTCCCGGTGGAGTCCAGTCCCAATCAGCCCCAGCTGGCTGGCAGGCATCTGGTAAACCCCAGGCAAAACGAGAAGCAAGCCCAGGCATGATCAGTAGAACCATCCAGTGGACTCTCAGTCTTGTGAACAATACCTTGCTTAAAGCTACTGAAATTTGTGGTTGTTTGTTATACAGTATTGTTATGACAATAACTAACTGATACAAAAGCATTTCATGATTTTAATTTGCTTTCCTGAATATTTGGGGATGGTGGGGAGTAACTTCTCCCTACCATCACCAAGTATTTCCTCTGGCCATATTTTTGTTGTCATCCCCAACACCCCCACCCCCATCACACTTTCTCTCCTACTCTCACTATCCTTACCAGATAAATTCCCATTCACTCCTTAATCAAGAGGACAAAGTATTTGGAATTGCAAGAAGTGGTTGAGATACTAGCATAGCTCACAGTGCATGAGAGATTTTAAAAAGCAATGAAGTTTTATTAGTTCTTGCTTCAATCATTCACCAAGTAGGAGTCTTTTGTATCAGGTATTAAAATTAAGCCTTCACCCAGTTGAAGAAAAACAACAACAAACAAAAACAGTGTTACCAGTGTTAGGGAGGATGTTTCACAGATATGGACAAAAGCACTGTAGCTGTCTCACAAAATATAATGTGTCAGTTCCAAAGATCCTTCCAGATTTTATTAAAGCCAGCCCTCTATAGGCATTCTTCCTTTGCAGAACACTGTATATATCCAGAATTTATCAAACTTTTGTTAGAAAAGCATTCAATAACCCAGACTGTCTTCATTCCATTGGCTTACAGTAGACTTTTTTTTCCATATTTTATTTATTTTTTTAATAATTAATTTTTTTTACATTTTTTTTCCTTTTTTTGGTCTTTATTCATTTTTTAAATATTACATTAAAAAAATATGAGGTCCCCATATACCTCCCACCCCCCTCATCCCACTACTCCCCCCATAGCAACATTCTCCTCCGTCATCATGAGACATTCATTGCATTTGGTGAATACATCTCTGAGCATCGCTGCACCTCATGGTCTCTTGATCACTGAAATTCCCTAAACTTTGAATGATTTTTCGTTCTTCCTGACAGCTCTGGCGGTGGCTCAGGAAAGGAATGTCCAATACCAACTGGAGCAAATTAAGTGGCTGGAACTATTAATAAATAATGCTTATGTTGTATTCATACCCACTCAGAGAACATCTAAACCAAGACTGAAAAAATCTCTTTTCCATGTTATACTTCACTGTGCCTTCAAATGAGCTACAGCAATTAAATTCAGGTTTCTCTCTGAACTACTGCTTGGGTCTTATTTTCTCCTTCCTGTTCCTGTCCAAATCAAAAGAGAAGCTCAGCGGCCTTTGATTAAAAACAATGGGATGGCTAACCCCCACCAGACACGCAGTCCTTTCTAACGCGCTCTTGCAAAGCTCTTCCGCTTGATTTTCCCACCTCTGTTAAAGCGGAGCATCTTTTGTGATGAAGGCAGCCGCTGGGGACGGCTTCAACTCGGAGAGGCCAGGAAGGAGAAGGGACAGACCCTCAGCGTCGCCCACCGTTCCATGCTGAGGGACTGGCCACAGACACCATTCGGTTTTGCTGGGAGTTCTCTCCTCCCCGGTTGCTTACAGGTGTTTCCAATTCCCAGCTGCTGAAACAAGTGCCTGCAATGGTTTGGCTTAACAGAAATGTGTGTGCTCATGGTTTCAGAAGCTAGAAGGCTGCCTTCCTCCTGGGGTGGGTGCCTTGTGGCTGGCAGCAGTCTTTGGGGTTCCTTGGCTTTTCCATCACGTGGCGATGCACATGATGAGGTCTTCTTTTTTCCTCTTGGTTCTGGTGATGTCTGGCTGCTCCCAAATGGTTTCTCTTTTTGTCTGGACTTCACTCTGCTTACAAAGAGCTCCAGTAACCTGGATTATAGGCCAGCCTGATTCAGCGGGGCCACGCCTTAGCTGAAGTAACTACTTGAAGAGATCATATTTACAAAGTGCCCACACCCACCAGTATGTGGACCAAGACCAAGGTCATGTCCAAACTGGGGTGCACACAGAGGTCCCAGGGCTGGCCAGACTGGTTGCTGAGCCTATGCAAGGATCATGGAGAAAGAAGATACACGTCCTTGTCTTGTAAAGTCACTGGTGGAAAGAAACTATCAATTTGGATTATATATCATTCATCCTGGGATAAAGGAGTGTTTCATTTAAAGTTAGATGTGCAGAATCAATTCCAGTAGGATAAATGGCATGAACATTTTCATGAACATCCTTTTATTTTTTTCTTCCTTCAATAAGCATTTGTCTGTCTGTTTCACGCCTTCTACTGGGTCCTGGAATTGCCTTGTGCACATCCCTGATTTTCCGGAGCTATGCTGCTAGGAATGTTTTCTACTTCTGAGGTTTACGGTCATTGGCTTTTCTCTTAAAGCCCAAGCAACCCATATGTATTTAAGAAAAAGTAGACAGTTCAGATTTCAATGACGTCACATTTATTCACCCATACTGGTGCCCTTCTTGCATGCTGGTTTCTGTGGGACGATTGTAAATCCTCTGACCCTGTGAACTCAGGAGTGAACATGCAACCTGCTTCAGCCAATGTAACGTGAGCCTAAATTGCATTTGTCCCCTCCATGAAGAAGCTTTTAGAGTCCGAGTGTGTTCTGCCACATTTACTTTTCCTCTATAGCCAGACTGGCAATGTCCCAGAAAGAGCAGGCTCAGCTGGGTCCCCGAGATGGAGAGACCTGGAGCGCAGCCAGAACCCACTCACAATGGCAGGCAGAATCAGTAAGAATTAAACCTTTTGGTGCTAGGAGGCTGGTATTCTGAAGCTATTTGTTACAACAGCATGGCCTACCTTATGCTGACACAAGGCATAGACAAAAAAGTGGAGAAGATAATCATAATTCTGCCACCCAGAGGTGATGACTGTTTACAGTTTGTCTTATATGGTTCCAGAACCCTTCTCTATCCCTCAAAGCTGTGCACCCTGTTTGATTTTCTATCTGTAACTCTCTTTTCATGGTCACCTACTGATAGTTCTCTGATATTAGAGACATGGAGCTAAAGAGGTAAGCGTCATGGACCTCAGGTAGGTGGGGAGATAGGTGGAAAGATGTACAGGGAGACAGAGATGCTTCCTGCCTCTGTACCCTCAGATCTTACCCACCCTCCTCACACCTACTTGCCCTCCACAAGTTCTCACTGAGCAAAAAGACGAGCACTCGGCTCCAGGCAGCAAGGGCTACTTACACATGCATGCAAGTAAACTTGCCCGTGTCCTGCCTTCCTGGCATGTGGCCTGCTGACCCTGGGAGCTTATTTGCAATGGATGAATATTTATGAAAGCTGCCACTTCAGATAAAAGATTAATTTTCCCAGCTAAATTAATTGGGCTAAAGTGAAAGACTCACTTGCATTCTAGGAGATAATAAATGAGGGGCAGAGGTTGCCTTTGTTCAGAGCCACGGAAAATAGCTCAGGAGTTACAGATTAAGGGAGGGGACGCAGCCTGGAAACATTTCTAAACCGACAGTCTGTGAAAACAGATTTGCCGTCTTGACCTGCTGGCCTGAGTCAGCAGGGTGTGAGCCTGGTGTTAAGTGAACATTTGCTCCTGCCCCCGTTCGGGCAGCTGCTGCTTTGTCACAGGCCTAAGGGCCCCCCCCACGGGCCGCAGGGAGCCACCTCTGCTTTCACTCCGCTCCCCGCAGCCCTCGGACGCACAAGGAGCGCCATCCCGTGACCCAGGGCTAAATCATCGCAAGCTCATCACAGAAAGCAGCGCTGAAGGCAGCGTTTCCCACCCCGCATGCCTGGCCAGCCTCTCCACGCTCCCCTTGTTGACCTGGACAAACCTTGAGGACATCCTGTTGAGTGAAATAAGACTCACAGTGGGACTAATATTATATGATCTCACTGTCGTGAAATAATTAGAATTAGCAAATTCATAAAGTCAGAATCTAGAATACAGGTTTCCAGGGTCCAGGGTGGGAGTAGGGAAGGGAAAGTGGATGCTTAAATTGTACAGTTTCTATTTAGAATAATGGGAAAGTTCTAGTAATAGATGGTGATGATGGTAGCACAGCACTGTGAACATAATTTACAGCATTGAATAATATAATTGAATGTAGTTAAGAGGGGAAATTTTAGGTTGCAGATATGTTACTAGATAAATATGTAAAAAGCAAAACAAAACCATGGGACTGTATAACACACAGAGTGAAACTTAATGTAACCATGGACTATAGTTAATCCTATAATTACATAATATTCCTTCATCAGTTGTAACAAATGTGCAACACCAATGCAAGCTCTTCACAGTGGGCTGGTATCTGGGAACTGTGTATTGTCTGCAGGATTTTTCTGTAAACCCACAACTTCTCTAATAAAAAAAAATCCAGTTTTTAAAAATAAAACAAGGGAATAAACTTTATCTGCAAGGATAAAGAGAACTGGGGAGAGGATGACAAAAGATACAAGATGTCAAGACAATCAGAGAAATAATGCAGTGCAAGAGCAGGAGAAGCTGAAATCTATCACGCTGCAGAGAGGACAGTCACACTGACTGTTTCAGCTTAGAAATCTGGGAGGCTTCCCTAAGCAAAGACGGAAAAACTGTGAGTTTTGATGTGTAGTGGGTACTGAAGAGAAGATGACGGTTTGAAAAATGTGAATAATTAGAAGTTAGACTCTCAATCCCTTTTCTCATCATCTAGAAAGTAACTGTTTCCATTATAGCAACATGGGGGTGAGTGAGACAGAAGACGGGCTCTGGAGAAACTGAATCAGAGAGAACTGAGGATGCAAAAAGAGCTGAGGGTGCAAGTAAACTGCACCAAAATTAGAGGATGGAGGGAGAGCATTCGTCCACGGGATGGCCTAGCCCCTTCCTCAGCCCATGACGCTTGCCACGTGGCTGGTGCTGGCCCTTCCAAACCAAACCAAACCACTGTGATTCCTCTTGCAGAAGCAGCCAGCCCAAGAGAAAGGCTTGTCTACATTGACATTTTGAGTCCAACCGAAAACAAACAAACAACCTGCCCTCCTTCGTACCCCAATGTGAAACCAGCTGATCAACAAGCATCATCCATTGATACAGAACTGTGGTTTTTCATGCCTCACTCTGAGATATGGGTGGGCAGAGAGAGCTCAAGAGGCATTTGGGGGAAGCCTCTGCTTTGAAATACACAACACAAATCAAATAGATTGAAAAGAAGAGAATTCAACTGAAATAGAGATTACATAGGGAACAGAAGAAAATTTCCAGAAAACTATGGTCTATATACTTAGAGGTTAGTCCTTTAAGATAAAAGATAATGATGTGGGCTATGGGTGGAAGGCTCTTTGTCTCTTCAGAGATAACTAAGTTGTTTGACTTGTGGGTGTGGAACGGTAAGAGGCTGCAGTCCTGCCCTTAGGGACAGTGGAAGCGGCTCCAGTCCCAGGAAATGTTTAACAATGCAAGGGCTATAAACTTTAAGTATTTAGGGGAAATGCAAAAAGTAAATATGCTAAAAGCTTATCTAGAATGTCTGGAGTCCATGCTAAAAGCTTACCTAAGATGTGGAAGAGATATATGCTAATTGAAGCCTATTGAGAACTGAAACAAAGGGACCAGTTGGCCTTTCCTCTCTGTATAAAAGACGTTTGAAAATCTTGTTCGGGGCTCGGGATTCAAACTGAAAGCTCCCGAGTCCGGCCGGCCGTCAATAAACCATTTTTCCTTCTCAAAATCATTCCTGAGTCCTGGCCTCTCTATACTCAAATAATTGAACTTCTCTTAAATTCCACAACAATAACAATATTAAGATTAAACAACATGCTATTTAAAGAACACAAAAACAGATATTCAGGGAACAAGAGCATGTTCACTCTATCAGTTGATAAATACTAACAAAAAAAATTAACATTTCCATCTTTTCTTCCATGAAGTCATTCAAAAGCAACAAAGACAACACAAAATAAAAAGAGAATCTCAAGTTTTTGTAACATAGCTAAAATTGCCTATCACACAAGATGAGAAATATCAGCCGAGATGATGAAGATTGAGCAGGGAGAAAAGCAAGAGAAAGGAGAGAAAAGGGTGATACTGTGGCTAAAGAGCTAAAGAAGAGCCAGAGGAAATAAAAATCTTAGAGATTAGGTCACGCACGCTGATGGACACACCAGGTAGTGATGGATTTCCTGAAATTGGTTTTGTTCCAAGAAGGAGAAGAAACAGGCCTGGTGAAGGCTCTCACTGTTAAGGCATACTGGCAAAAGGCAGTACATCTGTGCAACAGCTGGGGATGTGCAGATTCTAGTGTTCCAGGCTGGGAACGGACCAACCATCTCGCTCCATCCACTTATTTCTGTACAATTACTTGTACCTTCAGCTTTTTTTTGCACCTTGAGCTCTCCCTATGTGGCTCCTGCACAGGCTGCTGATGTGACTTCAGGTGGCAGCCGCGCAGGCGATTCTTCAGGGCCCTGCCCCCAAGAGCTGGTAATCACTTAGCCCTCCCCCAGAATGTAGAGACATGAAGCAACCTCAAAGCCTATGAGAGGCCAGGTCATGATGGCTTATGAAATTAAATTTATTTGTAGCAAGTTAAATGAGTTACATTTTTTGGGCACATTAATTTGTGGCCTGAAAAACTGTACACTTTCTTTTGTGTGTTCATAAGGGTTTGTGTGTGAATCTATGTCTATCTTTTTAGACACACAGACACACGGACACACATATAAACACACACATGAATAAGAGGGGAGGGGGAAGAGACAAAGGGCATGAAAGGTGGAAGTTTCCCCTGCCACTCCCCACATTATAACTGTGCAAAGTAAGATGAGGCAGGACCAGCTCTCTCTATCCAGTCCCCATAGGGCAGGAGCTGCTCAGACGTCACAGCCAACAGGTGCTGGAATCAACTGATGGGCAAACTGAAAAGGTAATTATCATAAGTGCCATTTGCAGGTATATTAATTTATAAGTTCATCTGTAGTCTTATAAACCTCTCCTTGCAATCCCATATTAAATATAATAGAAAAAGAAGACAGATGTTACACTTTTTTCTCCCCCTTGCTGGAAGACTTGTTACTGTGCTCACAGGTAACACTTGTTTGTGGTTTCCTTCATCTAGGTCTTAGCAAGTCCCATCTCACCTTTACCCAGGTGGCAGAGGAAGTGGTGGTCAGGAGCCTGTTTTCCAGGGATGAGCAGCAGTGAAGGGTCAAAATTGCTCCTATTGGTAGAACAATTGAATGGATTGACTCTTTGTGCAAGTGAAAGGAACAAGGGGTGACATTCTGAGGGGACAAGAACGTTCTTTGAAGGAGAGGCATGGAAAATCTGTCTCTGCTGGTGTTTCTTAGGCTAATACTTGAATTCTAATGTCCGTAAGAGGCAAAAGGCATTTAGAGCAATTGTCATTGCATGATTGTCTAATTAGATTGACAAGGTGTAGCAGTTTGATATTACTGATGAATTCCAAAAAGAAATATTGGATTATGTTTGTAAACTGATCTCCTCTGGGCATATTAACTTAAATTGGATTCATAGGCTTACTTGATTAAGTAATCAGGTAAACCCCTTGGGCCAGAAGAACATTGAGTCCCCACCCCTTGGTGGATAAAAAGACATGGCAAAGGACAGAGTTGGTGGCTTTTGATGTTGGGATTTGATGCTGAAGCCTTAAGCTGGAGCCTCAAGAAGTAAGCTCACAGAGGAAACAGAAGCAAGGCCTCGGAAGAGAGGAACCCTGAGCCCAGGAAAAAGAAGCCTGAGGCGGGAGGAACCTAGGAAACCTGAACCCTCACAGATGTTGGCAGCCATCTTGCTCCAACACGTGGAAATAGACTTTGGTAATGGAAGTAACTTATATATTATGGTCTGATATCTATAAGCTCCTACCCCAAATAAATATCCTTTATAAAAAACAACCTATTTCTGGTATTTTGCATCAGCACCCCTTTGGCTGACTAATACACAAGGACACATTCAAATTAGGGTTTTTAAATATTATCATCCATTTCACATGTGCAATTAGAAGACAAAGGGATGTAATATAAATGCATACAAAAACAAACAATGTTTCATACATTATGCAGTGATTATTATTAAAATCAACTGTATCAAGGAATTTACAATGGTTCTTGTAAATATTCATTATTGTCGCTGATGAGTAGGTTAAAATCTAAACATGATGTCAAGTAAAACAATCTACACCTTAGCTGACAGCAACCAGATGCAGGGGCCACGCCATGGGCCGACCTATTTAGCAAATGTCCCATGCTCTGGTCTTGACCAAGTTCCACATACATCACTCCTCCCGGCAGCTCAGCCATCTGTAAGGAGAGGGTACTGAGAAATTTCTCTCTCAAAACCACATTCCCAAGCCACTGGATTTGAGGCAGAAGAGGGCAGTGGTTCATTCTCTGGAAATTATCCCCACCCACTAATCTTCATGGAGTGGGCCAGACTCAGTGAGGCAGAGGCTGAGCGTCCCTGCCTTGAGCCCACGTGCAGTCAGGGCTCCATCAGAGTTTACGCTTCCCTTCATTTATTCATCCAGCCAGTCATCTGCAGCAGCTCTGCTGAGCACTGATTCTATTTTGTCCTTATCTTAGGTAATGAGGTTGGAGAGCGATGGATAGACTCTCTTCTTGCCCTCACGGAGCTCAGAGTCTTTGGCGAGCCTGCTGAGCGCAGAGGCGGTTATGATGACCACATCACGCACTACTTGATGTAGATGCAGGGGGTTAACGGGTCCTGAAGAAGGAGCAAGTGGCCTGGGGGGCATCGGCTGGGTAGATGGCCAGAGCCCAGCTTCTGAGGCCAAGCCCAGCTGTACCAGCCACAGGCTGTGGGACCCGGGAAAAGCCCGTCTTCTCCTGCTCCTGCTTCCCTGCTCTCCTCCCCCCTCCCTCTCCCCTCCCTCCCCCCTCCCTCCCTGTCCCCTCCCTTTAGAAACATGAGCACGCCTCTTAGCTCTAGTGCTGTACCAAACAGGCAGGGTCAGAGTGTGCTGACCTCTGTTCTATGCAATCTTCGAGTCTGGAGGCCATCTGAAAATACAGCCAGAGTCCTCCGTGAAGAGGGAGTAACAAGAGTGGACGCCCCTAGCCTCGAGCGAGGGGGAGGCAGTGCAGAATCCAAAAGCATAAGAAAATTCATTTTATTTATCCACAGAAGACATTAAATAAATCTTTAAAAGCGAGATGTCATTTGGATCAAGAAAGTCCTTAAGGACAATGTGAGCGGTGGACTTCAGGCATCAGTGCTCTACAGCAGGCGCAAATTTGGCCAAGAGTGCTTTGGCTGCCCCAGGCTCCACTCTCTGCATGGAGTAAAGTTGACGCCTGAGCCCGGGACGGTGGGGTCCTGCAGGGAAAGGGGATAACTGACGCCCATCCCACCCATGCAAAGCCCCGGGGACAGCAGGTGGCCAAGCCGTGGTTCAAAATCCAGGAGGCACCATCATCTTCCAGGGGGTGGAGCAAAGACTCTCCAAGACTGTGGGAGTGCGAGCCACCGTTGCTAAGCCAACCCGGCAACAGGCGTGTGCACAGCCTGAAGCCACAGTTCAGGGTGGCTGGAATGGGCGACCACGCCCTCAGCCTGGTACGGGCGAAGCACCCTCAGCCTACCCAGGCAAGATACATCAATAACGGCTGCTTCCCACTATCTCCCGCCTAGCTAACATCTGGTCGGCTCTCACTTCCCCTTTCCCCTCCCCCATTCCTAACCTCTCAGCCAGCCCTCTGCCTAGCAAATGCTTACAATCACCTATCAGAAAGCAGTACCCGCCTGCACCTATCAAATCTCTCCACGCAGTCCCTAACCCTATAAAACCGTATCCCCTTCTGCAATAAACCAGACTTGTGCCATCAGCCTGTCTCCGCGACTCCTTCCTGGGTCGTGCGCCCTCCACGCCTTCGGAGCCCCTGAGGGAAGCCTCAGCGGCCATACGAGGCTTTCTTCCCCACGCCAGGGACCCCTCTCATCCCACAACGGGACCCCACTTGTCCCTTAACAGGGACCCCGCTCGTCCCACAACGGGACCCCACTCGTCCTGCAACAGGGACCCCACTTGTCCCATAACAGGGACCCCGTTTCGTCCCTCACAAGACTGCAAGTGAAGAAGGAGAAATTATTCCCAGGGAAAAGCTTCTGGCTAGTAATGAACTTTTTTGTTTTGTTTTACTAAATAAAACTGCTTCAGTGCTGCCTTCGTTGGTGCTTAGCACTTGAGTAATGACAGCAGATCAGCAGACACCGGTTGTGAGCCTCCTGTCCAAAGCCAGCCCCAGAGCGCACGCGGCACAGAGGAGGAGGCGCCGGCCTGCCTGAGCCCACTGCCCTTGGCTTTCTTGACGATGGGGAGGTGGCACAGACCCAACACGCTCTTGGCTGCTGCCTTCTTGTAGGCGATCATCAGTGTTCACGGGAATGGCAACGGTTAGCGCTGACATCAAATGAGAAGCAAGGGGAAGTGGAGGTGGCTCAAGTGATGGGGCTCCAGTCTACCATACGGGAGGTCCCAGGTTCAGTTCCTGGGACCTCCCGATGATGGCAAGCTGGCCCGTGCCACTGTGGAGAGCTGAGAGCAGACAGCGAGCGCAAACAACTAGGAGGGGAGGGGATAAATAAAGTAAAATAAAATAAATCTTAAAAAAAAAAAAAGGCATGAATTAGAAATATGAACCGTATCCGTTAATCTAACCCACTCATCCCAGGCATATTCTCCTTGCTCTGGCCTCACTCAGTTTTATTCCAACATCGGCTGTACAAAAGAATCATCTAAGGAGCTTTCAAAAACACTGCTCCGCCCCCCCCCCCCATATGAATTCAATGTTCCAGACGTTAGGACTTCTTCGAAGTCTTCTCACATGATTATAATACACAACCAGGGCTGAGAATCTCTGGCTAACTCTTGTAATCCTTGCACTGCAAGGTAATTCACTTGGACTGGACTACGGTGCAGTGGCTTCATGTCCTGCCAGCCTACGGTGAATCGCTTATATGTTAGAGTCTGATAAAAATGATGGGAGTATTTCTGAAGGACTTGAGGGGGGAGAGGGGATGAGCCATGCAGAGGTGTGGGAGAAGGTCCCCAACACAAGGCTCCGAGGAGGAAATACACCTGAAAGAGAAGTGGGAGGGGGGGTGCGCAGAAGGACAGGGAGTCACGGAAGCTCTGGGGATGGGGCGGGCTGAGGGGTGCTGAGGCCCGTGGGGGCGGCACATCCCGCGCCGTGCTCAGCGCCGTCACACCAGCAGCTTGAAATCGGCCAGGCTGGGAGTTTTTACACCAGGGAAATGGGCAAACACCTTCCACCAGAGGTTTTCATCCCGGAGGACTAGTCAAGCATTCACCAGCACACCACTGCCTAGGTGCTGTTCGGAGCTGCTGGATGTGGAAACAATTGCTTTTCGGGGATCTGCTTGCAAAGTATACCCGGTTTCCCTTTCACTGGAAGATATATGTATCTGGTCTTTCAAGCAGCAAGTATACTCCAAGGGTGAGTGGCACAGAAATCAGTGGCAAGTCATAAAAATCTCTGAGAAAATCATCTCAGTGGGTTTTTAGAATGCAAATTCTTTTTATTTTACATCCCTTGTCCTTTGAATGACACTTCCCTTCCCTCTTCCTTCCAGACTTCTCTATCCTTCACTACACCTTTCATTTGTGAAAGATGCACCAGACAGAAGGTACACGGCTGGTCTCTGTCTTGGGAAACAAACCCACAGTCAGGCTTTCAAATACCTGCATGAATCCCCTCCATCCTGTGGTCTCTGAACTTTTATACATCACGTTAAGAATGTCTGTATCAAGCACAGCTCTGCTCCCGACTCACACAAATGGTTGTAGAATCGAGCGCTGTCCTGTTATCCATGTGGGCGGGTTAGGATTGAAGCGTCTCTCCAATGAGTGTCTGAAAGAGGCATCCACCCCGAAGGGGAGCAAGAGATTCACCAGACAGCGAAAAGCGGGGAAGACGAGCCCATCAGCTTCCATTTGAAGCAGCCTCTTCTCCATGGATCCTCCTGGGATAGCACCCTGATCCCTCCACACGTCTCAGTAGAATTGAGCACTCTCTCCTTGGCTCCCTCCCTGTACTGACTTCCAACACAATACAGCCCCATATTTGCATTGCATTTTTGCATTTTTTTCCCAGTTTGTCTCTTTTTGCCATTAGATCTGATCTCTTTGAAGGAAAAGTGCTCATCTTTTTTATTCATCAATTTTCCCAGTGAAAAGTTGAATTCTTGGAACAGAATAGGTGCTTTGTCAGTTTGTTGAAAGAAAGACTGATGCAATACGTTCCACTGCAGCTGCTGGGTACAACCAGGCTATGGAAAACACTCGAAGAATTAAAACCAGAGAGACTTTAATCCAGGCAACCAGTTACAGAGCTGTTGAAACTGCTGAAAAGACAAGCGGGGGACGGTGAGCAACTCAGAGATGGGCTACAATGGGAAGCCACTGCCTTCACCACGTGGGGAACCAGAGGAAGACACAAGGGGAGGGGCCACCCTTCAGAAGGTAGGACAAATGCGGAGCTCTTTAGGGGAGCTGGAGCCACAAACGAGGTGCCTGAACTTTAGCCAGAGATGCACGTGGAGGCAAGAGGAAGGATGAGGAGTTCCCTGGCTTCTCCTGGGCTTCTCCTGGGTTTCTGCCCTTCGCTGATTGCCATTTTCTCCTCTTGGCTGACTCCACCTGAAGATGCTGATGCAGGAACCTGGAAAACCCTGTCTGCTATCAGGCCCTCGTGCCATGCAGAGCTATGCCAGGGAGGGGCAAGGGATGTGAGGGGCGCCATGAAACAGTTTGGCCGATGCCTAAGCTGATGGACAGTGGGAAGCTTTCCTGAGTCTTCAGACCACTGAGGCTTCCCCCAACACACCCCCTCAAAGGGGCACACCAACCGTGTGGTCCTGTAGTCTCTGAGACTCACCCTCTAGAAGAGGGAAACTGGTCTAAATACGTAGGCGCATGCCTGAGGACGCTGTCCCTGGCTCCTGCCTTTGGTAGATGATCCATCATCTACTCAATGTCATTCTACAATCTTCCTACGACACTCTGATAACCTTCACCATGGCAATAACATGCAATTCTCCATCTCCCTTGCAGCTAGCAGTGGCCATGTGACAGAGATCTGGCCCAAACTAAGTAAGCAGCAGCCTACTATGTAAGCTTCTAGAAAAGTTCCAGTTTCTGAGAAAAAAGGGAACTGATTCAGCTTGCAGGAACCTCTTGCTTTTCCTCTTCTTCTCCTGTTTCTATCGAGAACATGGGTTTAAGGCCTATAGAAGGAACTCCTCTTTTTGATGAAGCAAAAAGCTAGAGGTACCCGGCCTGCTGCATCTGGATTTCTTGTAGGATGAGTAAAGCGAGCCACTTATTTGGTTAAGCCATTGTAGTTCTATTTCTCTTCCTTGAAGACAAACATGACATTAATTGTAAAACCGACTAAAAAGAAAATGTGACAACCGGTGCCATAGTAAGATAGGGTAGTGAAAATAAAGGATATGAAGCCAGAAATCTGAATTCAAGGTCTGGCTCTCCCAAGCACAGGCCAAGTGACTGCTGGCTGCAGGTTTCCCATGTGTAAACGGAGCCATGGGCCCTGCCAGGCTGTCTCCCTTTCAGGTTACTGCAGCCTCTGAACCCTGCACCTGCTGTTCTTCTGCCTCGAATGCTGATCCTCCTTGGCCCTGTTGACACCTACCCATCTGTGAGTGCTCAGCTCAGCATAGATTTCATCTAGTAAGTTGCCTTCTCTGCAAAAGACAGAAATGGGCACTACTGGAGTCAAAGTACCCGCCTTGGGTTGATCCATCAGCCAAAGTCACCTTTCACCTCTGAGTTTCAGGGTTGGCCGCCTCCACCTTGGCAGATCACCTTCAGGCTTGAGTCCTGAGTGTACCCTGACCCGAGCGGTCAGTGCTTGAAGTGCCTGAAATTTCCCCATCAGCAATGCCGTTTAGAGGAAGCATTAGCCTCTCTAGTCTTCTCTTATAGAATTACCCCTGTCCTAGGGAGATGCGAAGGACAGATAATGAAAGGAGACTGTGGTATGCCTCAGTGGAAGGGTCTAGAGAGGTTTAATTCCTTGTGAAAGAAATGAGCAAAAAGGAAGTTCTGGACACAGTGGAAGGATCAGAGAGGTCAGGCCTTCTGCTGGGTTTGGATTACAAAGAGCATGGAAGTGCATGCCCAAAACTGCTCTGTAAACCAGCTGAGCCAGGGTGTCCATTTCATTCTGGGTGACCTGCTCGACGTGTGTTAGGGGACATGTTATGCCCAATGTGAAAAAAAACCAAGCTTCTCTTTTAACATGAGATTCACAGTCAGGATGCTCCCACCAGGGGAGGCCTAGAAACTGAGGGCAGCTGAGGAACCTGTGGTTTCCAGCTTCTTCCAGGTCCTCAGTTGACACTTGGACAAATTTCAATGAAGAAAATGGAGAGAATCCTGGATGCTAGAGTGTGAGCTCTCTCTCTTTTCTCCATCTCCCTTCCCTCTCTCATAATCCCTATCTTTCTAAAGCTAAGTTTATAGTTGGATTCATTCTAAGTTAAATGGATAGATGATGTGATTCTCCTAGTCTTGATAGAAAAGTCTGAGATTTGAAAAGAACAGAGAAGAAGTTGTGTTTGGGAAGGAAAACTAGCCTGCCCAGGATGTTTTAGAATCAACAGAAAACAGACCTGGAAGAGGCCTTGGGCTCTACCACACCAGCTTCACATCTGGATGTGGGGTTCTCAACCTTTTGCCACAGGAAAAAAGAAAGATCTTGTAAACTGGCCACGGGTTAAACAGCTCTTCCAATTCATACTCAGGCTAACCAGATCAAATAAATATTATGCCAAATCAAATCAGGCTTTCTGGCAACGCTTTAATGGAAAGTTCTCCAACATATGCAAGTACTTAATTTTCAATTAAAAAAGATGGGCATTGTAAGTTAATTACTAGTTGTATGTTTTTAAAAAATTGAGTTGCTATGTAGTGAATATGAAATTATTCTGAAAGATAAACCTAATGTCACTGTACCTGAAGGTTTTTCCGAGGCCCTCATAAAAAGGGCATTGACGACGCTGCTTAGCGCGGCTCACGGCCTCGGCAGCGAGAGGCCGGTCGCCCGTCAGCGGACAGCGCAAGCGGCCTGGCGTGAAAGCCGACGTGACTGCACCTCGGGGGAAGGACTATTTTTTCCTTCTTCTTCTGCCATATATTTGGCTCTTTCTTGTTGTTGTTGGCCTTTCTGGTTTTTGTTTCTCCCTCACTAAAAGGTATTACACTGAGCTGAAAGCAGGCACGGAAAGAAGGGGCTATGTGTATCCAGGGGGGCAGGGGACAGTGAACTGGCCCAGTGACGTGGTTGGCAAAGACTCTCTTAAAAATAACAAGTGGCCGAAAGGGCCTAAGGGCAGATTTTAGTGGGCCTCCCTTTCCTCTCTGCTAACTTTGGATTTGGCTTTCTGGAGGATTCATCTTACAGATGAACCTGACTTTATCCAAATGGGCTGAGCTCCAAAGAAGCCTCACTTGCAGAATTTTGCCATTTCTGCAGATGGGTTTATACAGACTTCCACGGAGACAATCTGACGTAGAAAACTGAAGAAGCTCATCAAGCTGGCAATTCTTGCTAACAACATAGAAGTGTTACCTCATGGCTAGATCCAGTGCCCTGGCTGACAGTTTTGGCACACCTCTATACTGTGGCAAGCCTGAGCATGTTGTCCTGTCTTACAATGGTATGTTACAAAAGTTTACATTCTTCTCGCCCTTGAGCAGCCATAGCATTCTTGAATGGATGCAAACAAAATCCAACCTTAAACCAATCCACAACAATTACACAGCACCCATCACTGCAGAATAAGCATGCTCCACGGGGTCTATAAAAATGATTGCAGCTGTCTTAGTCATACTTTATCTCTGGGTTCCTGTTTAAGTGACTCTTGCTACTGCCCTAAACTTATTTCTCTTATAGTCTCAAGAAGCAAAAGGTCCCAGTGTCCCAGGAAAGGCAGATCTTTTTCTGGTATTACCTTGATTTTACTCAAGGCCTGTTGTACCCTTCTTTATACCATATTCTGTCATGCTGTGAGCACAATATGTAGTTATTATAATACAGAACATCACACGTTGACACACTGTTGACTAGATAAAGTCCATGGGCAGGTTTTGCTGGTGTCAAAACTTCTTTTCCATTGGGAGATTTAATATGGGTTTTGTTTTGTGTTGAAAAATTAGTATTCTGGCAATATTAGATTTGCATTGTGACCTGTCAACCAGTGGCTGAGTGTGCCTCATAGACAGACCATGTCACTGTGTACATTGAGTTGGTAATTCTTGCTAACAACATATAAATTGTAACATAAATTAGAAAAATCAACATTTGGTACCACACCTGTAAGCATTTTGGTCCATTGGAATGCCATGGGAATGCAATGAAGAACAGCTAGTCTAGTTAGATACAGTTAAAAATGTTTTTCTCTTCATTTTTTTTCCTCTGAGAAGGAGACTGAGAACTATACAGAAGTGAGTGTAGTGAAAAATTATTGATTAGTGACTGCTGCTTTTGCATTCAGAAGAGTCTCAAATTCTCACATGATACTTGAGTGTTATCAATAATTTCTATCACGTATTGAGGATTTTTGTCAGAAATTCTTGGGAGTGCTCTGTATGGATTCTCTCATCCAATTCCGAGTGCTTTGTATGGATTATCTCATCCAATCCTCAGAGTTTCCTGATGTAACAGATACTCTCCTAACCCTCAATTTAGATCTGAAGAAACTGCCTCTCATGAAGATGAGGCGACTTCCCGTAGCCCTCCTTGTCAGTAAACACTGGAATCAGAATTTAATCTCAGTGAGAATGGAGACCACCTGTATCAACATAACTTAACTGTTTCTTCCAGCAACCCTTGCCCTGAAAGGTAAGATTGTGTAACCAATCAATGATTTTTCTATTTGTGGCAGAAAAAATCTTCACACCCATATATCTAGGCCATCAGTTTGCTCACCTGGGAACAACAGTTCATTTATAGTTGACAATTTATGCAAGACCCTCACCAGACTCAGTCTTCTAAGTTTAAGGTTTTATGTCAAAAACATTTTTCCAAACTCAACTCACCTTGACCTGGAAAGCCCCACCTTAAATAAACTGATCTCAGCCCCCCAAACTCCAGTTAAAGACCCTACCTCCTATTTCCCTGTTTGAAACACGCTCTCACCTTTTCAAGGTGTCCCTTGCTGCAGGGAGTTTAATAAATTAGCTCTGCTTAATAAACGTGCTTTTTCTTGCTCCGCTGGTCTTTGTGGGGGAGTAGACAGTCAAGACAAGCAGGATAATATCAGAGTCACCCACGAATAGTCATTACATGACACGGTCTTCTGGTACCCGAAACAGGCTTGTTTCACCCAGGTAATGGGCTCATCATTGCTCCATCGCTTTGCATTTGCCTCTTTCGCCCACTCTGTGCCATCTTACACAGCTGGAGCTCTATCAGGAGTAAAGATGGTAATTCGACCTCTTGTCTGCAATCTTTTGTTTCTCAAGCTGTTTAGCACCAGGTGGAGAGTAGCGCACGTTCATCAGGGGCTGCCCTACAGCTGTCACAGTGCTAAGGGCACAGCGCCCAGGCTACGGCAGCCTCCCATTCTCTAAAGAACTGCGCTTCACCCCTCTCTGGATTCCTATGACCTTACGACAGTGAGAACTAATCACTGGCCGTGATGGTGACGGAGAACAGCATGGTCCCCACAGTGAGAGCCCCGGGGGATGCACCTGCTGCTCGTACCTACCAGGAACAAAACCTGAGATCACCTGAGACTTTCTTTGATCCATAAGGTATGGCTTCATTCAGGAATTTGGGGGGAGGTGAAGACAGAGGATTGTCTAAATAAAAATGAGCTAAATCAGCTTCCTTTTTCTAATAGAGATCATATAACATCAAAGACAATCAAAATACAGTGCCAGTCCTGGAAACTTTCCACAGTGTTTTTAATGTCAGTCAAAACAGGAGCCAATTTAGAAGTACGCCACTGAAAATAACAATTTTTTTCAGCATGAATTTACTTCCCTCTTTACTCAGAAAATAAATTCTGAAGAAGAAAGATGCCCTACTTTAAAAAACAGCTCCACACTTCATTTTGCTCTTTGCTTTTCCTGTTCCTGCCTCAATTTCAGATGAGTGAAATAAATGCCAGTTCTTAAAGCATTTGCCTTCCTCATGTCCTCTCATTGAGCAAGTGCTCTGGATAAGAGAAATAGGGGATGGCTTTTTGCAATTAATTTATTATTATTAAATCTCATGTCATGGAAGAACCTCCAGATTCTACTGATATGTGGTGGAAGGGACTGTGGTGGCTAAATGGATTTGCTGTGTGTTAGCTCATTTTTTCTCCTCCATCCTATCAACCCCGGCAAATGGTTATTGAAATCACAATTTTAGAAAATAATTTTAAAGATCATAGACTTTAGGAAAATTGCTCAAGGTCACTTTGAATCCTCTGGCAACAAAAGCTTAAAATGCTGGTTTATCTTTGCTCAACTGACAGTATTAAAGTAATGTCTTTTTTTTTTTTTTAAGATTTATTTATTTATTTAATTTCCTCCCCTCCCCTGGTTCTTGGTGTCTATTTGCTGTCTTGTTTCTTTGTCCACTTCTGTTGTCGTCAGCAGCACGGGAAGTGTGGGCGGCGCCATTCCTGGGCAGGCTGCTCTTTCTTTTCACGCTGGGCGGCTTTCCTCACGGGCGCACTCCTTGCGCGTGGGGCTCCCCCACGCGGGGGACGCCGTTGCGTGGCACGGCACTCCTTGCGCACATCAGCACTGCACGTGGGCCAGCTCCACACGGGTCAAGGAGGCCCGGGGTTTGAACCGCGGACCTCCCATGTGGTAGACGGGCGCCCTATCCACTGGACCAAGTCCACTTCCCTAAAGTAATGTCTTAAGAAGAGCCCCCTAGCATTTTCCACTTTTCATCCTTCCTTAATTTCTGTTTTTCATTATTCCTTCTCTTTGTTTAAAGATCTACAAAAGAGAACTCTTCATAGCAAAGCTAGGCTCCTGACTTGAGCCCTTTATCAGTATATATGACCTTCCTTGTCCCTCAAAACCATTTGACTTAAAGTACATTTAATCTGATGTCAGTGCAGCTACCCCAGCTCTTTCTGGATACTACTTGCATGGTATATTTTTTTCCCATTCTTCCACTTTCAAACCACTTACGTCTTTGACTTTAGGGTGAGTCTCTTGTAAACAGCGTAAGTTTGAGTCATGCTTAACAATAGCCTGGAACTGGCCCAGTGTGGACAGCACAGAACATCAAAGAGTGCAATTCTAACAACAACAACATAATAGTAATAGCAATAAGCAACAAGGTTGATTACAGCAGGTTGGGTTGGAAAGGCAATGACTTAATATTACTCAGAAAAGGTTAACTGATCCAAAAGGGAGAAAATGATAGCTTAAATTTTATTGAGTTTATCAAGTAATTAAGTAAAGAAGGTTTGCATATAGGTACTTTATTTTCTGCTATTAACCTATATTGAATGTATTATATGTGTATATGTAGACATGTATGTCTATATAGGCAGATGCACATATATGTATGTGTATATGCATTGTGTTTATAGCTATATACACATATATACACACATAAATACATACACACATAAATACATACACACACATGTATGTACACGCATATGGGGGAAGAGGGAGAGAAGCAGAAATAATGATAAAATTAATTCCACTGTATTGATGCTATACAATTTGTTATGGTATAAACATAATAATAGGAAGTTCTGTGTGTTCTGTCTACTCTTTAAGATCTATTAAGGGTTAGGCATTACCAGCCATCCTAAATTTTAAAATATGACATTTAATTTGCTAAATGAAATTTATGTAAATTAAAGTGAGGTTTTGCAGCTTAAGATTTTTTAAATGTCATTTTTTTAAAGTACATAATTTTAATGAATTATACAAGATAAGAGAGTGTGCCATTCCTCTTAATACACCCGAATCCTCACTTGAACATTTAAAAAATGAATTTTTTTTAATGCAAAGAAGTCTATTAAGAATGGAATCAGGAACACCAGGAAAGTCTGGTGAAATGGATCCCAGTTTTACATAGAGCTGATCACCGTGAAGGACCACGATGCAGGATGACGCGTCCATCAATGGGCACGCGGGAGGAGGCTGCTGGCCTTGCAGGGGGGCTTTCACCTGCCAGTGGTGGGAGGGGGTCACCCAGGAGCCTCTGCGGAATCATGGGCTGCACGCGGAGGTCAAGTGCAAGCTGCTCACCTAGCTGTGTGTAACGTCACGGGCAGGCAGGCACACCAGAAAAGAGCTCCCGAGAAAGCAGGACCGGGTGCAAGTCAACTTGTTGATCCAATCCGTGGTGCAGAGGTTTAAACATCAACTCAAAATGGGGCACAGGGCAGTGCAATGGCTCCACGTGGAGTGAGGACGAGGCCCCGCTGACCCAGAGGCTCCAGAAGGAGGCTGCGGGGCAGGTGCCTGCCGAGAACCACCCAGGCTGCTTGTGTCTTCAGGTGCCCCGACAGCTCAGTAGCTCTGGTCATCCAGCAGATTTGCTTGTGAAGATAGCTTCAATTTGCTGGAGATGATATGATTTCCTTAGGGAGTCATTAAACCCTAAAAGGTTTAGAATTTGAAAGAAAAAGATAATTCCTAAATCACAAATATATTGTATTTTGGGCATTATTCTTCGTAACAACTGGATGATATTTTGTATGTAAAAGTGTAATAGTTAAGGCAATTTGATGTACTAGATAACAGGTTATCGAATGATTCCAGTTAAAATGGAATTTTAAACAAAATATTAGAATTTATAGTTTTTAAATTGAAAATTACATGAGTTTAAAAAATACTGGAATTCTGAAGAGCTTGAGATCACAATATATATGAGTTTCATTTACTACATTGACCAGGATTGTTTCAAGTACTTGAGATAGTTTTATTAATGAGGCATGAGAATTGCTTCAGAAGAAAGTCAAATATGTTAAATTTTAATTATGTCTTAAATATTTTAACCAAGTTAATTAAATGCCCTTTAGCATTTACTATAGAATGAATACATTTATCAATAGATTTATAAACAGGAAAATAAGATATTTAAGTAGAACTTAGAGGTTTAAAAATAATTTGCTTTCTGAGTTTCTTACCTAAAGAGAATTTTAATTAAAATGCAGTCTCAAATGCAAAAAAAAATAAAAAATAAAAAAATAAAAAATAGACACTCTTTAAAGAGCACTGAGCCAGTGGGTTCTGAAATGAATGGAAGGCAGTTCACACAGGCCTCTGGTGGGGAATCTTCCTTCCAGTCTTAGAGGAGAATATTCATTCAGTCCTTTACCATTAAATGCAGTGCTGCCTGCAGGTCTTTCATTGTTGCTGTTGCTTTGTTTTTACCTCATTGAGGAAATACCCTCTATTATTCCTTTTCTGAATTTTATCAAGAATGGGTGTTCAGCTTTGCTGAATGCTTCTTTGAGTGACTCATCACGAGATGCTTCTTTAGCCTGTTAATGTGGTGGATTACAATATTTCGCATATCAAGGCAGCCTTGCACCCATGGCGTAAGCCCCACGTGGTCACGGTGCTGAATTCCTTTTAGGTATTGCTGGGTCTACCGCAGCTGACCCATGACCAGTGGGCAGGAGTCCTGACTCCCCCTGGCCTCCTCCAGTACTGCCCGCCCTGGCCGGGGGCAGGACATCTCGCTACTGCCAGGTGGGGGTAGAAGGCCAGGCTTCCTGGAGGCTTCCAGGCTGTGGGAGGGGGCGGTCATCAGTCAGCAGCCTACTTGTTGGCCTTCATGGACTGGACAGAAAACACCAGCGGAGCGGGGTTCCTGAGGAGACTCGTCACAGGCCCGCAGTCAGCCTTGGCTGGTAGGGCATAGTATTCTTTTCTGCGCTCTTTGACAGGAGTCTTCATCTCAAAGTTCTCTGTCTGGCTAGGCTGCGCATTTTCTTGGCCCTTTGGCTGGAAAGAGCAGGGTTTTGATGCACTTTCTGTCTGCACGCAGCATCTTGGGTTTGCTGGCGTTTTCAGCTCTGAGTCTCAGACACAAGAGGCAAAGACTTGCAACTCCTACCCTCTGGTTTGTTGGACTTACCCCAGCCAGCTAACAGGGAGGTGAAGAAGGTCAACCACCGTACCAGGAAGCCAAGAGTGCCTACAACTGGAAGCAGGAGAATTGCATCCATCAGCCATGTGGAATCTAAGGCCCCTCTCCATATAGAGGGGGAGTAGACATCACCATCCCAGGGTCCACAGGATGGAGGAATAGAGTATGGATTAGAGTGGATTTACTGATATTCTACTATGGAACTATTGTGCTTAGTAATGGAAGAAAGTGTAGCATTGATGTGGAGAAAGTGGCCACAGTAGCTGCTGAGGGCAGGGAAAGGGAAGAAGAGATGTGATGTGGGGGCATTTTCAGGACTTGGAGTTGTCCTGGGTGGTGCTGCAGGGACAGATGCTGGACATTGTGTGTCCTGCCATGGCCCACTGGGTGGACTGGGGGAGAGTGTAAACTATAATGTAAACCATTATCCATGTGGTGCAGCAGTGCTCCGAAATGTATTCACCAAATGCAACGAATATCCCACAATGATGAAAGAGGCTGTTGATGTGGGAGGAGTGGGGTAAGGAGGGTGGGGGATATAGGGGGATCTCATATTTTTTTAATGTAACATTTAAAAAAATAAAGAGAGAAAAAAGAAAAAAAAAAAAGAAAGGCACCACGTTGCTCCTCGGTGCACCCAGTCGCTAGCTGTTCGCCTTCGGCAGGCTCTGACCTTCATTGCATATAATGGCTAGGGTTTTAACTGGTCCCTGGAGGGTCAGAGCCAACTGTCCAGTCTGTCTCTCTGAAAGTTAAAGTTTCTCAGTGTATTATATTGCTCAGTCGATTAACTGATTTAATATTTTTAAACCATCTCCAGAAAGACGTCACCTAGGGAGCAGGTATAAACACAAGGGGCACCCACGCGGCACCTCCGTTGTCTACTGGGAGTATCGCTGTGATACAGGTGAAACTTCTACTTGGAAGGTGTCAATTGTGAGGGTAACAGAGAAAAGTGGGGTTGGATTTTAATATTTTGAAGGTGGGCTGCTCTCTGTGGCTGCCTATACTGAATAATTTCACCACAACAAAATCAGTGCTTCCTTTTGCGTCCCCGTCCCTTTGGGCAGCACATCTGGTTATCCTGGGACTGCGGGGCTTCCCCTAATTCGTTCATCTTCTTTATAATTGGCCAACATCACCAAGACATTATATTTAATGGCAGCAATTACAAAGCGTTTCCCAGTTAAGCGTGTAACGAATGATGGGGGAACCTTTCTCCAAGATGATCGGGGGCGAGGGTGCGTGCATGTCAGGAAGCCAGCTGTCTGTCCAGCTGCAGCCCACCGCGCCCTCCGTATCCCGACTGTCGGCCACGCAGACCCGCAGACGCTAGCACCTGCTCCCTCCACCGGGCCTGAAGGAATGACAGCTTTGTGGGTAGGGGGTGGTGGCGTGCCGGTCGCTGCTGTGACCGGCACAGACAAGGCACACAATAAATACAGGGTGATGGAATATGATGCAGCAGCAAAAGGAGGACAGTGGCTGTTGACTCAGCCCCAAATGAGTGGACCATGGAAGTGGGACAGTGTGGGGTAAGATAGGCATGGATTGCCTGTGGCCCTGTTCATAATTTTCATATATATTTTTTATTTTTTTATCATTTTTTAATTATTTTGAAACAAGTCCAAATACATCCAAATTTATAGAAAGTTGTATTAGTATAAAAATCAAGTAAATATCCTTCATTCAGAGTCCCTAAATGACCATATTTCCTGTACCATTGTTCTCCCTCTCTAATATCTGTATATATATATGTATTTTTTCCTCTGGAGTAAATTGCAGAAATCATGCCTCATTACTCTCAAATACTTCAGTGTCTAAATTCCTAAGATAAAAGAAAAAGAGAACATTAAACACTCTCTTACATACCATACCACAACCATCAAAATCAGGAAATCAACACTGATGCAATACTCCCATCTAATCCACAGACCCCATTCAAATTTGGCCAAATGTCCCAATAAGGTTTTATAGCAAGAAGCAACAAAACAAACGAATGAACAGAAATCTGTGCTTTTCCCCCTTTCTTGTCTGTTCCAGGATCCAGCCAGAATTATGCTCCTCATTTTGTCACCATGTCTCTGTTGTGTCCATTAGCCTGGGACAGTTTTTTTTTTTTTTTTTTGTTATTCCTTTATATTTTCTTTTTTTTTGTTGTTAATTTCTTTGTCTTTATTTTATTTAATGTTACATTAAAAAAATATGAGCTCTCCATATACTCCCCATCCCCCTCACCCCACTCCTCCCACAACAACAACCTCCTCCATCATCATGGGACACCCATTGCACTTGGTGAATACATCTCTGAGCACTGCTGCACCACATGGTCAATGGTCCACATTATAGTTTACACTCTCCCCCAGTCCACCCAGTGGGCCATGGGAGGACATACAATGTCCAGTAATTGTTCCTGTAGTACTACCCAGGACAACTCCAAGTCCTGAATCACATCACATCTCCTCCACCCACTCCCCACCCCCAGCAGCTACCATGGCTACCCTCTTGATCTCAATGCTACATTTACTTCCATTACTAATCACAATAGTTCCAGAATAGAGTATCAGTTAAGTTCACTCTAATCTACACTCTATTCCTCCATTCTGTGGACCCTGGGATGTTATGTCCACTCCACCTCTGTATCAAGAGGGGGCTTAGATTCCACTTGGATGATGGATGCTGTTTTCCTGTTTGCAACTGTAGGCACTCTTGGCTCCCTGGTGTGGTGGTTGACCTTCTTCACCTCCCTGTTAGCTGGCTGGGGTAAGTCCAATAAACCAGAAGGTAGGAGTTGCAAGTCTGTTAAGGCTCAGGGCCTGGCTATCACATGGACAGTCCAGAGATTCAGGTCCCCTGAGTATACATTAAACCCCAGCACCAACCACAGGTCTGGTAAAAGTGCCAGGAGGGGCTTGTGAACAAAGATGACATCTGAGTCCAACTCCATCACACTCAGGAGCACAAACTCCAAAGTAGAGCCAACTGACATGGCACCAAAGTCCATTTGCCATGACCATAGAACCTGTGGATCTCTGTAGCCCTCAGAAAAACCAATCCTGGAGTTATATCTACTTTAGGTGTCTCTGGGACTCTGCTGAGGTGTGCATAAGGGTGACCCCTCTAATGACCTCCCAGCTCTTTTTTGGAGACTCATAGCCATATAAATTCATTTGTCCTTTCCATTTCCCCCTTTTATTCAAGGTCAAAAAGCATTTTTAACTCCTGATATTACATGTAGGTTGAGATATTCTACCAGTCTGAGTTGACCCTTTTTTTCAAGGTTGTTCTCCAGCCACATCATGAGCTGGTACTTGGTAGTAATCCCTTGGTGCCAAGGAGGCTCATCTCTGGGAGTCATGTCCCACACTGGCGGGAAGGCAATGCATTTATATGCTGAGTTTTGCTTCAAGACTGGCCACATTTGAGCAACATGGAGGCTCTCAGGTGATAAATCTTAGGCACCCTGCAGCTCTAGGCCTAGTTCTTATTTTAGGCACACAAGCTCACAAGCATAGTCATTAGACTCAAGGGCTCATTGTTGGACCATCCTTCCTTATTGGTCTTAGCCCTTGTACCCAGGGGATTGTTGCTCTTCATGGAACACTTCTTGAGCCTTTTTTTATACTTCGCAACCTTGATGTGTTTTGAAGACTGAGGTCAGGTACTTTGCAGAATACTCCTCCATTTAGGTTTGTCTGATGTCTCTGTAGCCTTAGATCTGGTATATGCATTAGCGGCAAGAACACATATGCGACATGGTATTCTTTTCAGTGCCCTGTTCCTTGAGAAACGTGCTCTTATCTCATCTTGGGTGACATATCTCCTTAGTGGAGAGATTCACCTTTACCACTTGGATAAAAGGGTGCCTGCCACATTTCTCCACTCCATGTTTAATAAGTATGTTTACCTATTAATTAATAATTAACCAAGCAGTATTTGGTGGGGAAATTAAGACTAGGGGAATATCCCCTCAGCATCAAACTTTCACCTGTTCCTCTCAGCACCACTGATGACAGTTCTCACAATCAGTGATTACTGTATTGCTGCCAAATGGTAATTGTTCTGAATCCATCTTTTCAACACTCAATAGGTGGCATCATATCATAAGAGAGCCCTATTGATTTACTTTTTATTTATAGCAGGGTTCCTATTTACTCAACAGGTTATAATCCATAAATTCCATATTAATTTTTTTTAAAATTTATTGAAGTATATACTCATACAAAAACATACATAAACAATAAGTGTACAGTAATAGTTGCAAACCACAAAACAAACGTATATAACATCATACAAGACTCTCACTCTTCACCCTACCACTAATAACTTGTATTGTTGTTAAACCTTTTTTAATAATAATTGAAGATCTTTGTCAAAATATTACTACTAATCAAAGTATTTTCCCCCAAACCAACACATTATCTACATATCATTTATATATGAACATACATAAACAATAAGTATATAGTAAAAGTTGTGAACTTACAAAGCAAACATGTATAGCATCAAACAGGGATCCCACACATCAATCCTCCACCAACATCTTGCATTGTCGTGAGATGATTACTACAAATTATGAAAGAATATTGTCAAAATCTTACTGTAATCATAGTCCTCCTTTTCTTATATTTGGTGTATTTTTCCCCCAATGCACTCTATTTTTATTTTTTAAATATATTTTTTATGACAGAAGTTGTAAACTTATAAAACAATCATGCACATGTGCAGAATTCACAAACGACACCCCTCTATCAACACACCACACTGTGATGGAACATTTGTTACAAATAATATAATATCATCTGATTGTTACCATGTCCATAGTGTACACTTGGCACACATTTTCCATACTGCGCTATTATCAACACAGTGCATTTTTGGCATAGATGCAAGAATACTATATTATTGTTGATAACCACAGTCCATAGGTCACTCCAATTGTATTTTTTCCACTCTTCTCCACATTCCCATCACCCTGCAATAGTGATGTAGATTTGCTCTAGCTAACAAAGGATACTCTTGCATCTGTACCACCAACCACAATTCTCATCCACCTCTTGGTTTATTGTGCTATTCTGTTCCTAGAATATTCTCTAGCATTCTGTTAATTGGCATTTACATACCTAGACCACCATTTTCAGTCACATTCCCATTTATAAACAAGCTGTTACTATGTGTTACCATCTACTCTATACATTTCCACATTTTTACGATAAATCTAAATAAAACTGCTACATACATTCAAAATCAGTAGTCCACCACAGTCCTCCCCTTATCTCCTTTAAGAATCCACCACCTAACAGCAGGTCTTGAAGCTATTTTCCTATAATTTCTTCTAGAAGTTTTATGATTATTACTTTTATTTTTAAGATTTTGATTATTACTTTTATTTTTAAGATTTTATACATTTTGAGTTAATTTTTTGATAAGGTGTGAGATATGGGTCCTCTTTCCTTCTATTGGCTATGGATATCCAGTTCTTTCAGCACCATTTGTTGAATGGACTGTTCTGCCCGAGCTGTGTGGGTTTGATAGGCAAAAATCACTTGACCATACATGTGAGGGTCTGTTTCTGAACCATCAGTTTGATTCTATTGGTTTCTGTGTCTTTCTTTATGCCAGTACCATGCTGTTTTTATCACTATAGCTAGGTAATATAATTTAAAGTCTAGAGAGGAGAGTTTGCTTTCCCTTTTTAAGATGTTTCTGGCTACTCAGGACCATTTACCCTTCCAAATAAATTTGATAACCATCTTTTCAATTAAAATAAAATGCTGGTGGACATTTATTGGGATTGCATTGAATCTGTATATCAATTTGATAGAATTGACATCTTAATGATATTTAGTCTTCCAATCCATGAGCATGGAATGTTCATCCAGTTATTTAGGACTTTTTAAATTTCTTTTAACATTGAATTGCAGTTTCCTGAGTACAAGTGCTTTACATCATTGGTTAAGTTTATTCCTGACTATTTGAGTTTTATCTGTCATATTTTATTTTCACCACTCTTTTGATACTTTGAGTTACTTTTATTGATACAATCTTCATTTCTAGACTTATTCTAGGCCTCTCTCTCTTTTCTTTTCTTTTCAGGCTCTAGCACATCCTTTTGAATTTCCTGAAAATCTGGTCTCGGTTAGAAATTCCCTCAATTTCTGTTTTTCTGTGAATTTTTTAAACTTGCCCTCATTTTTGAAAGACAGTCTCGCTGCATATAAGATTCTTGGCTAGAATCTTTTCTCTTGTAGTATCTTAAATATATCACACCACTGTCTTCTTGCATCATGGTTTCTGGTGAGAAATCACACATAAACTTATTGGGTATCCCTTATATGTTATGCATTGCTTTTCTCTTGCTGTTCTCAGAATTCTTTTTGTCTTTGGCATTCGACATTCTGATTAGTATGTGTCTTTGAGTTGTTCTATTTGGGTTTTTTCGGATGGGAGTATGTTGTGCTTCTTGCACATTGACATCTATGTCCTTCAATAGGGTTGGGAAATTTTCTACCATTATTTCTTCAAATATTCCTTCTGCCCTTTTCCCTTCTCTTTCCTTCTGGGACACTCATGGCATGTATGTTTGTACATCTTTTGCTTCCATTTAGTTCCCTGAAACCTTGTTCAATTTTTTCCGTTCTTCATCTGTATGTTCACATTCAGAGGTCATTTCTTCAAGCTCACCAATCTTTTATTCTGCCTCTTCAAATCTATTACATGATTCCAATGTTTTTAAAATTTCATTTTTTGCACCTTTCATTCTCATACAATCTGCTATTTTTCTATGTATGCTCTCAAATTCTTCTTTGTGCTCTTCCAATGTCTTCTTAATATACTTAATCTCTATAGCCATCTCATTGAATTTACTAAGGAGATTTGTTTGAACATCTATGATTAGTTGTCTCAACTCCTTTATGTTGGCTGGAGGCTTATCTTGTTCCTTTAACTGGGCCATATCTTCCTATTTCTTGGTGTGGGTTGTAATTTTTTGTTGGTGTCTTGGTATCTGACTTACTAGAGTATTTATTCTGGGTGCAGTTTTTCTCTTTAGTTTAGGGTTTCCTGCCATTTCTCTCTTGCTCATTGTGCAGTAGGAACCAAGGATGAAGTTGGTGCTATAAGCAGTGGAGGCTCAAGCTGTCCTCATTACCCCAGGGACCAATGAAGCTTCTCCCAACTTTCTCTTTGTCAGGGGTAGGGACAGAGTCACAGCTGTGTGGAATAATCCAAGTCATGCAGGGCCTGGGCTGTAGTTGCCCAGAGAAACTGATGAAGCTTCACATCTCTTTCTCCCCTGCTTGGGGTGGGAATGGAGCTGCATATGTGGGTAGCAATCTATGCAATGTATGTCCAAGATGCCAACAGTTGCCCAATACACTTCTAATTATTCAGTTGGTGCCAGCCAAATGTACCTGCGGTTACCTGGATAGGCTGGTTCAGGGCCCACTAGCCACCTCCCTGCTAGAGGTGGGGCTGACACCTAGGTTGGGGCTGCAGGCTGATCTGGGTGAAAGAAACTGCTTCCTACCATCACTGTGATTTTCAGTCAGCCTGGCTTCCCCTCATGCTGGGGACAGAATCAAAATGGCAGCTACCAGCCTTTTTCCAACCTGGACAAATTCAAACTTTAGCTGTTCTTAGGGTTATGCTCTAGCCAGCCATATCCACCAATCAGTAACTGAAATCAGTGGCCAACCATCTCTTCCTCTCATTTTTGGGAAATGGAGCTTCCAATTCCAGCCATAGAATAGCTCCTGGGGCAGTTTGTGTTGCCAAAGTGGGATGATTACCGGCCTCCATGGCTTGGCTAGTAATTTCCTGGAGAGGCTGGCCCAGGCCTCCCAGCTTCCTCCCTACCAGAAGTGGGGCCAAGGCTTATGCTAAAGCTGCAATCTGATCTGGATGGAAAGAAGCTGGTCCCCACCAGCAATGTGACTTTTAGTCCACCCCACTTCCCCTCGTGCCAGGTGCAGATTTAAGATGGCAGCTCCTGGCCTCTTTCTGACTTGGACAGGTTCAAACTTTAGCTTTTCTCAGGATTATACTTTACCCTGCTGAATTTACTCATCAGTAGCTGAAGTTGGTGCCCAACCATCTCTTCCTTCCCTGTTTTTGGGAAGTGGAGCTTTCAATTTCAGCTGTGGAACACCTCCTAAGGTGGCTTGTGCCTCCAGTGGAGGATGGCACTGGCCTCTGGGGCATGGAGCCTCTGCTTACAAGTCTTCTCTGCAGATGGGCAGTCTCCTTCTTCCATTCCTTCAAGGATGTGTCAGAATGCTCTTCTGATCTCCTGGAGCCCCCAAACAGGTGCTTCACCTCCAGATAGCTCTGGGTGTTTGCTAACTGCCTTGTAGCAGGAGCTGACTCTAGGAGCTCCTTACTCCACCACCATCTTGCTGGTTGTATCTTATTAATTTTGAGGCTCAAGGTGACCTTGCTCTTAACCTGGGAATCATGTTCTTTTGATGGGGCCTTGCCATGGTTTTAGCACTTCCTACTTTTGGCAGAACAAGATGATCAAGGCTCATCTTGTGCTGTGCTTTCCCCCTCCCTGGACCAGCCACTTCTCCAAGGATCCTGGTTCCTTTGGGTGGAGGATGCTACTTAGAAACGATGAACTGGGAGGTGGTGGGTTCACTTAGTGTCAGTGTTTCTAGGTTCTGTAAATTGACAGTGATGAAAAATAAAGGTAATCGTGTGTGTAGATGGACATGGCAATCCATTCACATTATCTTTCTACCTAGCTGAAAATCTACAAGTTAACTGATCTCTCAAATTCCAATTGAACACTTTAAGTTTAGTCTAGGCTTCTTCCTTTCCATTTTTCTCTCTCTTCTCTGATAGAAACCTAGCTTCCATTTTCCTCAATGTATTTGCTCATTTGCCTAATTACCATGTAATAGGCTGACCACACTCCCCCCCCCCCAAAGAAGACACTAATCCCTGAAGCCTGTACATATTCCCTTTATTGGGAAATGGCACTTTGCACTAGTGATCACCTTAAGGATCTTGCGATGGTGAGACCATCCTGGGCTCAGGAACCAAAGTGTTCTTAGTAGAGATAAGGACAGGGAGAAGAGGACAATATGACCTCAAAGCCAAGCCTGGGGTGATGTGCCACAAGCCAAGGAACACTGGCAACCCTAGAGCCCCAGGAGGGAGCATGGGCCTGCCAACACCTCCATTTGGGATTGGTGATACTGATACAGGACATGTGGACTCCAACACAATGAGAGAATAAATATCTGTTCTTCTGAGCCACCATGTTTGTGTTAATTTGTTACAGCAGCTGTGGGAAACTAAGACACATTATGTGTAATCAGTCTCCCAACTGTGCCAACTTCCTTCTTGGCTCCAGCACTGCTCCAAACCCTCGTTAGGCCAGCTGAGTTCTGGCCAGCCCCAAACCCATTTGTTTTGATAGTATACCAACTTCTTCTCCTTCACTCCTCACATCGCCACCCAGCCACTAACCTAAGCAGCAACCAAGGTTTTCCCAGTCTTTGCCTATATCATCTACTTAACAATCCTATTTACAGATGAGAAGATGGAGGCCCAAAGAGTTGCAGTAATTTACCAAGGGTCACATGTCCAGTAAGAGGAAGAGCTGGGGTCAGCCCAGTTCTGTCTGACTCTTGAGTCTAATCAGATATCTAGTGTGTTCACTGCCTTTAGCTAGAATTAATCCTTGATATGTTCATTTCCTTTATCTATAAATCTGCTAAATCAGAATAACACCTCCTAAAGGTTCTGGGAAGATTTAATGAGATGAAATTTAAAATGCAAAATGCATTAAAGATCATCTGGCATTTAAGAGGCCAACATAACTTGTAAGAGGAGACGGTGCCTGCCTAGCCCCTGGCAGAGCTTTCAGGAGGAGAGACGCTGAGCATGAAAGTGCTGCCTGGGTTCTGGGGGCACTGGTTACCTTCTTGATAGCCTCTTCCCTGATTGAGGCAGAGGGGGCAGGCGGATGGGAAGGGAAAGATTTGCAACCTGACCTTGACTCGCCAGCCATAAAAGTCCTTGACATCAGACTCCAGTTCTTTTCTCCCATAATGAGATGATACATGCACAGTGACATGGAGGAGACAGAGAAGAAAAAATGTTCACCAAACAGGAGAGTCATACTCCATGATGCAATATGGACTCAGAATGTATAAATTCTGCAAATATCTTGTGACAAGCTTAACTAAGTAACTAACTTGCTATAATTGGTGGGGAGGGGCTGGTATGGAGAATAGTGACAAGGAGATTGGGAGAATGAATAAAAGCACTCATTTCTAAACTGTAAACACTTCAACTATCCCCCTGTATTAGTCAGGATTCTCTAGGGAAACAGAATCAACAGGAGATAACTGTAAATAGTATGAGATTTTATGAGAGTCTCCCATGTGACCTGGGGATGCACAAGTCCAGGTTCTGCAGGCAGGCTGCAAACCACTGGCTCCAATGAAAGTCCAATGAAGGCTCTTTATGAGTTTCTGGGAGACACTGGCTGTCCAAACATGAGCTGGGAAATTCTCTCTGAATGCTGGAATCACTTCTCCTTTTAAAGCATTCAACTGATTGGATGAAGCGTCACTCATTGCTGATGGCAATCTCCCTGACTGATGTAGATGTAATCAGCCATCTATGCAGTGAAGTCACTGCTGACTGAAGTCCATAAATGCCCTCATATTACAATTGGCCCAGTGCTTGCTTGACCAAACAGCTGGGCACAATTGCCTGGCTGAGTTGACACATTAACCTAACCATCACTCCCCTCAAGTCTTCTAACCTTGTTAATGTTTCCTAAATTTTTTTGTGTACAAGAGCCCCAAAGAATGGCCAAAGGCTGAGCCTTTTCTGTCCCCTGGTGACCCCTGCTGATGAACCCCAACCCCACCAAACCACCACTGGGTCTGAAGGACCCACACCCGTGAAGGCCACAGCGCCACACAATGAACAACCCCAGGAATGTGAAATGACCGACTACAGCTAGACGGTGAGTGAGAGATGCCTGAGAGAAGACCCACTTCTCCAAGATGGCGCCTCCACCACTGCCCATGGCACCATTTTAGGAGTGAAGAAGCAGGGGTGGCAGGAAACTCTCTGCTCTGGGCTTTACCACTAGCGGGTCTGGTGTTCAACGAAGCGCTCTCAATGTAAGCTGGGCCTAGAGGGGTCCCAACACAAAGACACACATAAACAGCTAAATATAAACAAGCAAATGGGTATCGGCAATTAGGATTTCACTTACAAGTTAGGATGTGAACTGCTGTGGGGTAGCTCTACACATAAATGAGCTCATAATAATGTTTTAAGTGTGATCTAAATCAGAGAAATTTGGGGTTCTTTTTGTTGTAACAACCGTTTTTTTCTTAAATATTTTCTTTCTGAAGCTCATACATAACCCGAGTGCATTGCTCTTATACAAATGTAAAAATATCAAATATGATTCTAAAACACCATCTATGATCCTAAAGCTTCCTTTCATCCACCCACAGTCCAAGCTGCCTTTCCTAATTTCCCAGAGGTAACTCCCATCAAGGCGTCCACGTGCCTTGAGGGTTTGACCATGGCACAGCTTAAGGGACACCGCTCACACAAGCCAGTGGTTCTCAGAGATGCTCTGGACCAGCAGCAGCAGTAGCTGGGAGCTTGTCAGAGACGCCCCACCCTGAGCCGAGTCCAGCCACCCGTCTTCTGACACGTCTCCATGTGGCCTGATGAATGCCAAGGCCAGAGACCCACAGGCGTGGGCTAATCACCATCATTCTCCTCCGGTTGGTGGGTATCGTTTTAAATAATGGGAAAACAGCCTCCCAGCGTACACAAAAGCCTTCACTTGATTTTGCAAACTACAGTGAGTAACTTCTTAGAGAAGTGGTTAATGCTAAACAGATGACTATTTCCCCCTTTTTGCCTGGTGCCCGGGTCTCCATGTGTGCATGAGGCATGGACTAGCCCTCTCTGGTGGACATGTGGATTGTTGCCAATTGCTGTTGCCGAGACTCCCGTAAGAAGCCCCTTAGAGGTGCACACCTGTGAAAATTACAGGCACTGTTTACCGCTGACACACCTCTTGGATTCACCTCCCACCTTTCTCCACCACAGTCCTGAATTCTCACCACCTCTCACCCAGACAAGGGGCACATTCTTCTAAGTAAGCTTCTTGCCTCCTGCTTCTGCTCCTCAGTCCATTCTTGCCACCAGAGCCTGTCCTAAAACCGAGGCGTGATCATGCCCTGCTCTGCTCAGAAGTCTTCAGTGTTTCCCCACTGCCTGCCGAGTCGAGGCCTCCCTGTTCTTGTGGCAGTCCAGGCCCTGCATTCTGGCTCCCTGGCTCTCTTTCCATAGTGTCTCTCAATACTTCACTCCCACCCTCCAAACACCACGTCATTTTCAACCAACTGCAGCAGACGACCCCTTGTTCTTTGAGCAGCTGTCCATTGGCCTTATTGTGATCCACCCTCCACCCCTTGCCTTACAGTGTCATCTCCTCCTTGTGTGCCTTCCTTCCCCAACCCTGCCCCAAATCTGTCTTTTCAGATCCTCCCCACACTTTAAGTCCCAACCTCTGAGTCCTGGAATGGGATTTGTCAAACTCTGCATTCACCTGGCAGGTATTCACTGAGTGCTGACCATGTGTTGGGCACAGTGTCGGCCACTGGGCATTCAGGCTAGACCCCACCAGCCTGGGCTTGTTCTTCCTCAAGAGGACACCAAGGCCCACCTCCTCCTCGGCAGCTCCCAGCCTCGGTGCTTGTCTCCCCTCTTGGCTCTGACTCTTATCACCTACCACCTAGAGTCTGGCACTTGCCTCCTATCTGGTCTGCCAGTATCTACCTGGGCCCCTGATTCCCTATGCTGTAGCCAGAAAGGATTTTGTAACCCCCCTTATGCTTACATGACTTCGCTCCCATAAGCCCTTATTCACAGCCCATTTCCTAGCATGGCCTCAAGGCTCTGCTTTGCCTCCCCCCTACCTACACATGCAGCCTTCCACCCCACCATTCCTGCCCTTCCACCCAACATTGCAGCCACACAAAACTTACACGCAGTCCTCGAAATACAACGTTTTTGCATGCTGATCCCTCTGCTTGCAAAGTTGTCCCAGCTTCTCCCCTGGGCTAAGCCTGGCTAACTCCTCAAGTTTTCGCTTGGTCCTCATTTCTTCTAGGAAACGCCTGGATGGTTCCCCACCTTGCCTTCTCAGGGTCTCATTCTGTGTTCCTGGAGCAACCCATGCAAATAGGTACCATGATTCTTGGGGCCACTAAAGAAACCATCTCTACCTGCCTCTTTTCCATGAGAATATGAGCTCCTTCAGAGCATCAAATATGCATCAGTGTTTCCTATGCTCAGAATAATCCAGATGCACAGTGGGAGCGCCATCAGTGATGCAGGAACAAATGAGTGATGCATCCTTCTCACTCTTGTCTCTAATCTTCATGAAACTAGGGTCTGTTGTCCTCGTTAAAGCGGGCCTCATCCTGAAAATCTGCTGCTATCATCACTGTGAAATCTAGGACACCTTTCTAGAACCCACTGTATGCAGTAGGTGCTTGAACAATTTTGGATGAGTGAAGAGTGAATAAGCAATTGAGTGATAGAGTACTTGAAGAATGTCTGTAAACCAGAGACTGATTTTCTCACTAGGATGATGGCTGTAATGAAAATCTTTTGAAACTGTTGACCCATAAAGCTTGAGATCATCAGTGTTCAACGAATGCTTGCTGGATGAATGCATGGGTAGATGGATGGATGGAGCTGTCTGTCTGAGTTTATGATCTCCAAGAAGCCAGACCTGTTGTCCTAACTAGGGTGGCTTCCACAAGGAAAATCTGCAGTCCTCATTACGAGCCCTGGAGCGCCTTTCCACTGCCCCACCGTTTACAGTCAGTGCTCAGTCAGTGCTTTATTACATGATCCAGGGAAAGAGGAAACTGAAGCATGCTGTGATTCTTGGTAATGCAGGCACTGTTTGCCTGAACCATGCATCAGCTCACACCTTAGCAATAGCCCCACATGGCCATCGCTGAGAACGAGCATAACAGCGACAGGAGACCAGAACCTCCCAGAGCACAGGTTTCTTTCCCCCATTTTATAGAGGGAAAACCGACACTCAGATGGGCAAAGAGATGTTCTCTGAGGTTAGGCAGGGAGTTCGTCATAAAGTCAGGTCTCTTCCAACATCAGATGCCTTCTCACTTAAGTCCTAGTAAGAGTTTCTATCATTTTAGTTGGTTTCTTCATATAGCTTGATGTCTGTGTACCATTCACTTAACCAACATTGATAAGTATGAAGTCTGTGCTCTATGCTAAGAATACCCAGATAAATAAGACATAATTCCTACTCTATTCTTCAAATGGCTGGTTCTAATTTTAGCATTGCTGCCAGCATTATATATTTAAAATTTGTCTAAGATTTACAGTTAAAATAGTATCAATCAGAATACACCAGTTATGAAAACATAGCTGATTCAAAATCAATCTGAAGTGTAACTAGATTTTGGATTGATTGCTTTCCCTTGGATTTGAATGATTGTTGATCACTCTAAATCATATTTCATCTAAAATGATGCTTAATTTCTAGCATTTGGGAAAAAAAATGCCCACTTTTGCCCTTGACTAGAATTTTCCTCTAATTATTGAATTTAAAAGGACAGTTTCAAAGCCATCAAGAGGGATACAACAATATATCCTGAGTTGCCCCATAACTAATCATGAAAAATACTCCCAGGCATAGCTCTTTCATATTGTGTGGTGCAGACTTCTTTAAGTTGGAATTTAACCAATTTAGCTAGGGGTCTGGAAATTGGGTTAAGTTATTATCTGTGGCCATCACAGGATATAAAGGTCGAATGACTGCTCTCCCTCCCTAGAGCAAAGAGTTGCCTTGTGTGCAAGACCTGAGGCTGTCATAGCCTTCCAGATCAACAGCATGAGAGCTCCTGCCAGATAATGCCCATACTTCAATCAACAAGAACTATCAACAACATTTCCATTACTATCTTCCCACATTGCTCTTCTTTCTAACTGTGGATCTACCTGAGTCCACAACAGAAAAGAGGCTTATTTAAAAAATATCCATCCAACATAAGATTCTGACTCTTAACTGAACTTGTCCACAAAAATTCTCCCTTGAGTCCACTTTGGTCTGGGGACAGCCATACCCTTCAAAAAGCCGTTCTGACTAACGCAGCTTTTGGCTCTAACTAGGTAGCGAATGTGGGTGAAGTCCGTTTTACTCTCAATGGGCATTCTGACATGATGAAAGAGTGGGTAATAATTTCTCCTTTCATGTTGAATCAATAGTAATAAGTGGATGTCAGTTCTTAGCACCTGCAGACTCTGCTTTGTTATCATCTTTGATATCTGGTAACCTTTCCCATGGTGTCTACATGCTAAATTTCTCCACAAAAAAGACTCCCTACTTCATTAACACGGCAGAACCTTCTTTCCCGATTGGTTTTAAGAAAGCTTTGTGAGCAAACAAGTACTCAAGGTGTCTACATCACTGAAGATTATCCCCAGCAGCCAGCCTCACAGTCAAGTGTCTTGCTTTGCATCTTGTAGTGTTTAATTTAAAGTGACAGGTCATTTGGAAGATGTGGGTGGAGGAGAAGGAGCACACACTGGCCTCTACTTCATTGCAGCCAAGGATTTAGGCACAAAATAGTTTCATCACAGTTTACTAATCTTTATCTCTGCCATTTTGACCTTGTCAGCCAGAGAGGACATGCACCATTGTGACCTCAAGTCTGACAGGGATTCAGCTAATGACTTAGTTTCCCATCCGCTAAAACAAATGTCATACAGCGGGGTGACTGAACAATGTGAATTCATTGGCTCATGATTTCAGAGGCTAGAAAGCTGACTTCCTCCTGGGGCTGGTTCCTTCTGGATGGCCAGTGGTCTTTGGGGTTCCTTGGCTTTTCAGTCAAATGACAAGGCACATGGCCGCATCTTCCCGTCTCTCCTCTGGGTTCCACTGCCTTCCAGCTTCTGGCTGCTCTCCGTGGCTTGCTTCCACGTCCTATTTCCTTTGCTTTTTAGGACTTCGGGCACATTGGATCAAGGCCCCCTGTCATTCGGTTTGGGCACACCTTAACACTCAACAGCCTCCAAGGTGCCATTTACAAACGGGGTCACACCCAGGGGTTGGGACCTGAATTGCCTTTTGTGGAGGACATAATTCAGTCCCCAACAGTCACTGGGTAGATGAATGGGAAGAAGAAATTAACGACAAAACTGAAATTAAAACTGTCTTCTCATTGCTGATTACAAGAGAGTTACACATATCCTACAGACACCCATGAATTCCAGGGAAAAATTAAAGGGGTAGCTGAATTCCAGCAATGTCTAGGAGTCGCAGATTACTCTGTTGCACAAACAGGGCCCTCACCACAGTCCCTTGGTCCTGCGCTCAGGGGAATTTCACACTGACTCCCTGCAGGCCAGAAGGCACTAAGGAGTGGCCTTTCATTGAACCTGGAAGGAGACCTGATGGTAGTCACGGCCTCCTCAGTGGGAACATCTTGTGCCCTACCTTGACTGAGGTCTACATGGACCCAGGGAATTGTCGGGTATAAACACAGCAGTTCAGCATCACTGGAGAAATGCGTTTGCTTAGCCAGGCTTCTCAGTGGCAATGTGGAGACACGCCAGCGTGTTAGTGTTTATTCCGAGAGCGTGTGACAGTTTCCTACATGCTTAATTTAAAGGGGATGTTTCATCCCACATTAATCCTGAGAAAAGCCACCCTAATAGATTTGATTTTTACTACAAAGCAGCCATCCTGTGGCCAAAGTGAATTTTAAATCATTACAGAAGTCAACCCACCCATTTCACAACAACAGAAAAAGGCAAAGGCATATTATATAGATTCTGTAAATATTCTTATGGGTTTGCAAACTTTATAGCCCTTGAAGGTTGGTTGCAGACCTGTAGTTTCATGTTGCAATGAACAAAAAACTGTGTACCACTGTGATTCGCTCACAATAGGTCTGCCGGACGGGGAGGCAGTGTATAACTTAAATAAAGGACAGAGAGAGACACAAGAAAGGAGATAAAGATGGGACCAGGGGATTCACTGCTTCTGGAACTGAGAGCCCCAACCCTAGTTTCCTCATTGTATTTATTTGGAAACTAATGAGCAGCTGTTTGGTATCAGAACTGCAACATCATCCACAATAACAGGAAGTAACTGCAACATCTCCAATAACAGGAAGCAAATACAACATTTACAATAACAGGAAGCAACATGCAACATCTACAAAAGGTAACATTTACAATAATAGGAAGTGATTGCAACATCATCTATAATAACAGGAAGCAACAAATAGGTAAGCCAGATTCCTACAACAGTACAGTAAGTGGTTACATTTGCAGAAACTACAAACATATGCCTACAGCAAATAAAACAACTAAATTCCCTAATGCAAGGCAAATGGGTACTAGTAACCTGGTTTTATGTTTCCAGCACAAGCATATCACAACACATTTTTTTCTCAAAATTACAGAGAAGCGAACTTGATGGCCTCCAAAAATCTGAAGAAGAAAATTCCAAGAGTGGTGATGGAGGCCCCGAGGTCCAACGTGCAGCTGAACAATGAGAATGACATAGTTTCTTGAGTTAAGTGAAAAAAATATTACTCCTACATTCACTTATTATTTTATGTAATATGTATGTTTAAATATGCATGGAACTAAAATTATATAAATAGATATTTGACTATTTTACCTAGATATCCCATGGTTCAAATATTGAAGTTGGCAAGAAATTTGCTAGACTTTCCTTTGGAAAAATGGGGCTAGTTGCCTGATATTTGGGGCATGGGGGTTTTCTTAAAACCCACATGCACCTCTTAGAATGTGTCAAGCATTTCTGGGCTGGGGAAGCGTGGGTCTAGATCTGAATTTGCAAACAAGGGAATTAGGTTGAGCGCAGCTCACTGATAAGCCTCCTCTGATCTGCTTAGTGTTTTAAAAGTTTGAATGAGTTGCCATCTTTGAAAAAACAAAATATTTTATATTACCAAGAGGATATCTGCACTTTCTTCAGAGAAACAAATACACCCCTTGCAATATTTGGGACATATTTATACTACAGAAAAATGCCTGCTGTTTATCTGAAATTCACATTCATTTGGTGTCTTGTATTTCACCTGGCAACTAAAATACATGTTCTGTGACCCTGTCAAGAAACATGTCACTTCACACTCTATACCTACCGTCTGAAAAATTTTCTAGCTTTTTTTGTGACTGAAGAAACATTTGATTTAACCATACTCCTTGATTGGGAGGGCACTGTTTCATTCAAGGGCACTCAACTTGTTATTTCATTTTTTTTCAGTTAACTATGGCTCCTTAACACATGACTTCATTACTTAGCAGTGTAAGACAACCATGATTTTACAGGTCAGGAATTGTGGGTGAACTCAGCTCGGCAGTTTCAGATCATGAGCTGGAGCTGCAGTCATCAGGAGGCTCACCTGGACTGGAAGGCTAACACATCCACACGGGCTGCAGCTAAGCTGGGACCAACCCAAGCTCAGCTGGGCTGTCACCTAAGATCTTACACATGGCCTCCTCAGACTAGTCAGATGCTTACATAGCAGCTGGCTTCTCCCGGGGCGAGCATCCCAAGAGAACCTTGTGGATGCTGTAGGACCTTTTATTATTCTCTAGGTTTTGGAAGCACATAGGGTCACTTCTCTGCCTTCATTTAATGATTGAACCTGTCACAAAACCACTCAGGTTCAAAGAAAGGGAATATTGACCCCACATCTCCATAGGAAGAAGTTCAATGAATTTGGGGCTATTGTCTTAAAACCACACAACCTCTTATCCTCAAGCTCATTTTCTTTCTTTCCATGGGTATTACTCTAACATCTTTGAAGTTTGTTATTAAAAACTTATTTATCATTTAAAAATATGTAGTGATTTTCTTAAATCTTTTCCATCTAAATGGATGGTATTGAGCTCTAGCTCTTGCTGTTTTTTTTTGTTGTTGTTGTTGTTGTTGCTGTTTTGTTTTTAACATTTTCCACTTGCTATGATTTGGTGACCTATCCGTGTTTACATGGATGCCTATGCAATTCTATGACTATTTCTTCTTAAACCCAACTGAAACACAAATTATCTGGAAGGCCACCATCCAAAAATATTTTCTGATCCCTGGGTAAATGAGACAAAGGGGTGGAACAAAATAATAACCCTGAGTCCAAAGGCAGGGCCGGATCTTCACTTTGGCTCATGCAGTTATCAGTTTGCTGTTGTTTGTTACAGAGGTGAAGATCTTCACAGTTCTTCTTTCTTCCCATCTGCACAGGATGCTCTTGAACTGAACACACCCTGTCTTCCTAATTGTAAATAGCCTTTCTGTCGAAGGAAATACCTGAGTTCATTCTGTGTTCTTCAAGAATGGCTTTTCCTCTGTCACTGTGGGGAAATTGAGGGTCTCACCCCTGAGGTACTGGGGCATTATATCTTCATCTTCATCATTCTCCTTATCACTGTCTACCTGGGACTACTATCATCAGTTCTGTACAAGCCGTGTCCTCCCTTCCAGATGATGAGAATATCAGGACAAAGACTGTAGATGCTACAAATGATGCTACTCCCTAACAGAGAACTTGACAAAGGTAGCTTAGGCAGTATTTTCTAATAACTAGATGTAGCTTCATTACACAGGGACTGTAGAACAACTTATTCAGTTCCTATTACCAAAATTAGCTTGGTCTCACCTTCATGATTACCAAGTCTTTCAAATGATATAATTGTTAACACTCATATGTGCCAGAGGAGATGTATATGCTTAAAAATATATGTGATCATTGAAATAATCAAGGCTATGGCTCAGATGGAGTTGAAATCCAAGTAATGTGGTATTTTTTTTTTTCTATAATGGGATTAACAAATGAAAAATAGGATAATACCAAGAGTAAACTCTGAAAATAGTAACATGACTGAGCCCTCAAAGCAGTTTGCCTTACAACTGAGAACAACTCTTTTATCTGTGGCTGAGAATACAAAAGTAGGACAAGCTATTGGAGATCAATTTTAAATCACCTGTGCTATTAGAAAGACATTTTCTGTGACTTCTTTTAAAATGGGTATATATGAGTTTCTGCTACGGCTCATTAACAGAGAGAGTGAGAAGGCCGCATGCATTTTAATACTCCCTCTCCAGAGTCATCCATGATGCAAACATTAACATTTAGGCCAATTATGAACAAATAAAGCTACTGCTTTTAAGAAGATAAAAATGAGTTAAGACTTTTAAAGATAAAACAGTTTGAACGATGCGTCTTACTCATTAGTAAGATGTGTCTTTCTCTTTCTGGACAAATTTTTCTGTGTGCAATGGAATTCTTTCTTAGGGACGTGGAGGGGCAGGGCTAGCAATAACGGGTGACACATCTGGTCCTCACAGCAGCCTGATGATGTCTTGCCATTTTACAAACACAATTTAGGCTAAGAACCCTCAGGGAACATTTTTGTTAACAGTATAAGAAACAAAGATTAGTTTAGTTTTCATGTAAAGGAAGAAAATATTAATTAATGTAACCTGGCAGCCTACCGCCTCAGTCTCCCACTCCCGGATTAAGCAGGAACAAAGGAAACCAGCTTAAGCCAGTCCTACAGGCAACAAAAAAAGATGCCCAAGAAAGAGCTAAGTCAACACCAATTCAGCACTAAATTCCGTTCCTTATTTGGCAAAGGGGAGCAGGTAGAAACTAAAATGGTTGGAGTGTGATGGCGGAAGCGGTTAGTCACAAACATTTCCCTGGGCAAGTTAGATCTTCTTGGAGAGGCTGTAGCCTCTGAAGTCTCCAATCTATGGAGAACAGAGGAAGGGCTTGCCGCCAGGCTTAGGGGTATAATTTGTGTCATTTTCCTTGTTCGTGCCAGCCCTGTTTTCTGGCTGTGCACCCTTTTTGCAAGATTGAGAATAAATTCTTTTCTTCTCCACAATTGGGTGGGCCTTATTTTCTTCTAGAAGATTTATTTCTTACAACAGGAAATAAGCACAGTTTCTATTTTTAGTTAAAATACAGACACAAAATAGAATAAAACCCTTCCACATTCTAACTTTGAGGTCATGGTCAAGATTGTGGTGCCTACCCCCGTTAGCCCCCCACCCCTACCCCGCCGTGGGAAGACTAACTCAGTTTCTATTTGCAGCTGAGCCACACGTGAGCTGCTGTCCTTGTCTGGCCTGCTGTGCACAAATGACCTTGGGAAGCCTTTTCCCCTCCCTGGGCCTCAGTTGTTCAGTCTAAAGCAAATATACTAGATAAGGTGATCACTTCTCTTTGACTTGAAGAAAAAGTTCACAATCCAGCAGACTGGTGGGCCAAATTTGGCTTGTGACTCCTTTTCTTTTACTTTTTTAAAATTTAGTTTTGGTTTTAATATCTCTAATATGTAGTGTCAGGACTAACTAAAAACATTTTGTACCAAAGTGGAGAACCCTCATCTGTGGTGATTTTTTAAAAAATTAAAGTTAATAGATCACAAGGAATGTTACATTAAAAAACATGAAAAAAACAAAAAACATAAGAGGTTCCCATTTAACCCACTCCCCACCTCTACCACATCATTTTTGTAAATTGTATTTTTTTGAAGATACATCACAAAAAAAAGTTTCCTTTATACCCCCCACCCCCCCACACCCCTCTCCTCCCACACCAACAGCCTCTTTCATCATTGTGGCACGCGCATTGCACTCGGCAAAATTTCTTTTCTTTTACCATGTTTTAGACATTTTGAGCCAATATTTTAACATTGGGGGACACAAATCTACGTATTTCTATTCTTTCTTGTAAAACAGGAAGATCTGTCAATACAGAATCTAACTTCCTGCACGGCAAGCCGTGTGGGAGCTTTATGGCAGCTCCCCCTTTACGACACGCTGAGCTGCCCTCATGGCTGCCACGGTCCCCACTGTTCCCTTTGGTCTCCCTGAAGTAAGGCCCAGTGTTAAGTTGTCATTTATTGTTGTGCTTGGACTCTTGACTTTTACAAACAGAAAGGAGATAGAACTATGTCCTATATCCACATTGCTATCAAATTCAGAAGACAAAATACAGCCTGGGATGGCTGCTAATTTTAAGGAAAGTGACCCCTGAAGATATCTGAGTTCCCCACCCATGCCCCAGAGGTCCTTGTCTCTAAGTTAAAATTCCCCCATGGTACTATTTCCCTGAGTCTCTTTATCTTTCTCCTTTGTCATTATTTTTCTAATCTAAATTTGTTCTCCTCACTCAATTGCAGTTAAATATGCATAAACATTTACTGAGAGCTGGAGAATGGAGAGAGGCAGAAAGGAGATTAAAGCATGCTTGCTTTTCCCATAACATTTAGATTCCATCTTGGAAGACAAATTAAAATATAATCATACAGCACTCCATAATGATATTGGCAAGCCATTTACTGTCTACACATTATTCGCTAAGTCCTGACACAGGAGACTTGATACAGTCTCACTTCGTTCTCACAGCAATCCTGAGAAGTATCTCATTTCCCTTTTACGGGTGGGGAAACTGAGGCTCAGCAACTTGTCCTGGTTTACCTGGCCAGTGCTTGGCTGGTAGAGGATATGAACCCATTTTGTCATGTTCTCAAGTTCTTAAATGCCGTGTGGGTGCTTTGCAGACAAGCACCTGCTGGGCATCAACAACCACTTCCCAGGGGCGCTCCAGCTTCTTCACTCTGATCTATCAATGTTCTCTTCCTTGCACAATCTTTTATTCTTTCCTCCTTGATTGGAAGCAAGTACAGACACTTGACTTAATTGCATTCTCGTCACATGGCACAAAATCATCGCTGGGTAGTGTGTGTCTGTTATTGGCTTTATTTCATTTCTCTCATTCCCTTCTCCTTCATAGGCTCCCCTCCCACTGGGTTTGCTACAAGTCCTTGACTATGACACAGACTTGCAAAAAAGGTAGGGATGTTTTGTGTGCTTTCTAAATTCATATAACTAGTACTGATCCATAAAGTTCCTGCTAATTCTTAGATTCTTATCATTTTGCTTGGGCAGCCAGACTGGTGTTGGTTTTCCTGACTGCATCAGCACAAAGTAAAGATCCTAGGGAAAATGGCATGGAAGCATTAATCCAGCTTCTCTAAACTACTGACTGTGAAATCCTGGAGTAAAAATGCATATTCCCTGGTATGTATGTTGGGAGATTGAAGCTATAGTGACACCACACCATCTAGAGTTGCCAGATATAGCAAATAAAAGTATAGGGTGTCCAGTTAAATTTGAATTGCAAATAAATGACAGATATTTATTTGGAATAAGTGTGTCCCATGCAATACTGGAGACATACTAAGCAAATATTCATTATTTTTCTGGCATTCAAATTTAAATGGGTGCTCCTACATTTTGTCTGACAATTCCATACTCTCCTCCATAAATAAAGCCATGTGCTGTGACCTGAACGGCAAGTGTAGCAGGGAGTATTCACTGTGGGATGCAGCAGTGCAGATCAAAGTCTACTCGAAAGGATGAGCTTGGAAGCTGAAGAACGGGCAGGGCTTTTGTTGTCTCACATGGGACGCTCATCCATGCAAATTACATTTGGGAGGGAAACCAAGAAACGGGATTATGAAGCTGGTTTTAGCACAAGGAAATTGTTCGCTGCCTGGGGAAATGAATCGGGCCTTGAAAGCTTGTAAGTATAATACCGTTAACTCAGAGGATAAAAAAGTATGTAATTCGATGATGAAACCAAACACAAATGCCCTCCCTCAGCTTCCCAATTGCCACTTTTCCCCCTACCGGTTCGTCATTTTTATTGTGATTGCCATAGTTAATGGAAAGAGAAACTAACCTCTATTTATAATGTGAAATTATTTGCATAGATCGGGTTTTTTAATCACTGTATTATTCCCCCTTAGCAGGAGTTGGTGTTCTAACATCTGTGTATGAATTTTTTAAAGATAATCTGATTTATATGCACTCTATTTGTTCATGAAAAAAAAATTTCTTCTTCTAAAAAAACTCACAGTATATTAGATACAGATTCTATTCTAATGCTTACTAGTCTTTTGCATAAATGTCATCTTTTTTTCCCCAAAAGGCAATCTAATTTTTTCTATGGAAGACTAGAGAAGACAGCCAATTTTTGTTCCCAATAATGGAACTTAGATATCAACGTGGGATGGAATGATGTGAGGCAGGACATTGAACAGTGGGGACCCATCTCACCCCGGAGATGCCACGGTGTGCTCAGATGAAAGATGGCATATGCTGGGAGAACAAAGAAACAGGGCACATCAAGTCCTTAAAAGTGTTCCCCAATGCAGAATCCTGACTCCAGAACACAATGGCACAGGCGCACTTTCTCCTCATCATCCTCTGGATATAATTCAAGAAACAACAATGAAGACGATGAAAGCTAGAAGGAAGAAGGTGCCGTGGCAACAGCTGTCAAGACTTGAAGAGGGACAAGATGGTGAGTTCTCTGGATTTTATTTTTATTTCTCATATGTTTTCCAGTCTAGTGTCCGGAATGCTGCGTGGAGCCAGTAGCAGGCATGGGCAGAAATGCCCCGCGCACTGCCCACTCTGTCTGACCATAGACCTGGGAGGGAGCAGCTGAGGGAGACAGACAGCAGCCCTGCCTCGGGCTCCAGACTCGGAGCGCGGGCTGATGATGGGCCTGCAGCAGAGTTTCAGAGCTCCACCAGGAACTGAATCCTTGGACACCCAGGCCCCGGGGGGCTGACCACCCATGGGTCAGCGAGGCCCGAGCAGGCCGGGCAGCCCCCGTGCGATTACCAGCTGCACAGAGACCAAGGCCCAGGAGCACTTCCGTTCCACACCTGCAGAAGGTGGTCCAGTGCCACTGGGGCTCAGGGATGCACCTTCCGTCCCTGCAGGTGACAGCAGCTCCAGGAGGTCGAGGTAGGATAGAGGGGAATGGCCAGGACTCAGAAGCCTCCACTGCCATGGAGCCCACACCTGGAGGCCAGAAACTGCATGCTTAGCCTAGGCAGGACAACTACCTGCTAAAATAACAGGTTCAAATAGGACCCAGAGTCTCCTAATATAATAATCACAAATTATGGGATGTAGTTGAAAAGCCATCATCCTAAACACCAGGAAAACCACAGTTTGAATGAGAACAGATAAGTCATACCACAGATACTGAGATGATTCACATGCTGGGATTATCTGATAGGAATTTTAAAGCAGCAGTAATAAAAAAACTTTAAAAGATACTAAAAATTATCTTGAAATAAATGAAAAAAAAAAAGAAACTCAGCAAAGAAATAGAAATTACCAAAAAGGAATATAAATATATTTTTATATAAATATATATATCTATGAATATAAATATAAAACATAGAACTGAAAAAACACACTAGATGGACACTGTTGTATGGAGATGACAGAGAAAGAGATCAATGAGCTTGTGGACAAATCAAGAGAACTGACTCAATCTAAGAGACAAAGAAAATAAGATTGAAAAGAATGACCAGACCCTCATGCATCTGTGGGACAACCATGAAAGATGGACATTTGATTCGCTGGAATCCCAGAAGGAAAGGAAAAGAGTGTGAAAAGTTACCTGAAGAAATGATGGCTGAAAAATCTACATATTCAAGAAGCTGAGAAAACCCCAAAAAGGATAAATTCAAGGGAATCCAAATGAAGATACACCATGATTAAACAGATTTAAAAAAATATTGAAAACAACTAGAGAAAGGAAGCTGGGGGGGCCTGTGCCAGCTCTTGGGGAAACTACAGGCCACGCTGCAGAGGCCAGTGCCCCTCCTAGTTTGGTGGCACAAGCCCCCTCAGGAGCTGTTCTGTGGCTGGGGTTGGAAACTCCATTTCCCAAAAACATGGGAGAATGAGCCAGTTGACCACCAACTTCAGCTACCAATTGGTGACTTCGGCTGGTTAAGTATAACCTCGGGAACAGTTGAAGTTGGAACCTGTCCAAGTTAGGAAGAGGCCAGTAGCTGCCATGTTGACTCTGTTCCCCCCATAAGAGGAAGCTGGGGTGACAGAGAATCACACGGACCATCAGGACTGGCTTCTTTCCATCCAGATGGGCCTGCAGCCCTAGGCCAGGCTTCAGCCCCACCTCTAGCAGGGAGGAGGCTGGCGGGCCCTGCACCAGCCTCTCCAGGTAACTGCAGGTACTTGTGGCTGACACAGCCTGAACAGTCAGACACCTGGATCTCCATCCCTGCTCCCAGATAAGATACGAGAGGAGCTACATTTCCTCAGCCTCTCAGGGCAACTGTAGGCACTTTCAGTCCACACAAACTGGTTTGCTGAGCGCCTTCTATTCCATCTCCACCCTACAACCCCATGGGATAGGAGGGGGCTGGGGTTTCTTCAGCCCCTCTGGGAAACTGCAGGCACTGTTGGCACACACAGGCTGGATACTCAGGCACTGATAGCTCCATCCCCACCTCCCTGTAGGATAAGAGGGGACTGGTGTTTCCTCAGTCTCTCTGGGTAACTACAAGTGCTTTCAGCCCACACAGACTGAAGAGTTGGACACCTATAGCTCCATCCCTGCCCCCGAGTAAGGTAGAAAGGGAGTTGTGTTTCCTCAGCCTCTCTGGGCAACAGAAGGCACTTTTGGCCTTCACAGTCTGGACCAGTGGTTACCCGTGGATCCACCTCCACCACCCAATGGGAGAGGAGGGGCTGGTGTTTCCTCAGCCTCTCTGGACAATGGCAGGCACTTTCAGCCCACACAAATTAGACTGTTGGGCATTCCAGAGGGTCAATTCCCACTGCTGGCAGGGAAGGAGGTGAGTGCAGTGCTACACCAGTCTACCTGGTCAACTGCGGTCATTTGGACCCACATGGCATAAACTGCTGCTCACACCTGCAGCCCCATCCCTGCCCTAGGTAAGGAAGGAAGGGGTGTGAAGCTTCATCGTGTAGTTTTCTCTCCAGGTAACTACAAACAGTCTTAGCCTGCATGACTTGGATATTTCCACACAGCTGTGACTCTGTCCTATCCCTGGCAAAGGAGACAGTTGGAAGAAGCTTCATTGGTCCCTGGGGCAATGGGAGCAGCTTAGGCCTCCACAGCCTACAGCACCAACTACATCCTTGTCTCCTACTAAACAACCAACAATGGAGAAAGGGCAGGAAGCCCTAAACTAAAGAGAAAAACTGCACCCAGAAAAAATACTCTAGTAAGCCAGATGCCAAGACACCAACAAAAAAAAACTGTAATCCACACCAAGAAACAGGAAGCTATCGCCCAGTTAAAGGAAAAAGATAAGCCTCCAGATGACATAAAGGAGTTGAGAAAACTAATCAAAGATGATCAAACAAATCATCTTAATAAATTCAACAAGATGGCTAAAGAGATTAAGGATATTAAGACGACACTGGATGAGCATGAAGAAACATTTGAAGCATACATAGAAAAATAGCAGATCTTATGGGAATGAAAGGCACAAGAGATGAAATTAAAAGTTCACTGGAGTCATATAAGAGCAGATCTGAGGAGGCAGAGGGAAGGACTGAGGAGCTTGAAGACATGGGCTCCAAAAACAAACATACAAAAAACAGATGTAGAAAAGAATGGAAAAAATTGAAGAACTAAATGACAGCAAGAGATGTGCAAACATACACGTCATGGGTGTCCCAGAAGAAGAAGAGAAGGGGAAAGGGGCAGAAGGAGTATTTGAAGAAATAATGGTAGAAAACTTCCCCACCCTATTGAAGGACAGAGGGTACAGGTCAGTGCGGAGCAGGGCCTGTACCGCTGCTCTCGCCTGCAGGCCGTGGCCTCCTGTCTGGAGCGCCTGGAAGGAGAAGGAATACACAAGGTGGAGAACTGGGGAGGTGGGGCAAACCTGGCCATCAGAGGACCCCAGCCTTGCTGGGTGGACCTTCTCAGGGGTCACGATCCCTTCCCCAGAGTGAGGCCACTGGTGCCCAAGGACCCCTTCAGGGCTCTGCTGCTTCCAATGCCCCGGCCACACTCTCCAGGGCCTGGGGCTGTCAGCAGCACAGCAGGGACGGTCTGGCCTCCTCCCTTGGACTGTCTGTAGACATCAGGTGCTGGGAGGAGAGGAGAGCCTACTTCCAATCTTCCCGCACTAGGAGCCAGCCTCCCTTCCTGCGCTGTCCCCCTGTGGGGGGGGGGGGGGAGTGGGGCCCAGGTGATGGGTGTGGCAGGGCCTCTGGTCGGGGAGGCATTTAGGCACCACTGCTGTGCCCAGGTGACCTGCTGCTCTGGTAAGCACAGCTCATGTGCAGAGCACCTGCTGTTTGCCAGATGTTGTTCTGAGCACTCTGCCCAGGTGTGCGCCTTTGTTTCCCCTCTGTGCCCTGTGAGACAGGCCATACTGCCCTCCATTTTATGATGAAAAACCTGAGTGCAGAATGGTGAGGACTAACTCAAGGGTGACACTGTTTTCTTTCTTTCCAGATCTTCTTCTAGACTCATGATGTGGGCCCCAAGGCTGATGCCAGCATCCGCGCCTGGACCCACTCTGTACCCGGCCAAGCTCCATTTGACAAGCCCACGGAGGCCATGCGGCCTCTCCACTGTCTCTGCTGGGAGGGTACAGCGGGATCCACAGGGAAAAGCCACCAGGGACAGTGGCCTGAGGGGCGGCGTGGACAGCGCTGGGGCCCACAGCAGGTGCCGCCAGCCTTGCCCTCAGCGAGCAATCTGCATCCCGAGGGCAGAGAAATGGAGGCGCAGATGGTGCAGCAGGTGGCTGAGATGTGAGCTTGGGGACGAGCTCGACACGCGGAGACCTAGAGAAGGAACATGCCACGTGGACACAGGGCCTAAGGGGAAACCAGCACGCGAGCTGGTGCCAGACCAGGCAGGCGGGAGCTCAGCGGGTGGGGGCAGGGGGAGGAGGTGAGCTCCAATGGGAGACAGCGGCCGGATCTGGGGGCACCCTACCCAGGGGCTCGGCTTGGATCCTGAAATCTGGGAGCAATTCTGGAAAGCCGGCCCCAGGCAGCCTTGGGCTTTCATCGTCATCAGCTAGCAAGTCACCGTCACGGCAGCGCGCAGGCCAGGACTCGGTTTCTACAGGGCTGCAGGGTCAGCGGTGGCCAGGGCAGCCTCACGCTCACGCGGACCCTGCTGTACTGTCAGAGCCAGCGAACTCTTCTGGAATGGGTCAGCTAGTAAATATGCTCAGCTTTGTGGCCCTGACAGGCTCCCAGGCATCTATGCAGGGCTGCTGTGTGGTGCAAAGCCACACAGAACGTAGCAAGCATGAAATCGCTTGATTTACAAAAACAGACTGTGGGCTGCCTGTGGCCCAAGGACTAAAGTTTCCTGATCCCTGAATTTGTCTGTAGGTTGCCTCAGTATGACAAGAAATCTGCTACATTTCTATATAAATATTTAAAAGTCACTTTATTTATTTTTAAAGATTTATTTTTTATTTATTTCTTTCCCCTTCCCCCCCTCCCCCCCATGTTGTCTGCTCTCTGTGTCCATTCGCTGTGTGTTCTTGAGTGTCCACTTATATTCTGGTCAGCATATTTTGTTGCATCATCTTGTTGTGTCAGCTCTCTGTGTGTGCGGCGCCACTCCCGGGCAGGCCGCACTTTCTTTTGCGCTGGGTGGCTCTCCTTATGGGGTGCACTCCTTGCACGTGGGGCTCCCCTATGCAGGGGACACCCCTGCATGGCACGGCACTCCTTGCACGTATCAGCGCTGTGCGTGGGCCAGCTCCACATGGGTCAAGGAGGCCCTGGGTTTGAATTGCGGACCTCCCGTGTGGTACATGGGCACCCTATCCATTGGGCCAAGTCCGCTTCCCTAAAAGTCACTTCAGTTTTTGCCAATTTAAGTAGGAGGGTTGATAACAGGCAATGGGTAGGAACTACCTCTGGAATTTAAGTGTGCTCCAATTCATTCTATACTACTTGCTCATGGTCTGTCCTTAGGAGTTTCTTGGCTTCCCAAACCTCAATTTTCTCATCTGTAAAATGGGGATAATAAATGGTAACCTCAGGAATAGTCTGGAGAGTCAATAATAATGTCTATAAAATACTCTTGTAATACCTGACATACTTTTGGCTCAATTCATATTGCTATTTGCAATCTTTACAGATCAAAATCTTAATTGGAAAGATACCAGTTCAGCTGGAAATGGAATTCACCTTGCAATGCCTGTCTGACAATCTTTCTACAACTAGCGCTTTCCTTAACATCTTGCAACTATCTCACATTCATGTTTTTGATGTTCATCTTTTCTGCTAGCCTAGAAACTTGCAGCCCAAATGAATAACTTGTCAGCAAATAATTAATCTGCAGATTGTTGTCACAGGTCTGAGTAATTTGAGGATGCTCAGTCAGGGAAACATCTGGAGTGGCATCCTTTGTTTTCTAAAAGGTTTCACATAACCTGATGATTGACCCTGATGGTGCTACAATGGTGACGGTCTGCTCTCAGCAGGTCACTGGGGCCACCTTCACTCCTGGGCTCAGATAGTAGCAGCCAAGTAAAGGAACACCGAGGATCTCCTTGGCTCTGACCAAGGTTGGGGACATTTCTTCATCTGCTGCTGAGCTCACATCCTCTTCATAAGGATTTTCTGAAGTCCCAGCAGAGCAATTTCCTGACAAATGCCAGCAGTCACAGCAGTGACTTGTCTATTTTTTAAAAACTGCATAGTGGACCTTAAGCTGGAAAAATAACATATCCTTTGCCTTTGGGAATAGTTAGAACTATAAAACAAAAACAGTTGCATGTCACTAGTATTTCCTGGTGGACGTGTGCATTTCCCCGCCCCATCATTTGCGGCTTGGACTCCTGACCACTTGCAGTGTTTTCATTTCTTGGAACTGATTCCAACCGGGGCCAGAATCCACTTTCTTTCTCTCCATCTATTTGGGTATTTGAATAAGGACTGACCGTGCTGGTAGTTCTCCTAACGGAAGGGGCCCGACATCCGCGGTGCCCCAGCAATCTCGAGGAGGGCACTGGACTGTCACCCCACCAGATGCTGGGTGTGTTTTCTGCAGTGAGAGCTGTTCAGACTGATTTGAAGTTTCCTGCTTATTCTTCACGACCTCCCCAGGAGGCGCGTGCTGCCCTCCCACACCTCACAGCGGTCCACGCTCACAGGCAGACGGGATACACCAGGATTCGACTTTATGGCATGGGTTTTGATCGTCATGCTATGAGGAGATTCCAACTTCCCCAAGTGTTTAAAATCACCTTCCTAAGGAATTCAGAAATTCTACTTTAAGAGCTAAAAATATGCAAGGATTTGTAACTTGCCTGAGGCATAGCATGTTTCTTCTGTCATCTGGACTGGGAAGCACAGCGTGCTCGCCCTGGAAAGCTGCACAGCCCCTCGCAGTTGATCCACAGCCAGGGGCGGAGAAGGAGCTCGACGTGGAAAGGAATTCTGCTCTGTTATTTCAACACAAACCTGTAGAGATTTGCACATAAATAGATGCAGAGACTTAAATACTGCAGGTTATAGTTATGCTTGACTATCTTTTTAAATATTCAAACCATCGCCCACACATCCTTTTACTGTAATCGACAGAAAACAGATTCAGAGGCCCAAAACATGCTGAATGGGGCAAAAGGGGAAAGAAAAAAAAGGTTAGGATGGAGTTTGAGAAAAAGAGAAATATATAGACGCATCCATAAAACAAGAACCCATCCCAGCATTTCCTGGAATAAAATCTATAAAACACTTTATGTAAAACCCTACATGAGAATCAGTAAAATCCAAGATCTGGCTAAAAGAAAAAGATAAGAATGATTAGGTATCTGTTCCAATATATTATTCCTAAGATGCACTTAAGAGCCAGATGCACTGACGATAATAGGGCCTACCACGATAAACTCAAGGTTGCAGAAGGTTTAGCTGAGACCCTAAGACAATGCTCCCTGTGCCCTGACTGCTGACATGACGGACAATGAAGAGAACACGGTGGCTCTCACCTGCCCTCGACACGGCGCTCAGAGTGCCGGCCTTGAAGGCAGGCTCCAAACACGAGGAGCTGTGCAACTGTGTGCGGTGCTGGGGATTGCAGCATGTACCCCCAAAAAGACAGGCTCGAGTCTTAATCCATGTTTTCCTAGGAGTAACCCCAGAGTAAACAGTAAGCAGGACCTCTGAAGATGCTGCTATTTCTTGAGGCATGGACGCACATGTGAACAGGGTCCTTGAAGGTCCTGTTCCGGTGAGGTCAGGTGGGCTCAGGGTGGCCTTCATCCGTCGGGGTGGACGCCGCTTAAGAAGTGGAAATGGAGACAGAGACACAGATGACTGAGCAGAAGTGGGAGGCGGAAGGGGGGGCCGGCTGACGGGGGCAGGGGTGCAGGCCAATGACCCCTGAGGACGGCGGCAAGGCAGCAGCAGGACGCTGCAGAATCCGGGTGGACGTGTGGTCTGTCGAGACCTTGGTCTCAGACTTGCAGCTGCCAAATCACGGGACGGTAAGTTCCCGTGGCTTAATCCCAGCCACTGCGTGGCATTGCGCAAGTGAGACATACAGGTTCTCTAACTCTTGAGCCTCAGTTTCGGCATCTCTAAAATGAAGGAGAAAACACCTAACTGAATTCTAATGTTAATTATGTGAAAACTATAGTGACAGCAATACAGTAAGAACCCTACACTTAAATCCATCAGTAGTTTAAAAATGATGTTATCCAAAAGCTGCCCTGCCTTGAAATATGTAAAGAATGGCTTGGCAATAACCGTGATCTCAGAAATCCCAGTGATCTCAGAAATCCCATCGAGGGCGTCTCTGGGGAAAAGGCGTGCGCTGTATGCGCAGGCCTCGCCTCTGCCCTTCCTGTGACCTTGGCAGGCACTGATAATGGATCGTGGCACCCTCTCCCGCTGACATTCCACTCTCAGCCCCACACTCTGTGAAGTTAGTCTTCATCAATCACAGAGGACACATGAAGTCCACTGCAATCACTGATTTAGACCACTGAGGTCAAGGTCACACAGCCAGGCAGCTCAGAATTCAGTTCTTCTGACTCCAAGTCCAACGCACAACCTATCACCCCAAGCTCCCTAGGTGTGGGGTGTCCTGTTTCCGGGATCTTCTGGAGGCAGCACAACATCAAAGAGGAGATGCCAGCATTAAAGGCACCTATGGGTCCCCGTTCTTTCTGGAAACCCCAAGTCCTGGAGATCTGTGGGAAAATAATTGCATTTGAACTTCGTATGACCTGTTCCTTATTTTAAGTGTTGCACCTGTTCTACTGTAGATGTTGCAATTGTTTCCTATTATTGTAGATGATGTTGCAGTTCTAATAGCAAACAGCTGCTTGGTAGTTTCAAATAAATTCAAGGTGGAAACCAGAGAGGAGGCTTTCAGTTTCAGAAGCTGTGAGTCCCCTGGTTCCACCTTTATCTCCTCTCTTATGTCTTTCTTTCTGTCCTTTATCTCATGAAGTTCTGCATCGCCTTCCCTTTGAGCCAGCCTATCGCTGAGCTGATCTCAGCAGTGACACACAGAGCACGAGAATGCAGGCCCCCGGCCTCAATGGTCTCCACTGAGCCTGCCTCCCTCCAAGGGGGAGGGAGTGGGGGCTTGGGCAAGGCCCAGGGCACTAGCTTCTGGCTGGGAAAGGGAGCTGCTGGAAAAGCAGCAGAATTATCTGCAGATTGTCATGACTGTCCATGAAAAATAGGGGAAAAAGTTAAGAGACTACTTAGAAAAAATTTCAAATGCCCAGAAGATAAGGAACACAAAAGTGACCATTTCCAAAACATTGTTTTTACATTGGTTGAGTACATTCTAGATGGATTGTTCTGGTTCTTTTTAATAAGCATTTTGTGCAGACAGAAGGGAAATCACATAGCCAAATATTTTATTAAGTTATCCTCCCTTCTATTCACATCCAAGATGCCCATCTACCCACCCACCCACCCATCCACCCACCCATCCACCCATCCACCCATCCACCCACCCATCCACCCACTCAACCACTCATCCACCCATCCATCCTTTCATCCTATCCATTCATATTCACCCACGCACTCACTCAGGCAGTCATTTCTTTACTAAATCAACTCAACCACGTGTCCTGTTCACTCCTCTCTCCATCTATCCATCCACCCCTCCATCCATCCATTGACTCAATGCACATTTACTGGAGACCTCAGAGACAAGAATGCACAGAAGCACAAGGCACGATTTCCATCCTTTCAGCAAATCTGCAGTGATAAGAGAACACTTTACAGTATCAGCGCAGCGATGGAGGAAAGCACGGGGTGCCAGGGGAACTCAGAACAAGGGAGAGGTGGTCAGGGAAGGCTTCTTGAAGGAGACAGTGCAGACTCACCAGCTGTAGTGGGCAGGGGCAGATTCCCAGGCAGAGAGAACCACATGTGCCAAGGCATGGATACACGTGGCGCTGTGAAATGAGAGTTCTAGAAGCTCACTGCTCAGTGGTTAAGTGCTCAGCCTTTGAGAAGGGACCAGCACGCCAGTCCTGGCTCCCCCTGTGGGCGAGGAGCACGGGGTAAAACTCCAGAGAAAATCAAGGAACTAAAGGGCAACCCAGTGTAAAAGGGGGATCCCACACAACAGGGCTTGCGAGTGATTTCACGCCATTTCTTTTTGATCACAATAAAGCTGGCGTGAATGTGTCTTTGACCTTTTCAGTGATAACCAGGGCCCAGTGAAAGAGTGAAATGCCATTATAGAAAGATTTGGACAAGCCAAACCCTGCACAGATGAAAGGAAAAACAAACAAAGGGGAAAAAAAAAGGAAACAAACTCCATGTAAACTGATTTCAGAACAGGTTCAACCAGCGAGTGGGCCGGGGAGAGTTTTCCCTTTCTTTCGTGCATTCACAGTCTTCGATTGTACAAATGGTTGGTCCTAAGGCGCTCCTGTGCTTGACAGCAAAGGCTCTGCAGGAAATGAAAGACATTTAACGAAGACATGGACATCGAAGGCTCTCACAGACACTGAAGGATCTTCCCGGATGCCAATGCAATCACAGGGCAGGAGCAAGGAAGGCTTTGTTTAGGCTCTAGCTGAAGTAGGAGGTCTCCAAGCACCTTCTAGAGAGAAGAAAGATTATCCATGGTGCCGGGGCCTCACATCTTGGGCAGACGCTGACTCTGACGTCAGGCTGTCCCAGCTGCCTGAGACACTGCAGGAAGACTTGCCCTGCCTGCTCTCCCAGCCTCCAGGCTGCCTCCACTCCTGGCCTCCAGGCTTGCCACGCTGCCTCCATTTCCGGCCTCCACGCTGCCTCCATTCCCAGCCTCCACGCTGCCTCCACTCTCAGCCTCCAGGCTTGCCACTACCTCCGTGCTCTCTAGCCACCTGGGGTATAAACCCCAAGGTGAGCCTGTCGCCACTGCCCCCAGCCCTCCTCTGAGGCAGGCCTGCAGTACCTGGCAGGTCAGCCTCTGCGGCCCAGGGCCTCTGTGCACTCCCTTGCCCCGGGCACCCATCCGCTTTGGCTCAGCCTTGACTCCCCTCACAGCCATTCCCTAAACGCCTGCGCTTCGGCTCCCCCAGCTCCCCTTACCTCTGCTACGGGACCCCGCTGGGCTGCCACCTCCTCCAGGGAGGGCCCGTCCTGGCCCCAGGCTGGACCCCCATCTTCACCTGGGCCTGTGTTCCCGGAGGGCTGAGTCAGGGCTCACTTCTCCCTCTGGCCCAGGAAGCAAGACAGACAGACCTACGGATCCGGGAATGGAGGGAGCGGCTTCCCGCCCTGCACGGTACTTGCAGGTGCTTCTCCACGAGGCAGGGCTCTGGGCCCCAGGGCTGGCCTCCTCCATCAGCTGCTTCCTCTCCCAGGTGGACGCGGGATGGCTGGCGGGACTGCCGGGGACCTTTAGGATGGCAAATGCCACCCAGGGCCTGCGCGCCGCGCCCCGGCTCCGGGACCCTTCAGGACCCCAGGCAGCTGGCCCAGGCCCCGTCACCTGGGAGGGGGCTCCCCGCGCACCCGGCCCAGGACTCCTGGCGGCCATCAAGCCCCCGTGGCAGGGGTGGGGGTACAGCTACAAGCAGCCTCCCCCACCACCAAGGGAGCAGGGAAGGAAAGCCTGAGAATTAAGTAAGCATGAAACCAAAACGTGATGTGCCACAGGCAACCCGCAAAGAGACTGCAAAGAGAGAAAGAGACGACCCCCCTCCACGCAACCCATTACACGCCTTCTCTAGAAGGCACGAGTGAGGGTGGGGGTAGGCTTACAGGCAGAACTGGGGGTCTCTGGAAGTTATACTATCTTCTTCCCAAGAAACTGGGAGATAGGGGCTCTAGCTTCCTTGATTACATTCCAACAAAATGAACTCCTTCTCTGAGGAGACCTTTGTGCCCAGGGAAATTTGCAAGAGGCTTATTCAACCTTCTACAGGCATTTAAATCTACCCTACAAAAAGAGCACTCAGGGTGGCGGTTTTCTAAGGTAAATGCAGGGCAGGGAGGGCGGGGTAAGCCTCTCCCATTCCAGGGGAGAATTTTGCCCCTTCCCATTGTTGTTGTCTGTAAATTCTATTTGCCACAGATCCTTCCTGACTTCCTCAGCCTGGCTTACAGGGAGGGGGGGTCACTTGTCACATTCTGCACAAAGGACTGAAAGAAGATACCTGATGGGAGAAGGGCTTCTAAGATTACTGTATTAGTCAGCCAAAGGGGTGCTGATGCAAAATACCAGAAATCAGTTGGTTTTCATAAAGGGTGTTTATTTGGGGTAGGAGCTTACCGATACCAGGCCATAAAGCATAAGTTATTTCCCTCACCCAAGTCTATTTCCATGTTTCGGGGCAAGATGGCTGCCAATGTCTGAGAGGGTTCAGGCTTCCTGGGTTCCTCTCTTCCCAGGGCTTGTTTCCTTCTGGGCTCAAGGTTTCTCTTTTCCCAGGACTTGTTTCTCTTTCCTCTGTGAGCTCACTTCCTGGGGTTCCAGCTTAAGACTTCAGCATCAAACTCCAACATCAAAACTCCAACATTAAAACTCTATCCTTTGAGAGACATCATTAGGCCACGCCCTAATTATGTGGCCCAATCAAAGCCCTAATCATAACTTAATCATGCCCAGGTACAGATCAGATTACAAACATCATCCAATATCTATTTTTGGAATTCATAACTATATCAAACTGCTACAATTACCTTCACAAATGAAGGGAAAAGCCCTTTGAAGAAAAAGTCCCTTTGCCACTTCCATCTCCCCAACCATCACAGATTTCTACCTTACAAGTGTTTGTGATGCCTGGAGCTGCAGCAACCATCTTATAAGCAAGAAGCAACAAGGACAAGGTTGAAAAATCAATGAATTTGGCATAGCAGAGCAGAAGAATGCAAAGAAAATGGGTACATGCCTATGTCACTGAGCTGCTCAAACAGCCTCCCAACAACTAATGGGGACACTGTGAAGTAAAATAAGATGTCTGCTCACATTGGGCACCGCTGGGAGGGAAACCCTTCCAGGAAGGGCTGGAGCAGAAGACAAAATCAATCGCCCTATAGGGGTTTCTGAGAAAAGCTCCATCCTGACCGGGTCGGACCACACCCTAACTGAAGCCACTGCCTGAGAATGTTCTGCTTACAGCGGGTTCACACCCCGAAGAATGAGTTTTTCCTGGGGGACACACAACTCCAAACCCCACAGCTGTTCAATCACAAGCATGAAAAAAGTTTATAAGTAAGAGCAGATTTCAGAGGAAGGCAGTTATGGCAGAACAAACATTGGGGGGTGGGGGAGGCTATAAGGTACATCTGTTGCCACTACCACAAGATACACGTGTCCCTGGAGCTTGTGTCCACTGTGCTCCCTGCACAGGGCGCGGCGGTGACCCCACCTCCCTTTCAGGTGTGAAGAGAGGACAGCTTCACATCCACCCCACCCTGGGAGCAGCCCTTATTTGACATAAAAGATAAGCCCATTTATCTCAGCAAAACTCAAAGCTGTGTCTATTGGGGTTCTATCTATTGTATTAGGTGAAAATAAGGAAAGCAAAGTAGGGATGTGGTCCTGAGAAATGACACTGTCATAATACTCACTGTAGTGTTAAAATGATATTAACGGGGGCATTTCACATCTTGAGTCCTAAAGCACAGGACGGACTTCCCACCTCCGGCTCGGCTGCTGGTCGAGCGGGCAGAGTAAGTATATGCAAATTAACACAATCACACAGCAAAGTAATAAAAAGCACAGCTGGGGAAAACAAAGGCGCTCCCTCCACGGCCAAGACACAGGGCAGAAGCCCAGGGCTGGGGAGGGGCTGCGGGGGGCACTCGGGGTGTCCCGGCGGAGCCGGCAGGGCAGGGCAGGTTTTCAGGGGCTGCAGCCTCAGGTGGGACTGGCCCGAGCCCCCGCTCCCGCAGCTTAGGGCTGCAGCGTCCCGGGCAGAGGGAGGAGCCGCGACACCCAGGGGACCAGAGCTAAGGAGGGGCCGCCCCTGGCTCTGGAATTGGAGGGGCCACGATGGCAGGGCCCACTGGCATGTAAGCCAGGGAGCTGTTGTCTGGGAGCCGGGAAGCAGTGCCACGAGCTGCCCGATGTGGAGGGCGAGCCCGGGAGAGAGCGGGGACAGCCGTGTAGGGGAAAAGGCAAGGGAAGCCACAGAGCCAGGAGGACACGGGGGCTGGAAAGAAAGTCTGCAAGGCCTACAAGCTAGAGAGTCCACCGCTCAAAAATGGAAATGAACAAACAACAGGGCAAAGCATTAAGAATTTAAGGCTGAGCAATGCTGGCGATCCTGTAGAGGCAGGTAAAGGGACAGCAGTGACAAAACAGGCTATTATACACATGTAAACTACAGTCCATGCAGTGCAGCAGTGCTCCAAACTGTATTCACCAAATGCAATGGATGTGCCACAATGATGAAAGAGTTTGTTGATGTGGGAGGAGGGGGGGAGAAGGTATATGGGAACCTCTTATATTCTTTAATGTAACATTTTGTGTGATCTATGTATCTTTAAAAAAAATTGCTAAGATAAAAAAAAAAACAAAACCCAAATCTTGCAGTTATTGCTCGGGTAGAAATCTTGCATGTCTACCTACACGCACACACTCAGCACCTCCTTTTCCAGGGTTATACCCTTAGGATGCGTGTGAGAAATCCTTGGGAAGCAATGAGGACAGAGTGGCTGGAGAGCTAGGGAAGGGCTGAAGCGGCAGCTGCTGACGTGGGTGACGTGGGGCGCCACCCCGAGGGTCAGGCCTACCCGCCGTGCCAACAGGGTGATGACCATAGAGGCTGCTTGAGGTGGACACGGGTTTCTGCAAGTGCAATATTCACTCTCCCTTTTCCTGCCAAGAGTACCCTGATTTTCTCTAGAGGACCCACCCCAGTCCACTCTGTATCCAGTGGCTGGGAAAGAGCTGACCCCCACGGCCAGCCCAGGCAGGTCAGAACATGGGGCACCCCTGGGGACAGAGGGGGTTTCAGGGGTAACAGTCAGGCCTTTAAGAACCACCCATCAGGCTTTGCTGGGTTTCTTGGGAAAGAGGAACACTCTGTCAGCCTGAGGTTCCAGGGGCTGCAGGTGTCCGTCTTGCAGCACCTGCGCATGAGGCACAGGAGACAGCACAAGACCAAGTCTTGATGGAAGTACCTGAACTGCTGGGTCCAGCCATGCCTGAAGCCTCAGACTTTTCCTAATAGGAGAGACAATCAATTTCCTTTTCTGCTGAAGCCAATTCATCTGGGTTTCTCTTACTTACAAATGAAAATACCCTGGGCTTAATGGATTGCCATTGCCACATCCCATGTACTTTACGGGATGCAACTGCAACAAGGAATACGAAAAAAATAAAAACAGAACTGACATAGAAGCAATAGCTGTAACCACTGAAAATATGAGAATACCAAATCTGTGTCCAGCCTTTTAATGTAGGGTGCTTAACCTGTGCTCTAGAGCCCTTTCAAAAAAATAACCACTTTTTCTCATTGAGTATAAAGAAAGCTAATACATAGAAAACTATATAATGCCTCTACTCAAATGAATCAAGATGAACACATGGAAGACGCTACAACTCTTTGGGTTTTAATTTCCACAAGAGCACACTTTCTTGTAGCCTTACATGTCCAGGGTTTCATTTTCCGTTCTCTGCTGACCGCTTCTCCCCTTGGCTATGGAGGGTTAAGGAAGCACTGGCAGAGGTGCTGAGGAAGGACTGAGAGCACCTCCTCTCAGCCCATTGCCTTCAACATCTTTATCACACACTTGAGCCATAGTTTTGAGAACAAGAGTCCTCAACAAAAACCAAGAGTCTCTTTGTCCTTCAAATGCATCACGTCCTGGTATTAATACTACCTCCTCTTCATCAACAGACACCAAGCACAGGGTTCATCAGGGATGACGTCCCAGCCGTGCCTGGTCAGTGACAGCCTCTCCAGACAACGGGTTTCCCATAAACGCTGTAGGACACCCCAGATATTCACTGGCCAGCAAACCTGTCCAACCAGGTGAGCCGTGAGCAGCTGCTGGAACCAATGTCCACACACCTGAGGTGTGAGGGAACAGAAACGTGTCCTCTCAACATGCTGGAGGCCAGAAGATTGGAATCCAGCTGAGACAGGGCTCGCTCCGTCGGAAGGTGGGCGCCTCTGGCTTCTCCCAGTTTCTGGTGGCCCAGGAGCTCCCTGGTTTGAGGCAGCACTCCCTCCACCTCTGCCCGCATCCTCCCACAGCCTTGTTCTCTGGGTTCTCCCTTCTCTCAGCTTCTAAGGACACCTGTTCCTGGGTTTGGGGCTCACCCTAATCCAGGATATTCTCACCGTTCATCTTGAGATCTTTAACTTGGTTCCATCTGCAAGGACTCTTTTTCTGAATAAGGTCCCAGTCACAGGTTTTGTGAGGCCATGTCTTTTGGGGGCCACCACTGGCCCTGCTAAACCCCCTATACAATAGGCAGTAATTTTTGAGGGGACCTGACATTCCACATACAGGGTAATACCAACAGCTGTTCTTTCTGGGCTGCTATTAATAACCCATTTAGCACAGTTTGTAAACAGCCTCTGATCCCTCCTCACATACAGATTTAAGTGGAGTTGTGCCTCCTCCAACAAGCCCATGCACTTTTTGGGGAAGGGTGGGGTAGGGGATGTTTGTAATGAAAGCAGTCAGAGACCTCTTTACAAAGCACTTGCTTCTCATGAACCTGGGTTCAATCCCTGGTACCTCCTTAAAAGAAAAAAGTTACACATCCATGGCACCACAGCTGAAAACAGTATCTAATTACACCACTTCCTCATTTATAACCAATTTCCTTGACTTAATTCTCTGTGTCATCTCAACAAAGGAACTCCAATATTAGCTTTTTTCTTCTAGCATTCCCCATGGCTAGTGGAAATACCTACACATAAACACAGAGGCAGTGCTGAGTAGTGAGAAGAAAATAGGTCTGAGAATCCAAAAACAGTTTCTGGTGGCCCAGGATCTCCTTGGTATGTCCAAGGAGGGTACGTCCAGCCAGTCACCTGTAGGTGAAGTCTATCTTCTCTGTGGCTCCTGTGCAGCAGCTTGCTGTCAGCCTCACGTATATTGCTTAATGTATTCTTTTGTTTGTGTCTGTGAAGTCAAGTTCAGCATGGAGATCAAGGTGAATTAAAAAGCCTAGAACACTAAACTTTAATTTGTGTCCTTTTAGCCTCTGGATACCTGAGTAAGCACAGCCTTTTAACACGTGATCCAGTTCAGGGGATCAGAACCTAGAGTAGAAACAAACCAATTCCCATGACCAGAATTCTGAAAGTAAACTCTGCGATTTTTGCACGCTGAAGCATCCTTCTGTAAACTGGTCTTACTGGGATTGTTGTGCAAGAGCTGGAAACACGATAGCTCTGCAAGTACATCCCTGGTCCTGGACAACGGGACTTAAAGCTCATCTGAGATTGAGAAGTTATATAAAAAGCCAAAACAATATGGCTTATCTAAGCCCCTGCAAAATTATGCTTCTGTAAAAATGTCATTAAATTGCCATAGCCCGCATAGTCTCACAATTACATAAAATGACTGTGTTATTAGCTCCAGCTAGTAAAATCATCTTGGGCAAAATGTATGTAATTAATAAAAGATGAACATTTTTATTCAGCTGTCTTTGCCCTTCCAAATCCTATTAATTTGTATTCCTTTTATTCAAACCAAACTTCTTATTCTATTTTTAAATGCAGTCAAGGTTTAGTTTAATGCATAACCACTTAGGATTTCCAGAGAGGCTGAATGGAGACCTGGATGCATCTCCTCTCCAAAAACAACAATGAAAAAAGACTGGAAAAGTTTCTAAGAACAACCTTTTCAGAACTCTGGAAATTCTTAATGAGGTGCTGATAGCCACACTGATTGCATCTTTCTGGTTTCGGTTTGCAGGTTTTTTATTAAAAAGACTTTTGTGCTAGGTTCACCCAATGAGTTGAATCTTTGACAACAACAAAAACGTACCACCCACTTATCATGTATTTTTAAAAAGTCTATTTCCATATGGCCAGTCACTGTTTCCTAAACAATTGGCAAGGGGGGTCAGGCTGATATGGGCACAAGAAACCACCTCAGAACAGAAAGCACATACGAGATTTTCTTAGCAGCTTTGCAAACTTTGAACTGAAAAGGGAATGAAAACATCCTTATTGCACTGAAGGAATTCTTTGGCAAGCATTTTTTTAAACAAAGCAGACACTGGCCACAAGCAATGTTTTGAAACATACAACTGAGCTAGGCCTCTCCAGGAACTCCGGGGAAAGAAGCTTCTGGAAGCCTCCTGGGTAAGGGCATGAATTACACAAAGATTATTTATAATGACTAAAAGCACTTGCAGGCAGTCTATCGGTGGCATCTTAGTGTGCTCTGAGTGCATGTAAATGTATAAGGGAGATATAACATATTTTTCCATTTCCCTCTAGTTAAAAAACAACAGTAATTAATTCTGCTTGTGGACTCTGTCTGACTGTATCTTTCCCAGTGCAATGCTCTGTGCAAAAAGATCATCAGGGAAGTTTCTGATACCCGCCAGGGGCCACGTTCTGCTATCCCATGGCTGTTTCTTCTAACCCCTGTGTGCAATCAATGCCTGGCAAGAACTTGAAGATCAAGGACCAGACTTTTCTCTCCATGGAAAGAGAGAAGTGGGGAGAACATATATTTTTATTGCTTTCTAGATATGGATCTGTCAGTCTCCAGGAAATTGCATACAGACCTGTGGCGAGAAAGCCAAGACAGGGCCTCAGCTGCATGGTGACCAACATGTCAAGTTTTTGCAGGACAGTCAGAGAGGCCACGGGCAGCAAGTTGATTAGGACAAGAATAAGGTGTAAACAACCTCCTATCACCACGACAGCTGGTGGCTAAGTGTGGAGTCCTCAGACTCCCACTCTCTCCGGGTTTCTTATTCCACAGTCGACTAAGCCTGCCAGGCTTGCTTCACGCACCATTTCGAGCCAAGCCCAGAAACGACCGTCATTCCTGTGCAGAGGACAGGAGAGGAGGGGGAATGGGGGTAAAGCCAGGAAGGAGGCTGTTGGCGTCTAAAGATGCCAATTACGGAAGAGTCATTTGGCTTGGCCACAAAAATAAATACAATATCAAAGAATGAATGGTAAAAACAATACCAGCCAGATGCTCATATCTGAGTGGGAGCTGCTGTCCCTTTTTGAATAAGGAGCTTAGAAAGTGTTCAAAACAGACCTTCACCAATTTGGTCATCCCCTGCATTCAACCAGATCGAAGGGAAGTGAGACTGAGGAGTAATTTCTCACCCTGTGATTTATTGTGATTTCTCCTTGGGACTCCATCCCAGCAGAGGCGCATGCTCTCTGCCCAGGGGACAGCGATAAGGTCTAACAGCTTCAATTTTCCAATTATGGGTACGATTTAGCTGAGATTTACGGCAGATGAAAACAAACGACACTAATCTCCAAGTTTATCATCTTTCTGCTGCATTTTATCATCTTTAAAACAGCAAGAACTTTAGGCATCTCCCGTCTAGAATACTAAGTATTTGGATGCATGGAGCAACAAAGCATGCACCCAAGGATGTGGGCAGGCCACCTGCCATCGCGGAATTTAAAACTTAATCGTGATTTAAAAAACAACAGCAACAAATTCCAATCCTAACGCAAAGCGTAAGCACACTGTTCTCTTCAAGCACAGTAAAATCCATCGGTGAAAGCAAACAGTCTTGCCCATACTGATTCTCAGTTCTCATTCCCTAAAACCGACCCTGCCCCTCAACTGGACGCAGTCCCTCCATTAGGAAATAGCATCATTTCTATTCTCAGAATATGCCAGCATTTAACTGAACTGGCAGAAAATAGCAGTGCCTTGAGTTAAAGGAAAACTAAATTGCCTCCTTCCTGCCTATAGAAAAATCAATGTATATTCAAGTCTGACTTGATTTTCTCTTTGTTAGGCTGCTAACCAGATTTCCACGAGTTTATTCAGGGTTACGAGCCCGCTCAGGCAACATTAAGACGCAGGCAGACCGCGTCCACTCAGCCCGAATCCCGGGACTCCGTGAGCACTGGTGGGCGCTCGTTAGTTACAGGGAACGCGGCCCACACAGCGCCGCGGGCTCCCAGAGAGTGGGAGGAGGACCTTCTCTGCTAAGGCCCACCAGGCTGCCGGGGGTTAAAGCGCCAGGGCCCTGGTGCCGATGCCTTACACTGCTCAAGAACCACGACGCGGCCCTCTGGCCCTGGACCAAGTGCATTTCCTCCCACCTGCCCACCCCGGCTCGCCGGGTGCGATGACGGAAGCCACCAGGGGCAGGTCCTGGCTCGCGGTCTCCAAGGCCAGAAGGCTCGCTTCACCCCGCCGAAGCTTTCCGCGGGCCTTGGGATTCCTTCCTTAGAGCCTGCCTCGGGTCACAGGGCCATGTCTCCTCTCGCTTCCGGCTTCCGGCGGACTTCCGGTTTCCAGTGGACTTCCGGCTTCCGGCTCCTCCCTGTGGCTTTCCGTTCCTACTGACTCGCTTCTGTTTCTAAGGGACTCGAGCAACATGGGCTAAGGCCCAGCCTCTTTCTCATGGGTCACACTTTACCTAAAAATACCATCTTCAAAGGATATATTAACAATGGGGTCACGCCCACCGGAACGCGGATTAAAAGAATTTGTTCTTTTCCTAGGGTACATCTCATTCTATCACGCTCACAGAACACCCCCCACTACAGGCTGTGCACAAAGAAAACAGACAACTCAGCTGGAACGGTTCAGTGTAGCTGAAATCCTAAATCAAACCCTCGTAGCTGCAGACCATATTTGCCCCCAACATTTGTCCCTCAAACCCTTTGCTCCATGTAGCTAAATGCTCAATGTTGTATATGGATATGTGTATTTATATGTATATGTAATTGTATAAGCAGACACACACATATATAGAATTAAGTTTTTTGCCAATATTTCAAAACAGGGGAGCTTTCATATTAAATTCTGGATTTCTAGTTTCTCTTGGAAAAACAAGAATATCTGTCCACACTGGCACTATATTTCTGCCTGGCAACCACTAAGGACAGAAAGGGGGCTTTGGAGAGGGCTTAGGCTCTGGTGTCCCAACAGTCCCTACCACTGTCTTAAATCTGGCCGACTTGACTTTCCTCCCTTGCAGGCATTTAAGTGTCTCATACATAATCCTAACACCCATTTGTCCATCCAGCTATCCATCTATACATCCACTCATCCATCCATAAAAATAAATAAAAGCCAGAGTGCATGGGTCCATATGCAGTCTTCTATATGAGTCCTTTTACATATTCAGTTTATTTTATTTGTTCAGTGTGAGGTACCCACACCTCTCCATTGGCTTCTCTTTGTAGTTGAATGCAGCACCTATGAAGTCAGGCTGCCTGAGTTAGAATCCTGACCTTGAGGCTTACCAATTACGTGATCTTGAGCAAGTTCCAGAATGTTTGTGAGCCTCTGTTTTTTTCAACTGTAAAATGGGGATAATAAGGGCAGGTCCCTCTTTGGGTCTTTGTAAGAAGTAAATGAGATAATTCATGTTAAGCTTTTAGCACAGGACCTGGCCTAGATAAATATCTCAGTCAGTGCCTGCTGCTACTAAAGCTGCCAGGACCCCTATTTCTCTTATATTAATTCTATAATAAAGGAATGGCTTCAGAATGAAGATGCAAAGTAACCCTTGTCCATTAAAGAATGCACAAATGCAGATGGTGAGGTAGCCACACCTTATATCCATCACCTGCATGCTCTCTCCCATCACCTCTGGGCCAGCCTACTGGGGTGGGGGGAGCTCAGGCTAAATTCCTCCCCAGGGAGACACTGGAACAGTTTTGCCCCAGCAGCCTGACAGGGAGCATTTTAAATGAAAGCTTCTCAAAAGTTATGGTGGTGAGAAAGAAGAGAGAGACTCTGTAAGTCACCTGCTCTGTTGCAAGTTTCTCTTTTTGGATCTGCCACCAGGGCTTCCTGCAATTAGTCTCACAGTAACACGGATGCATTCATTTAATCACTCATTTACTGGTGAAAAAAAAAAGTCAAGAACCTTCCATGTGCCAGCACAATTCTAGATCCTGGGTTGTTGTGATGAATGAGATAAACATGGCAGCTGCCCTCAGGGAGGCTCACTCTAGGGTGAGGAGACAGTAAAAAGCAGGTAAACTAATAATGTGTTTCGGATCCTGATCAATGTTATTGCAAAACTGAGCCTGGGCAGTGAGCTAATGAGTGTCTGGAGCAGTAGTTCTAGATTAGAAAAGATTCCCAGGGAAAGCCTCTCTAAGAAGACAAACCTGGGTGATGAGACAAGTGAACTGGAAGAATATCTATGCAACTGGAACGGCAGGCACAAAGGCCCCGAGGCAGCAGCTGGCTTGGCAGGGCCACTGATTGCAGGCCTAGATGGTGTGGGCCAAGCACGCATTATCTCATGTACTAGTTCCAACAACCCTTAGACACAGGTGTTACTATTACCCCATTTTATGGGTGAGGAAACTGAGGTGTATAAAGGTTAATATCTTCCTCGTAAGTGAGGAACACAGGAACTCAGTGTAGATAGCAAGTCTTCTTTCAGAACCCAGGCCACCAGCTATGCAGGCCTCCCATCCTGCCTATTTCTGGTCCGCCGTGTGGTCACAGCAGCCCTTCCCTAGCCCACCTCGATCTTTCCTTCTTTATGCCTGACCATCCCCGTGAAATTCAGCAGTTCTCGTCTCTTCTAAAAATCCCTTAGCTAGCCAAAGGCCTACTATCAGAGAATGAAAATAGGGGGCACAGAACTCAGGCAGCCCTTGGCTCACAGAAGGGACTTTCTTAACCACACAGGTGAGACGTCTTCCCTGTGGGCAGATCGGGGACGATAACTTTAGCAAAGAATAGCACTGCACATGCTTTGTGGCTCCATGGTTCCTGAGTCATTAAAGCAGGGAAAAGTTGCATACAGGAAACAACACCAACAACACACATGCCCCCCCACACACACACACACCAGAAGCAGTATGCTGGGTCTGACCTTGATCCCTAAGTGAAGGGTAAGAAATGGCTGTAGTAAATCCTTTTCTTTCTTCTCTTTTTCTCCTCCCCTAGTTCTTTTCAGGAAGAACCTTTCCAAGCTTCTTCATTCACATAAATATTGTCCCTCAAGGCTTTGAGTGGAGAATCCTCCGTTTCCCCATTAAACAAGGGTCTTTCTGACTGGCAAAGGCGGCTTTCCATGAATAGCTGGGAGATTCCTGGGCTTCTCAAGGCAATGTCCTACCTGCCAAGATGCTAAGAGGGCTGGAGAAAGCATGCTTTTAAAGCAAAATGCTCTGACAGCATTCTGATAGGATTCTGGTATTACTCCAGACTACCATAAAGTGACTCGTTTCTTTGGCACCCAACTTGGAGACTTAACTGCCAAATTGGCTTTAGTTTTGTGTAGCATGTTTCAAGAGTGATTTAATTAAATATGATAAGATTTGATGAACTATTGTAGAAAATTATAGTAGGGAAGCCGATTAAAATTTTATGGAGAAATTTACAGGATGACTTAGCACACACCCTTGATCTGTAAGCTGTCTGTTGTAAGGTATTATCTTTTGTAAGGCAGTTGAGAGAAGTGTTTGTGTATCTCAGTAGAAGGATTAGGTATTGTAAAGTAGAAGAGAAAGAATAAACAATGTACTTCATGCCAGATTCTCTCAAGGATACAGTCAGGTCCTGTATTTTGTTTCTCTATAAATGTCTTTAGAATAATCCTGCACACGGTTACTAAGGACTGCCATGGATAGAACATGTGGCTTCTTCTCATTTTTAACTTTCTTGAGTTTAATTCTAAATTTAGATCTGTTCTTTAACCTGTCCAGCACCCAAGGAACTGGTTTTCCCTTTTCTTTTTTTTTTTTTAGGTGACACATTTGGACACATTAGCCAGTCAATTGCTGACTCAAAATGCTCTGTTGTCATGACCTAGACACTTAAAAGAAATTGAAAAACAAAATGTATGTGTCCATTTGTCTTGAAAAGGCAAGCATTTTACTGAGTAACCTAAGATCTCAATTACTCAATAATATTTGCAGCCTGAATTATATGATTTTAAAAGGCATATCAAAATCTCTCTGCTTCAGATAAGTCCATTGACGTTAGCATAGGCATTTTGCATTTGGTGAGCTCCGAGCTGATCAACTTACACTTGCTTTAGCCTCTGCGCACAGGAAGACTACATTACCCAGGACCCTTTGCAGCTACCTGAAATCATGTGACCATATTCTGGCCAGTGATATCTGCCATTTTCTGGAATGTCCTTGGGGTTTTTTATGCTCTTTTTCTTCCCTGTCCACTAGACAGGAGCAAAGGCTCTGGGATGGTGGAGCTATTTAATGGAAGCTCCCTGAATCACTGCTTGAAGAGCCGCTCAAGGGACCCAGCAAAACTACATCACTCCATGATGTGAGAAAGAAAAATGTGTCAATTCACCAAGATTAGAAGGTTGTTTGTTAAAAATAACTAGTATTATTTACACATACTTTATGTTGGGGATTGCATCATGTCTCCATAAGGATGTGTACAAGTCCTGTGGGTATGAAACCATTTGTAACTAGGACCATGGAAAGCATTACTGTTAGCTAAGATGTGGCCAAATTGAATGAGGCTGGGCCTCAATCCACTGTGGCCAGAGTCCTTAGACGTGAAGGAGAAGGAAATCGGGCAGGGACGTAGAAGCCAGGAAGAGAAGCTGGAGAATGGGCAGATGGCTGCATAAAGTCAGCACAAAAATGGCACACAATCCAGTGTGGAACCACCCCTGCATACCAGGAATAAAACTCACTTGATCCTTAACATGGGACTGTGCAGCACAGCGAACCCTCATGTAAAAAAGGAGAATGGTTAATGGTGCTTATACAAGAATGCTTTTCTCTGAAACAGAACAAGTGGATGTTAATGTTTCAAGATGTCAATATCAGGGTGATGTTTGGGCAAAAACACAACCAGAGCAAACTATGGACAGTAGTGTATAGTAACATATTAATAATCTTCCTTCAATAGTAAAAAAAAAAAAAAGGAAATTTGCTAAGTGAAAGAAACTAGACAAAAAGTAAGACATATTGTTGAACTCCATCTATTCGAAATATAAATACAAATAGATTAGAGAGACAGAAATAGATTAGCAGTGATGAATGCCAAGAGAAAGATAGAAAGATTGAGAGGTGCCTAGTAAGGCATAAAGTTTTATTATTTGTTTTTTGTTTTATTATTATTGGAGTAATGAAAATGATATCATATTGATTGAAATGATGAATGCACAGCTCTATGATGATACCAAATGCCATAATTGTACACTTTGGATGGATTGTATGGCTTATGAATATGTTTCAATAAGTTGATTTGAGAAAAATAAAAATTAAAAACACTTTTTTTAAATAGCACATTCTCTGGAAGAAATCATGGCCTGTTGAGACCTCAATTTTGGACTTGTAGCCTTGAAAACCTGACTTCATAAAATTCCTGTCATTGTGTGGCATTGGTCATAGTGGCTCTCTTCTAAGCAGGTGGTTTCTGTTGTCCAATGCCCAAGAGTTTCATATTACCTTAAGCTCTAGAGAGATCAGCTTTACCATATTTAACTCCTTCTTTTATTTCCCTATTTTCCTTTTCAGTTGGGGGTCATAAATTTTTTTTTTTTAGTCTCCAAAATGTGAAAGCTCAGGTTCTAAAAGTAAGAATATTAATTTCCCACTGTATGGGCTAAGCTTTAAAAATGCTTCACTTAATCCTTATAACAATCTGAAAATACATATAATGAGGCCTCTTTTTGGATGCTTTTTGAAGTCCTTAAAGTATAACCTACACCTGGAAATATGCATAAGCAAACACAGCTTAATGACCTTTAACAAAGTGATGTACCCAAGAAAACGGCACCCAGATGATGAGAGAACATTCCCTCTATCCCAGATAATTCTCGAATCCCTAAAAGGGAACTGTTCTTCTGCATCCTGCAAAGATTTGCCTACTTTGGGATTTTATATACATGGGATCACACAGGTTTTGTTATTTTGCATCTGGTTTCCTTTGTTCAATATTATATTTTATGTGGATTTTCTTGAATAAGTTTGGATATATATTATTTCCTATTGAAATCTGTTCACCAAGGAAGAAAGTAAAGAAATTTGGGGAGATTAAGAGAAAAAAATTTTAATTAGTTATTTCGGCCAGTGGAGTTCCAGATTACTTTTCCTTTTTTTTGTCCTTTTTTCTATATTTCCTATTTTCTAAAATTAGTATAGTTAAGCTTGATATGGAGCTAAATTAGCAAATAAATATCATTATTAAACATAATTATTGCCACATAAATGCTGGTTGTGGTTAACATCACCATCATGGTGAAAATATTATAAAAACTTATAAAGTGTAATTTTTACATTAACAAAAGATAAATTGACCTCTGCCCTAGTTTCCTAAAGGTTGCCAATGCAATCTGCCACAAGTGGGTTGGCTTTTATAATGGGACTTTATCAGGTTAAAAGGTTACAGTTCTGAGGTTGTGAAAATGTCCGAAAAAGGCCTCATCAGAGATGCTGCCCCATTGAAGGTCGGTTGCAGGCCACCCAGGACGCCTACCACATGGGAAGACCCAACGGTGGCCTCCAGTCTGGGCCTCTGCTCCAGGTTCCTACCCCCGGCTTACTTTCACCCCGAGCTCAGCTATGGGCGCTCAGGCCCATGACCCATCTCTCCCCTCTCCTCTGACCCTCATCTCTTTCTGCCTCTCAGGGAATTCTTTTCGTGCCTCTGCGCTCTGCTGATTCCAGCCTCACCATCACCTCTTGGTATTTCTCGGTCTCTGCTTCTCTTTCTCTGTGTGTCTTGGCTTTCAGTCCTCTGTTTATAAAGGATCCCACAAGAGGACCAAGACCCACCCTGGGCCATGCCTCACTGAATTAATCCAATCAGAGGCTGGCAACAGAAATGATCCAATCAGAGCTTCTGCCCACAATAGGTTTGCACAGCTGTGTACTGGGGTTTCTGTTTATTGCAAGAGAAGGATACAAATCAAGAGCAGCCAGGGGACAAATGCAAAGGGCAGAGTCAAGGACAGGCGAAGAGCAAGCTTCCTGGTGCCCCAGAGGAGGCACTGGGAGGCAATCTCCTGGCCAGTGTGTGTACAAAAATGTGTGAACTGCTGCAAACCAGGAATGCCATACCCAGGTGGCTCACGCGCTATTCAGTGTCCAGCCCCATCCTGGAGGTCGAACGGATACAGCCTGGCCCAAGGCCTTGGCATGCAAAGTGCTCTTATCAGGCAGGGCCTTCCAAGGACTCAGAGGTCACCTTCCAGGTGGTCACTCCCAGGAGCCATTCAGGGGCCTGTGCACCCAAAGGGAACAGGGTGTGAGCTCCAGCTACTGCCAGTCCACCCTTCACTGCACACCGCCCAACTGACTCCAGGAAGCCCCGGCCTAGCTCATCAGTTTGACTCAAATTTACGGTGAGAAAAGTCCATCTGGTTTGCCTCCGTGAAGAAACAGTTCCAAAAATGAAAACATCAGTCTTCCTAGTCAGGTGCACAAAGGGTGAAATCTCTGTCATTTGAACTAAACTGGGAGTGAGGAACCGTCTCTGGTATAAATGGCTGCAGTCTAACCGCCTCCCCCCCCCCGAAGACCCCACTCGTCCGCTCCTCCACCCCTCTCTTGTCTGCGCCCTCAGGTCCAGTAACTTCGCTCCTAGGAGCTGCTCTTTGAAATCCTCCAACCCTTCTTTCTTTCTTTTAAAAGTAATTTAGCTACTTTTCTAAAACAATAAAGACCATGGCCCAAACATTCATTTTCCAACTAAGTACATTTAGGTAGTGTCATACAGAAGAGATCTGTGAGCCTGTGGCGTGAATGTGGAAGTAGGACAAATGCTATCCTCTACAACAGCAAGACACACACAGAGGGAATGCGGGCCCGTTCCAATGGCAGACGCTGCCATCCTGTAAATTTCTCCATAAAATTTTAATCGGCTTCCCTATCATCATTTTCTACAATAGTTCATCACGGTCAGACTCCTTAATCCTTTAGGGTCCTTCTGTCCCACCAGTCGCCAAATTGTTACCAAACCAAAGCAGGGGATCACATGACCCCAGACCTGAGAAAAGGGGGTTTCAAAGAGAGAGAGTTCAATGCTAAGCGCAAAGCAGATCAGATGGCCAATCGCCTAAACTCTGTCTCCCTGAGTCTAAGGGGCTGAGGCTTTTTTTATGGCTTCAGACAAGAGAAGATGGAGTTTGTTAGCATTACAATAGCAAATGTAAAGAAGGGCTGGGAGCAGGCTAAAGTAACCATGTAATAGCAAATATAAACCAGAACTGGAAATAGGCTGAAATCACCTTTACAGTGGTAAGTATAAACACTGCAGTCAGAGGTTACGATTGTTTGTCTTCCTAGTTAAACTATTTCCCCTTTCATTACATGTTGAAATAGCATGAAGCATTAAAATGGTTAAATGTCAGTGTTGCGTAGGCCTAAATCTGAATCCCATAGGTATGATTATCAGAGGGGCTTTGTAACAAATTCCTTAACCATTCAAACTTTTTTTAAAATAATTTTTTAGAGCAGTTTTGAATTTACAGAAAAAATGTTAGAATGGGCAGAGAGTTTTCGTAGGCAGCCTTGGTTTTGTTTTCACCTGTAACAGAGCAGAACAGCGTCAGCCCTGCAGGGGCTTCTGCTTATTAGAGGTAAATGTGTGAAGGAGGTTACGGCAGAGGGTGGAGACTCAGAAGGGCGGTGAATATAACCCAGTGGCCTCACTTAGTGCAGTCCATAGGACGACTACTTGGCGTGAACTTGTTATGCTTTGAAAATCAGTCGATTAGGGTGCATTCAGAACTGTTGTTCCACGGCTGCTTGAGCCCTGGGTGCTGTGCCCGCCCCTGCACCTGCTGCTCCCTCTCCCTGAAACCCCCCCCCCAGTCTTTACATTTTCATCTATTTCATACGCTATCATTGAAGATTGCCTCTTAAAATGCTCTCTCTCCAGCCTCCGAACAATTTTGGTTAGACTGTTATGTAGCCCTTGTTTCCTAAGGAAGACTCTACTGATTGACTGATAGGTGATTTGGATCCACGGAATGTTGAAAATAAGTAGTGAATGTATGTTTGAATGTATACGAGTAGTCAGCATGCACATTTTTTGTAAGTAATGTCTCTCCGACAGGGCTGAATAGATGTCACAGGATAAAGTTCCTTACCCTGTCTATGTGGATTTCAGGCATGGTGTGGCATGAATATTTCATAGCTTAGAGCAAGTTTTCTCATTTCTGGAATTACCAATTATGATTCGGTATAGATGATTGCTTCACAGACCACAGACGTGATTATGGTGCTCATCGTGTGTGAGGGGGACTGTTCTTTCTGGAGTTTCTATTTCTTTATAAATGGGGCACATGTACCACTTTAAGCAACATTTCTAAATCACCGTGGAGTGGTGAGCACACACCCTCCAAGGTCCCGCACTCCCAATCTCCCTGCTTCCATCAACCACGGCGCCGCTTGGCTTATTGTGGCCCCTGATAAAATCACACAAATAATGCTTCGATTAAGTCCATAATCAATGCTTCTATGGAAAAATCCAGGGAGTTCGGGAAGCATGATATAGCCCGGAGGGCTCTAACCTGCTCTCCTAGCTCCAACCTTGGTAGTTCCTCCCAGTCCTGCTGGAGGCACCAACACTGATGTTTGCAGGCAGGGGAGACTTTTCTTCCTTCTGAGCTTCACAGATTGCAGTCATTTCCAACTCCATTGAATCATGACTCCTCTTTGCATGGCCATGGACCTATTACGCTGGCTAAATACATTTGTTACCAGGAGTGAATGTGCTTCCAGAGTTGAGCGCCAGGGCTGGACAAGGCATTCCTGCTATTGTTAGGAACTTAAAGCTGTTGAAAAACGTGTCTAGCTACAAAGGATGTGAGCCCTGACTTTTCAACTTGAAGCAGGATGCTGAGCGTGGGTGGTATTCAATTCCTTAGCTGTTATAAGGCAAATGTTCCTTGACATTCAAAAAAGGATGCTGTGTTTTTATACAGGGACGCCCACTCGAGAAGGTCAGAGTTCCTGCCGCTCAACCTGTCCCCAGCCTGTCCTGGGTGCCTCGCCTAGGACCTGGCCACTGATATGAAGGGGACACAAGGAAATATTCAAGAAGAGGAAGCACCTCCAGCTTTCAGTGAGAGTATCTCGAGGTCAGGAAAGTCCACATATCGATGCATTTTCCTTTGCTTTTAGTCTGTCTGAAAGAGATGAGTTTGGGAATACTAATGGACTCACTTTATTTTTAACAAAATTCCAGCCCATAGTTGAGTCTCTGCTGTGAGCCTTCTCTATACAGCAGAAAGGGCAGAGGAACCTGAAAGTTTTCTTCAAAAAGCCATGAGCTTTCTTACAGCTCACATAGAAAAGCCTCTTTTATAGTAATTAGTATCCACTATCAGCACGGACTTTTTCTTCCTTACTTCTCAATTCAATCGCTGATTATCATGAGTGTTAGCATTGAGGGATGGCTTATCACATGCCAGAAACATTCCTAAGTCATCTGCACGAGTCATTTAGTAAATGCCCACAACAATCCTATGAGCTGGACATTCCTGGGAAATATACGCAAGTCCATCAGTGAATGCTCACAGCCACCCCAGGAGGTCCCACCCCTCATTTTAGTGACCTACTGCTTATTGTTACAAATTATCACCAACTTAGATGCTTAAAACAACACAAATGTATTCATCGCACTCTGTAGGTTAGAAATCGAACGTGGCTCTCACCAGACTGAACTCAAGGTGCTGGCAGGACTGTGTTCCTCGAGGCTCTGGAGATGAACCAGCTTCCAGCTTCATCAGGTTGTTGGCAGAACTTAGTTCCTTCAGGGCTGAGGTCACCTTTCCTCGCTGGCTCTCTTTTGGGGATCCTTCTGAGCTTCTGGAGCCACCCACGTTCCTGGGTTCAGCTTGGTGGCAGTGAAGCCCTCCTGACACCTTGAACTTCTCTGCCCTCCCCCTTCTGCCTCATCTCCCCTCTGCTTGGCTTTCCAGCCATCTCTCTCACTCCTGCCAGAGAGCCCTCCGCTTTTAAGGCCACATGCGTGTTACCACCTGGGGAATTCGGGTGCTCTGGCTCTCCATCTTGCGGTCCATAACCTTCGTCATGTCTGCAGAGCCGCATTGCCATGTAAGAGAACGTGGTCAGATGTTCCAGGACTAGCACATGGACATCCTTCACAGCCACTTTTCTGCTTATCACACCCCTGGTAGCCCAGTTTTAACATGAAGAATCTGAGGCCACAATGCTGTCCTTTACCACAAAAGAAGAGCTTGTAAATGTCAGTGCTAGGAACCACTCAGCTCTCCCTCCCACACCCCTGCACCTGTAACCTGCAGCCCACATGGCGTTGTCAGCACATCACTTCTTCACCAAACTCATATTTTTATTTTATGCCAAGCGCAAACCATTCCTGCAAAATCATCGGTCATCATGCGTATGAGGTCATGGGCAGACGGTAGGATATATTCCAGTGTTTGGTAGTGTGAACACAGAATTATTTCCTGACTTGGGTTTCTATCATTTTAATGCATTTGTAGATTTTTTTTTCTAATTAGTGCTTACCAAATGTGCTCATTTAAGAAAAGCTAGGCGGCGAACTTGGCCCAGTGGTTAGGGCGTCCGTCTACCACATGGGAGGTCCGCGGTTCAAACCCCAGGCCTCCTTGACCGTGTGGAGCAGTGCTGATGCGCGCAAGGAGTGCCCTGCCACGCAGGGGTGTCCCCCACGTAGGGGAGCCCCACGCGCAAGGAGTGCGCCCGTGAGGAGAGCCGCCCAGCGTGGAGGAGAGTGCAGCCTGCCCAGGAATGGCGCTGCCCACACTTCCCGTGCCGCTGACGACAACAGAAGCGGACAAAGAAACAAGACGCAGCAAATAGACACAGAGAACAGACAACCGGGTGGGGCGGGGGGGGGGGATTAAATAAATAAATAAATAAATAAATCTTTAAAAAAAAGAAAAGCTGCATCTGTCCCCAGGTGCTGATGCTCAGTGAGGACAGTGTCATCATCAGCCTCCAGGGAGTGCGAGCAGCTGCATTTGTTTAAAATTATCCTTGAAGGCACATCTGTGCTTCCAGTGGTTTTAGTTTCCATGGAACTAGAATTATTCTTCTGATAAAGTAAAAACCTTGGCTACCTGGAACCACTGCGAGGCTTAAGCGTGTGTAGACAGAAGTCAAAAGCATGGAGCGGCACTGTCTGGGGTCAGGTTGAGAGTCCGTCACTGATGGCTCCGTCACCATAGCACGGTACTTGATCACTCTTTACCTTCATTTACCCATCTATAAAATGGGTGCAATACTAGTACCTAACTCATTAACTGTTACGACAATCAATTGAGTTTGGAGAGAGAGTATTTAGGACAGCGCTGCCCCTTGGTCAGTCCCATGTAAGTGTTTGCTATTTCAGGTGGTGCAGGCTTAGTTTACCTTGCTTCCTCCCCCCGACTCTGGTAACATACTCTACTGGCTTTTACTTAACCTTCTCCTCCTAACTCAATGTAATGATTATAAACATGCATGCTGACATTGTGAAGGTATATGGAGATACTTGCAGAGATTGTTGAAGTCATTAGAGCCAGCTGCACAAAGGAAAGGTTTTCAACAACATATACAAGAAACTTTTGTTGGCCTCTAAGCGGTGCTTAAACCAGGACCTTGGAAGGCAGGAGAGGAAAATTCTACAGTGATTAATATTGACTTTTTTTTCGCAACTGACATTTGTGGAATCTGGGAAAATGCCATTTCAGTTTCAAGGGTTTATTTATTTCTGCAAGCTGTGAAGTGGTATAGAAACAACAGTCTCCCAATGACAGTATCTGGTGTCTTGCTAATCATGTCACACTGAAACATCACCTTTGAGTATCTGTGCCGATGACTTCACTTCATAAATGGAAATAAGTTGATTTCCCATTGGGCTCAGTCCATGCATTACAAACCCAAGTCCATAGCATGTGCCAGTAATGTCAAATAGTGGCATCGATTATGTTTCCCATTCAGAGACACTGTTTGCAAACAACAGGTGTAAATACATTTATATGCAGTTGGAATACTTTTTTTTGACATCTATCTTTAGTCTTTGTTTTAATTAGCATCATAAAACAATACAGAGAATATGTATTTTAACATGCAGAAAATAGAAAATACGGATCATAAACAGAAACAAAAAATCCCTCATACTTCCATAACCATTGTTAATTATTTGGGATAGCTCCTTTCACATATTTTATGTGCACAGATACCACTGGACATGCTGCTGTAAAATCTTTTGGTTTACTTATGTTCCTATCAACATACAGGAATATACACCCATGACATGGCCAGACCATCTCCTCTGAGGGCACCTGCAATTCTGGCAGGGCACAGCGGGATGTGTTGATCTGCTCAGTGGATCAGCAGGTGCCTTGAGGGTTGGCCCACTCACAGGTTCTGGGATTGGTGCAGCCTGGAGGCTGGGACCTCACCTGGTGCTGGGGCTCCTCCTCCCCATCCCAGGAAGCCTCTCCATGTGGCCTCCTGACTTCCTCTCAGCTCGGTGACAATGCCCCAAGAGAGAACCCAGTGGAAGGTCCATCTCCTATTCCAATCACACCTTGAAAGCCACATGGGGCCCTTCTACTGTTTTCCATTCATGAGGTAGTCCCCAGTGTAGCCCAGTTTCAAGGGAAAGTCCTCGGGACTGGGACTCACACGCTTCTGGAAGAACGAGAGTCCTGGGACTCACACGCTTCTGGAAGAATGAGAGATCAGGAACGTTAGAGGTTCCCTCTCACTACAGTGACTGAGTTCCCCACCATGCGGTGAAGACAATCCCTCCTCCCCCATAACCTTACATGTCTGAAAGCACAGCACCTCCCCAAAGGTTGAACAGAAAATCCACATGGAAATGGGAGTAAAGGAAGATAGAGACCTTCACTCCCATCAGACAAAGCACCACCTGCTCCTCCAGCATGCCAAGAAAACGTAGCCCCTAACCCACTACCCTCTAGCCACACAAGGGAAAATTTTCACCTCTAGGGCTTCCTATTGGCCCCCGCACCTCACTCAGACTATCGACCCCTCCCATCAACTATCATTTCCCCACCTAGAAATACACTGTAAAAATGCAAATCCCGCCTTTCCAGAAGTCTCTCTTCAGCCCCCTGTCATGCCAACAGGGAGGCTGAAGTCTATTCTTCAAACCCCCTCCATTGGGAGAACTTCCCAATAAACTTTCTGCCTGCAATCAGTTTCCATGTTCCACTGAGTGCCTCCTTTTCTCCAACAAGAAATATTGCTGGGGCAGTTTTTGAAATATGGTTTTCAAATCCTTCGATACATTTTGAGAATTGCCTTTTTGAAAAATAGACTTTTTTTAGAACAGATTTAGATTTACGGAAAAACTGAGATGATAAAACAGAGTCTCTATATACCCCACACCCTCTCCTCTATCGTAATTGCCTTTTGAAATGATGCCAGGTTATTATACTCCCATCCTTACAGGGTTTATTTTTAAAAGTGGGGAAAGATCTTAAAATATGAAAAACTAGAATTGAAATATAAAATGTATAATGACTATGGATTTGAGCTCCTGATACTTAAAGATCTCTCATTATATAAATTAACCTGAAATTGTCCATTATTAGTTCAGGTTCCAGTCATTGTGATTTTAGTATCTGGGCATTTGTTCTATTTAGGAGTGGGTTTTACGCTTCGGGGCCATCTAATCAGGGAGATGAGTGCGCCACTGTCTCTTCCCAGCACTTTGAAGCATAATTAACTGTCCCCGAAAATGACCACATGCTTCTATTTTAACTGTAGAAAGGTCATTATTGATTTTTCGAAATGTCTTATCCAAAGCAATGATGGATTCAATTAGAAGGAAAATGATACAAGAAGGGGGCAGAGAAATGAGCACAGATTGCTTCGGTGACATATTTACCAAAATATGTGGGGCAAAATTCTTATCAAATGATCAAACCCTCCCGTTTGGTACAAATTTCCAGAATACGTTTACGCCCTGCCCGAGCCGTCTGTGCCGTGAAGCCTCCTGTCCGGGAAGGCCTGAGGGTAGTGGCCTCTCTGGAGCCAGCGCTCTCCTCCTCTGCGTCCTCCCTGAACATGGGGCGAAGGACAAAGCAAAAAGTGTGGCTCCTCCCGGGCGGGTCTCAGCCCCCACACTGCATCGACAGCTCAGGTCTCCTGCGCCTCCGGCTGGCACCTGCTCTGAAACGATGGATGAAATACACTGCAGCAGCCAGCTCGCCAGGGGTCATCAGTGCCAGGCCATTAGTTGTGGGTCTTATTTCACTTATCTCTGGCCCAGATACCTCTTCACATCCACCAACTTGGCATGTGTTTCCATGGCAACCACAACAGAAACCCAGGGCAGGACTGTGGGATGCTTTTACGGAGGACACGGAAACGTGGGACCACAGGTGTTTGAGGTTGTAAAGAATCAGTCGCTTCCTTTCCTTTCTTAAAAGACAAATCATCCAGGGCCTTTCTCCTTTGTCCACGAGGAGACTAGACTGGCAAAGGTCTGCTCAGCCAGCTCTGAAGCTCTTTCATTCCGAGGCAGCCCATATGTGACCGATAAATAAAGTGGCTCAATGGTTTCATTATGCAGGCATGATGGTGTCCTTGGCAGAGAGGCAAACAAACTGGAATGCAAAAGGCAGGTAACGAGAGCCCCCCCCAACTCCCACACCCTCTAGCTAACCCCTCCCACCCTCACAGGACCCAAGCAACCTTCAAACCCCAGGCAGGTGGCCCACAGGCCGGGGCAGGGGTGTGTGCCAGGGGGCAGTGCACTTGCAGATGTGCCTCCCCCACTGCCTGGCATGTCCGGGGCCCGTCCCTCGTTTCATCCGAGGCTCTGCCACAGCCTCGCTGTCTCAGGAAGCGGGCGAAAGGAGCAGCGCCACCCCAGCTGCTGTCTGTCTCTTCGCTCCACCGAATCCATTCTCCTTAGGGCACGGTCCTGCCCGCTCGGGCCTCACCTGCTCGTGGGCACGTGTTCTGTTGACTCTCTTTCCCACTCGGGTATAAGCCCCTTGAGGACAGGGGACAGGCGCCCTGTGCCATGCCAGCCGACGGGACCCCGAGCACAGTGGCTGCCGGTCTCTCGGCCTAGGCCCGCATGCAGCAGGCCTTCCAACCACCCGCAGCTCCTTTTCTCCCCTTCTAGGGCAAAGCGCCATCTCAGGACTCCTCACCCAGTGCTCCTAGGAGCTTCTGAGAAAGCATGGCGCGGCCTCTGGGGATGCAAACGCTCTTCCTGCCAGTCCAAGGCCTGCAGTCTTACTTTGAGAACTGGAGAAGCTAGGGAGCCGTATGGTACATGCTATTAAATCGTTAATTTCTATCACTTTGTAGAACATTGCTTTCCAAAGCAACCTCGGCTTCAGTCCACATGAGGTCAGGAAAGAGACTCAGAGTGAATATTTATGTTTCTAAGAATACAGGCTGGTGGCGGACTTGGCCCAGTGGTTAGGGCGTCCGTCTACCACATGGGAGGTCCACGGTTCAAACCCCGGGCCTCCTTGACCCGTGTGCAGCTGGCCCATGCGCAGTGCTGATGCACGCAGGGAGTGCCATGCCACGCAGGGGTGTCCCCAAGTGCAAGGAGTGCGCCCCCAGCATGAAAGAAAGTGCAGCCTGCCCAGGAATGGTGCTGCACACACGAAGAGTTGACACAGCAAGATGATGCAACGAAAAGAAACACAGATTCCTGGTGCCGCTGACAACAACAGAAGTGGACAAAGAAGAGCATGCAGCGAATAAACACAGAGAACAGACAACTGGGGTGGGGGGAGGGGAAGGGGAGAGGAATGAATGAATAAATAAATTAATTAATTAATTTTAAAAAAAAGAATACAGGCTGCCTGTTTGTATTTGAATTCTGGTCCTCTTCTTTGTTAGCTTCTTTGTACTACAGTTCCCTCAACTTTAAATGGAGGATAATACTAGAAGCTACTCTACAGAGCTGTGAGAATTAAATGAGGTAATATATGTGCTGCATCTAGAACGTGGTAAATGCATGTGTTTGCTATGATGACAATAGTAATAACAATATATTTATATAAAGAGTGTTATATTTATTATTATGTTATATATTTGTATATAATTATTATATATAATATATAATAATTATATATAATAATTATTATTATTCTATATGTTCAAGACTGAGCATCTGTGGCTTTCCTATACCAGCATCATCAGCACATGGTTTTTCTGTATTTATTATGAGCACCAGCTATAGCAGGCATGCACTCTAAATGAGGGGATTTCTATGTTTTCATTGCGACTCACATGAGGAAATACAATTTATACCTGAGCAATACCTGTGTATGGAAATTCTCAGGACATCCGCATACGTTAAAGCAAACCGTCACAAAGTCTCGCTACCCTTACCAGCTGCAATGCTGTCCAGTATTTCCTATTTTATTCTAGCTTAGTTTATTCAGTTCCACCCTGTTCTGTTTTTCCTTACCTAGTCCATGATATTTAATTTTAAAAGTATTTATCTGGGGAAGCAGAAGTGGCTTAATCGATTTGACTCCCATCTACCAAATTGGAGTAGTGAAGGCAAGCTGGCCCACGCCCACAGAGAGCTGGCGCAGCAAGATGGCACAGCAGAGGGAGACAAGCAGACACAGAGGAACATGCAGCAAATGGACACAGAGCAGACAGCAAGCCAGCAGCAAGGGGGGGTTAAATTTTTTTTAAAAAGTATATATCTGTTCCAACACATTAACTTTATTTCCTGCCACGACCATGCTGTGGCCTGCAGTTTGATGCATGCCACCTGGTTGGCAGACTGGGGCCCCTGGAGCTGCAAGGCCTCCTGCACGTTTACTTTTTACTTTTTCCCTGCTTTCTAAATGGTTTCATCAAATTTTCTATATTTCACTTTATTTTTCCTACCAGTGACAAATTATTATATTTCTATTATTTTAGTGGTTAATCTTAAAATACTAACATATTCTTCAGTTCAATCCAATTTCAATTAAAAGTGTGTATTCTCTCTTGGGCTCCAAGAATCAGCTTCTTGAGGGCCATTGTCTCCGTCTTTGAGTTGCTGACGATGCTAAGAAAGAGAAGTGCATTGTAATCCTTCTGTCATTATCAACAGGACAATAAGGAAGCGGAATTAAGATAAGGAGTTTCATTTTATAACTAAATTATCTATAACTCGCTAACTTTTATTGAAAGTGCCTAAGGAACCCTTGTGCTTAAATGTAAATAGTTAAGAAAAAAAAAATGAAAAACTTTTCCTTTAGAGCACTATAAAATGAATTAAAATTATAGCAGTGAAACTCTTTTGAGAATGTTAATTTTCATCAGTGCAAAAAGTCCATAATTAATCAGACAGGTAGGAGGTATTTTGTCGCTGAAGTTTGCAAACATGAAAAAAATATTTTTAAATTGTTACAGAAAACTTTCATTGAATTTGATATGGTAATTGATTCTTCCCCGTTTTGGTTAAATGCCTCTCTCTCCCCTGAGAAAAGGTGTTGGTCAAATCTAGGGAAATGTTTTACCATTTGCTCGAACCAAATGCTCAATGGAGGACATGAGCGGTTGGGGCGTTGCCATGGAAACGCAGAGGCCAGCGTGTGGGCTGCGGAACAATGACCCCCCTGCCCCCTGCCCAGAATCTGGGACCATGTTCCAGAGGGAGGGGGCATCCAGGCAGCAGGTGGGATGAAGGCTGTCAAATATCTCACTTAAATAAGGAGCGGTCCCGGCTTCTTGGATTGGTCCCAGGGTAAGCGGGAAGGTCCTGCTCAGTAAAGAGGTGGGAGAAGGGCTCCCTGGCCACAACTGGCTCTGCACAAAGAAGGGGGCAAGCGCCAAGGACTGCTGGTGGCCCCCAGAGGCCAAGAAGGCCAGAACACACCCTCCCCAGGGCTCCCTGCAGGAACCGATGGCACCTTGACCTTGACACGGGAAGACCTGGAAGCGCTTTCCACCGATGGAGTTGTAACATAATACATTTGTGTTGTTTCAAGCCACTAAATTTGTGGCAATTTGTTAAAGTAGCAACAGGAAACTAATTCAAGTCGTCATGGCGGGGTATTGGGAGAAAAGTTTTCAATTAGCAATAATCGCCTCGGATGAACCTCGTTGGCTATGATACTGCCACTGAGCCAAGCTAGAAACGAATTCAAGGAGCTTGATGGAATAACCCATGAAGACTGAATCACATTGGAAATAAGCATGTTTTCCTAAATCGTGAGCAAGATTTTCTCCCTTTTGGACTGTTTGGTTGTTTTTTTTTTTTTATTTTTTTTTTAAATTGATTTTGTAAAAATATTACATTAAAAAAACAATATGAGGTCCCATTCAACCCTACCACCCCCACCCCACCACTCCCCGCCCAGCAACACTCACTCCCATCATCATGATACATCCATTGCATTTGGTAAGTACATCTCTGGGCATCTCTGCACCTCATGGTCAATGGTCCACATCATGGCCCATACTCTCCCACATTCCATCCATTGGGCCCTGGGAGGATTTACAATGTCCGGTGATTGCCCCTGCAGCACCATCCAGGGCAACTCTAAGTCCCAAAGGTGCCTCCACATCTCATCTCTTCCTGCCATTCCCCATACCCATATCAGCCACCATGTCCACTTTTCCCACTCCACTCCAATGCCACCTTTTCTCTGTGGACCTTGGATTGGCTATGTCCGTGGCATCTCTATGTCAAGAGGAGGCTCAGATTCCAGATTCCACATGGATACTGGATGCAATCCTCCTGCTTTCAGTTGTAGGCACTCTAGGCTCCATGGTGTGGTGGTTGTCCTTCTTCAACTCCATCTTAGCTGAGTGAGGTGAGTCCAATAAATCAGATTGTAGGAGCTGAAGTCTGTTGAGGCTCAGGGCCTGGCTATCATATTGTCAGTCCAGAGATTCAAATCCCCTAAATATATCTTAAACCCCAACACCAACTACAATTCCATGAAAGTCTAATGAAAAGAGATTCCATCTGAATCCAGTTTCATCACGCAGAAACACCAGCTCCAAAGAAGGGCCATCTGACATGGCAGTGAACCCCATCTGCCATGACCATAGAACCCGTGGGTCTCTTTAGCCCTCAAAGGAACCAATACCTGAGGTTGTATCTACTTCATCTGTCTCTTAGATTCTGCTCAGTTGTGCATAAGGGCAATCCTTCTGACAGCCTCCAGACTCTTTTTTAGCGACTCGTAGCCATATAAACTCATTTCTCCTTTCCATTTCCCCCTTACATTAGGTCAAACAGCATTTTAAAGTCATGTTATTATATGTAGACAGGGACATTCTGCTAGATCCGCATTGAACCTTCAATTCAAGGTAATTTTCCAGTTGCATTATCAGTTGGTACTTGATAGTGAACCCTCCGTGCCAGGGAGGCTCATCCCTGGGTGTCATGTCCCACGCTGGGGGGAAGGCATTGCATTTACATGTTGAGTTTGGCTTTGAGACTGGCCACATTTGAGTAACATAAAGGCGGTCAGGAGGAAATTCCCAGGCACAGTGCTGCTCTAGGCCTTGTTCTTATTTCAGGCATATAGGCTCACAAGCATAGTCATTAGTGTCATGCTCTCACTGTTGGACCCTCATTCTTTCCTGGTCCTTACCGTTGCACTTGGGGGACTGCCGCTGCTCCCCTAGTGACCACGACAGAGCACCCCCGGCCAGGAACCCAGTACCCCCCCAGCTGTAGTTTTTAATTGTTGCCACTATGAGTATATCCAAACATTACCATGCACCCTGGACATATGCCCTGTATAGCTCCCTGGACTGATTTTTAATAGTCACGTCAAGCCACTTCTTTCTTCATATGAGAAACCTCTGCCAAGATACAGAAACAGACTTGTCTTCCAATCCTGGGCTTGGGAACAGTATTAGAAGGCAGGAGATTAGGTTTCCCCTTCGCTCATTCACTTGTTCATTCAGCAGCTAGGCACTGATGCCCCATCTGGGTTCATTCAGTAGTAAACACGGCCTGGTATGCAAAAAGAGAGGGTGACCCAGTTCCCTGAGCTACAGAGAGGGGCTGCACACACGCATGTATATGTGCTCACACTCACATAAATCGACCACGTACGGCAATAGAAATGCAGTGCTAAATTGCATTCTATATAAATTCATGGACCCTGCGATATACTATATAATGCTCTGTGTAGGTATCGTCTACAGTCCTGCAAATTGAACTCTATCGTCTTTATTTTTTGAATAGAAGTTGACAGTGAGGTGCAGAGAAGCTGTGTACATGTCCCAGGATTTGAGATGACAGTGATGGCCAATGATGGCAATGGATGTGAAAGCAGCTCAGTGGCATTCCAGAACCATGGACTTAGTTTTACTCTGTATCACTGCGTCTCAAAATGCCCAGTGCTCCCAAAGAGCTTCCATTGGACTGCTAATGAAAGCGTCCTGCATTCTGGTCCCTACTGTGGCAGTTAGCTCTCTGAGAGGCTCAAACATACTCCCAAGTGAAATGTGACCTCTCTTTCTATATAGGTGGATGATTTAGGATCTGCAACCAAACCTTGACTTACCTGCATGCTATGAAATAACTCTTGAGTCTACCTGCTTTTGCCCTATAAAATTTTTCTATGTGTTTCAAAAGGAAACTAAATAGAACAGACATTTAGGATCCCAAAGCACCCTGAAAAATAGTTTCCCGACCCAGCCCCCGCTTCCCCCAAACCAGCTGGCCTCACAGCTGCTCCTTGGCTGCTGCTGGAGCTGAGGTCTCTGAGATGTTATCCCCCCACTTCTCTTTGTGAATTTTTCAATCCCTGACAATTCGCTGGTCACCAATGTTGGTCCCCAGAGGTGGTAAATGAAATATAATTACACATTCAGTTCCTCTGCATCTCATACACATTTCAAGAATTCAATAGCCCATGCATTCCATCACACAGATAAGGAACACTTCCCCCTCCCTGGGAAGTTCTTTTGGACAGGCGTCTCCAAAACTCATGTGGCATCGAACCCATGGCAACGCTCAAGACCTACTGAAGGCCACTTGGCCTGAATGCTGGAGAGAAAATAAGGTGGAAGTCACTTATTTGTAGCAAAGCCAAAACTCTGACTCCATGTTCACTGGGGAAAAAGAGTCAAAACTGAACATTTGGTGGTTATGTTCTGTCTTAGGGGTCATGTCGTCTGAAGGCCTGAGTATTACCACAAGGAATATATTGGTTGAATATCTTAAATTACTAGATTCTCCATTAGAAAATTTTATAAATGTTTTGGGAAATTCATGCCCCAATTGTCTCTGTGTTTTGATCAGCTTAGAGTCCTCTCTCTCTCTCTCTCTCTCTCTCTCTCTCTCTCTCTCTCTCACACACACACACACACACACACCCTATCCCCACCTCCTCTGCCCCCTGCTAACTAGACCCACCTGCATACTTTGGTTCTGCCTGACTTTGAGCGGTGGATGGATTAAGAGGGTGGCTTCGGAATGTGGAGCATTTCCATTCCACAGCCTCATCCCAACTTCCTGTAGAGGCCTTTGTTTGAGGTCTGCAGAGTCGTCTAGAGCCTCCCTCCTTGGATAAGCGGTAAGTCCTCTGAAAGGGCTGGTGCGGCAGGTGACAGGATCGCTGGCCTACAAAAGTCCAAGTGCTGGCCTTCCAGGGGTGCAGAGGTGGTTGCTGGCTTAGAACATCTGGCTCTGTCTTAGAGATCTTCTTTCTAGAGTCTTCAGGGGCAGCATTTAGAGGAGCAGTGGTTGGGCTATGAAAAATCTAAGAAAATTATCAAGAACTGGGGAAGCCTAACTCTCCAGGCACATTAAAAAACCCAGCAGTGAGCACCTGTGGGGCAAACATCTCCTTCCTGTTGGGGCCTGGCAAACACACAGTGGCTGAGAGTCAGCAAACACGGGCGATGGCTGTGCGTCTCTGAAACAGGGAACAGCCAGAGTCCGTTGAGTCAGCTGCATTTATTTTTAATTTGGTGATTAAACAGTAGCAAAATAAAAGCCAGGACCCCTGGGTTGCTAAGTGGGGTGGTCAGGAGTGAGCCCGCCCACAGATGCCTCGATGTCCATTAGCCCAGGTCTCTAATGGACGCCCTGGGCAGCAGGGCACGGGTTAGAGCAGATGAGCAGAGGGAGCCGGGGCTCTCGTCTGTCTTAACATACTGTCCCTTCTCCTCCAACCCACTTCTAGTTAAATGTGCTTGAAAATGGGAAGACACATCTCAGCACCGTGGCCAAGGGGTAGGTGGTCCAATGGGGATTTGTGGAGAGTTGTCATTTCCCACATCCCTTGGTCATTTCCGCTGTCACGACCACCCTGATTCCTGACAATCTCCCCATTTTTAGATATTTTGGAATGTGGTGTGGCAGAGGCTCCGGTGTTACAGTTTGCCCTGCCACGCATTCGCAGGAGACCCTGCGTCTCTCTCCCTCCAGGTAAAAGTCTCCAAGGGCTGGTTTGCAGAGCTGCATGGTTTCCCACGCCGTCCAGTGAGAGACCTGGGACCGCAGGCCGACTCTGGCTTTTATACCTACAGCAGGAGGCAGCCTGGTGGACATGACTATGTGTCATGGGGATCTAATAATAAATAAAAGATGCACCCACACACAGATCTGTTACACATCCACAATGCCTGCGTCTCTTTGGACTGGGTGTCGACACACGAGGGAACCACTGCCTCGGGTAACCCCATGAGCACCACCCCACGCCCAGTTCTCATCACCCAGCCCCACTCCCAGACATCTCTCTGGGCAAAGGGCTGCACCTCACACAAGAGAGAACAGATGAGCTGGTTAATGAAGCGGATGGGAATTGGGACCAGAACGAGCTCCTGTATCCCAAATGCATACCAGCTGCATGGTCACTGTTGTTTGCAAGTTCACCCAGCACAGACCTTAGAATGCGGCGTGTTCAGTGATTCCGTTCAGTGCACTTTTCAATCAGGGCTCCTTTCCGGAGCCAAAGTCCATTTTGAGGGTTCATGTTGGTGGAAGTTAGATCCTGCTCTAAACTGTTGTATCCCTTTATATTCAGAAGGTAAACTGTGGGCCAAGATTCTATAGCAGAGAAGCTCAAAGGCTGGAGAAACACAGCGTTGGCTGTGGTCTGTCCGTGTGGCAGCAGGATGGAAACATTGAGCTGAACTCCCGAGACGGTTGTCAGGGCAGCATAAGCTTTCCCGGGGAAAAGAAAACCTTGGAAGGAAGCGGTGATCACAAGCTTTGAAAATCTGCTGGATAGCTTTTTAAAAAATGTTATTGTATTTTATTTTTAAAGAAGGTTTAGATTACGTAACTATTACATTGAAAATACAGGGGGATTCCCATACACCCCACGCCCTTCCCCTCCCACCCTGTCCCACATTAACAGCTTCTTCCATTAGCTGGTACATTTGTTACAACTGAGGAACACATACTAAAGCACTGCCACTAACCACGGTCTATAGTTTACATTATACTTTACACTTACATTAGATTTACACTTTGCCTTGCACAATTTTATAGGATTTTATAGGATTTGATAAAACGTGTAATGGTCTGTAACCGTCACTGCAATGCCATGCAGAACACTTCCAGTGATGCAAAAGTGCCCCACCTTATACTCTTCCCCCCCTCCCTCCCCTCGGGACCTCTGGTGACCGCTGCCTTTATAGCAATGTCACGTTTCACCACTGCTGGGATAATAGCTCCGTCAGTCCGTAGTTGCATCCCCCCTGACATTTGTCCCTCCCTCAGTCTTGAGGATTTGGGATGGTGCTGCCCACTCTACTTTGATTGAGAGGGGGCTTCGATCCCATGGGGCAGATGGAGGGAACCGTCTTGCTTGCCATCGTAGCTTTTGACACATCCTAAGAATATGTTTCAGTATTTAAGGACCTTTAAAGTTATACTTTGAAGGACTTTTAAGTATAAGCCAACGACACTTTAAAAATAACCACAATACCCTGATCTCACCTAAAATCGAGTATTTCCTAGTATTATCCCATTTCTGCTAAATATTCACAATTCCCCGAATTCACCGCGCGTGGCTGTCTTGGCTCCTCCACAGACGAGCGAGTCGAGTCGCCCCACTCAGCAGATCCTGCCATTGGATTTGTGTCCTCCATCATGTCTACGGCCGCCTGTTTATGCAGCGCTTGGTTCCCTGGGGGAGTTAAGGTGAACAGCTCAGCAGATCCAACAACACTTGATTCTGCCTAAAAGCCGAGTGTCGTTACCAGCCTCGTGGAAGTGAAAGCGCAGACTGGAAGACGGCAAATCGGCTTTCTTCACAGCTCAAGTGAGCCTGAAGCTCCCAGTGACCGTCGCCAGGGCGAGGGCACAGCCTTTTCCGGGGCAAAGAGAAGCAGGCGCCGGGCTCGCCTTGCCCAGAGGATTTCCAGGGCAGGGCCGGCGTCCCCGGATGCCACTGTTCAGCGCTGTGACATGGACGGCAAGTGCTGGCCATGTGGGAGCCTGGCCGTGCTGGCAGGAGCTCTGGCCCGGAGCCTGCCCTGGGCCCCCCAGCAGAGCCCCGGCTGGACACGGGCCTCTGCACGTCCGAGACGGAGCCGGGCCGCGGGCGGCTATTCAGCCACTGCCCACCTGTTGGCAAAGAACGGCGAGTATGTCCACCTCCAGGGACTGCCCGGCTTCAGCTGAGATGGGGGTGGCTGCCAGAGCCACCTCCTGAATGGTCCTGTGACTCGGGGCCAGGCAGAGCCCTTGGCCACCAGGCCCCTTCCCGTGCACCCTGCCCCCCCTGCCCCAGGGCCTTGGCACCTGCTTGTCCTCTGCCTGGGACTCCCACACAGGCCAGCTCTTTTGCGTTCCCCCCTCCCATAGAGTGCGTCCTCGTGCCCCCTGCTCGGAGGAGCCTTCCTGACCTCAGTGCCCAAGGTTGCTGCCAGGCCCCCTGCAGCCTCTCTTCGTCTATCACCTGGACGATGACCTTGGGAGTGCTCGTCGTCACCCACAGGTGTGTGTTTACTGGCTTGTTTTCTTGTGCACTGTCTGACCCCCTCGCCTGTGAGTGCCGGGCCGGCAGGGCCTGCCAAAGTCACCACAATGTCATCAGCGTCTGCAGCGGGAGGGACTCAAGGAAGAATAAGACTTGAAAACTGCACAGAAAATACAGAGCCCCCCTGCCCCGTTCCTCTGTTCCTGGCACCTTGCCTGAGGTTGGTGTAGCTGTGGCGAGTGAGGAGCCAGTGTAGACACATCAGGGGTCACTCGAGTCCATACCCACGCTGGGTTCCTCGTTGTATTGAACGGTTCTGTGGGTTTCGACGAATGTCTAATGTCACGTGTGCGCCATTGTGGTGCCACACAGAACAGCGTCACGGCCCTAAAGATGCCCCGAGCTCCACCTCGTCATCCCTCCCACCCCCGCCTCCAACCTGCGGCCACCACTGATTTTTTACGGTCTCTACAGTTCTGCCTTTTCCAGAATGTCGTACAGTTCAAAGCACACTGTAGTCCACTTTGCAGTCTGGCTTCTTTTGCTGAGAAGTGGGCATTTAAGGTTCCTTCCAATCCAGAAAATTCAAATTATTTATAGAATATAAAAGGGCATTTTTTCCCCATTGGGTCTGAGTGTCCGGAATCTCTAGGAGTTATTATCATCCCCATTTTAGACAAGAAAACTCTCCAGATGGCAAGCAGTGGATTTTAAGTACTGCACACACCCAGCACACGTTTGGTCCTGGGGGTAACAGATCCCGGCACTGCGTTTTCCTTAGCCTGACCGTGCCACAGTGGGCCGCTGCTCTGGCTCGGTGGTTCCAAAGCTACGTAGACAGAGCTACATGTCTTCTTTGCTGTTACCAATTCTCCCTGTCACCTTGTACCAATTCCTTCGTTTTGGGCTGGTTTGTCTTTACTAATGGGTATGCTGTGGGACTAAAGCCAAACGTCTAAAATGCAAGCCATTCTTTGCATCTGGCTAACTGTGAGAAGTGTAGCTAAAACATGCTTTTCCTTTAAGATACTTCTATTCAGTCCAAAGAGGCTTGTGTGTGAGAAGAATGATGTTAAAGAGTTTTTAATGAAAACTTCAGACTCTTACGGAAACATTTTAAAAACTCAGGAATAACAGGACGCAACGGTGCAACTCAGAATTCTTCCACATCTCTCAAAACTGTAGCATATACAATTACAAGTCCTCAGTGGGCCATCGGCCTTAGAGGTAGGAAGGCATTTGCTTTCAAAAACATTTTTTCTGTACTTCATCCCACCTCTATTCCAATGTTCCCTGTCAGGGTTGAGTGATGTTTCTCACAGCACATTGACAATGGAGGGAGAAGAGCTGCCGCGCACGGAGCCCATCCTGCCTGTTTGTGGCAGCAGTGCCTTTAACGTGCTGTTTCTGACCAAATAAGTGGCGAAGGACTCTGAGGAAGAGTGGACGCAGCCGTTAAGCCGCAGGCCTCCACAAAAATTACTGAATATATTTGGGAACAGTGCGCAAGCATATGTTTTTGGAGGCATATGTGTTTTCAACTAATGCAACTATGTTCATTTAATAGAAATTGAAATGAAAATCACCCATCAAAGAAAAGATTGTTTTATCTACTACATGGCCAAGGAAAGTTCTTCTATTTGTTTTCCCATTACTTTGTAAACATTATGAAAAATTTCCAAAATACAAAAAGACATAAAGAATAATATGAGACACTTATGTACTTACCACATTGTTCAAGGGAAAATATGAATACAGTTAAGGCCTCCTGTATGTGTTTCCCAAATTGCAACCTCTGCCTTCCCCTCCCGAGGGAAAAGCTGTCCTAAATTTGGTGTTTGTTTCTTGTTATATCTTTATGATTTTAATTAATAATAGAAATCAAAGCCCAGAAAAGAACCACCACAGAAAGAACATTCCAGGGGCCCAGTGCAATTGGCCACGGACTTTTACCCCCAGCCTTGCACCTCTGGGATCCCCTGGAGCCTTTGATGAGACCCTGGACACAGGTTCAAGACCTTGGTCACAGGTTCCAGCTCCCTGGCTTTGCTGGCAACCACAGATTGAGCTCTTTTGCACAGCCAGGCAATTTGTAACTGTGTTTCTCTGTCCACCCGGGGCTGCCAAAGGAGATTATGGATAATAATAATAATTCCAAAACTGGGAAAAAATCATGACACACAGACTGTCTACACCTGGTGACATGTTAATATCACCATGTCTACAGAGCAATACTCCGATTGAGCTTTACTCAAAATTCTGGCAACACCCGTTTACTTCCACCCATTCCAAGCCACCTGATCCATCCATACGTTGTTTATCCATGCAATTCAAAGCCATCAGAGAGGCGTCTTTAAGGTTTTTGGCTTATTTGTTTCATGAAGGCATGCCAGGAGAGCTGGGTATGGGCAACAAGTATGGGCAGCAGGTATTGGTGCTGGAGGGATGAATTTGTTTGCAATGATGTCCCCCCATTGTTGCATAACTTTGTTCATGTCTTCAAGTCGGGGAGAAGGAATTTTCATGGTCTATCATACATTTCTCTTGGCCCTTCCCACCAACTCCCTATCCATGGTTGGGACAGTTTTGCTTCCAAAAGTAAACCAAACCCCTTTTAACAAAAGAAAGGGGAATGGATTTGGGGTGGATTAAAAACAAACTTTCTATAAATTTCTAGTTGAATAAATACCAGGAATAATGAATCAGTAATCAATACTTGCTTTTTTTAAAAGATTCATTTTTTATTTCTCTCCCCTTCCCGTCCCTGCCATTGTCTTCTGTGTCCACTCACTGTGTGTCCTTCTGTGTCTGCTTGCATTCTTGTTAGTGGCACCGGGAATCTGTGTCTCTCTTTTTTTTTTTTTAAGATTTATTTTTATTTATCTCTCCCCCCCCCCACCCACCCCAGTTGTCTGCTCTCTGTTTCCATTTGCTGTGTGATCGTCTGTATCTGCTTCTATTCTTGTCAGCGGCACTGGGAATCTGTGTCTCTTTTTGTTGTGTCATCTTGCTGCGTCAGCTCTCCGTGTGTGTGGTGCCACTCTTGGGCAGGCTGCACTTTTTCGTGCAGGGTGGCTCTCCTTACGGGGTGCACTCCTTGCGCATGGCGTTCCCCTATGCGGGGGACACCCCCGCGTGGCACGGCACTCCTCGCACACATCAGCGCTGCACGTGGGCCAGCTCACCACACAGGTCAGGAGTCCCTGGGTTTGAACCCTGGACCTCCCATGTGGTAGGCAGACACTCTATCAGTTGAGCCAAATCCAGTAATCAATACTTTTTAAGTGTCCTAAGTTTGCTGGAAAATATTTAAATTATAACCAGCAATGAATTAGATGCCAAACACTATCATAAAGATAGCCTGCATTGACTCATTTAGTCTTCATGGCCTGTCTACATGGTAAATATCGACTATTATCCCTGTTTTAAAGATAGGGAAACTGAGGCAGAGAAGGGTTCCCCAAGCTCGTGCCATGCAGACCCAGAAATTGCGTCCCAGGAACCTGGACCCAGAGCCCCTTTTCCCAACCATTAGGCTGAGCTGCGTTTTCACACCAGACACTCGCTGATGGGTCAGAGAGCGTGAAAGCTGGGAAGACACCGGCTCCAGCGCTCCCTTCAAAACCAGCTCTCCATCCGTGGATAACGCTGAGGGTTTCAGGGGTGCTGAGCGTGCTTCACTGGCTCCTGCCAAACCACTCCCAGCCAGCTCTTTGTGACCACCGCGTGGCCAATGGAAGCTTGTTTCCTTAATGGAGAACCACATCAGGGGGCGCCCCAGTGAAGCCCGCACCCCAGAATTCACGTTGGGGAACCAGGCCCCGGCAGCACAAGCGTTTCCTTTCAAATTGTCCACAACGAAGTCACTAGAAGGTTAATGGTGTGAACTATTATTGGGCACTAAACTATTTCAGGTAAAATACTTACTTTTAGCACGGGGGCGGTGTGATGTGTTTCTAGAACAGGCCCTGGCCCTGCTGGGACATGCCTTGAGGGAAGGAATTACATTTTGCTGTTGCATTTCACTGGTTTAGCGCCTGGGAAGGGGCTGGGAGAGTAAGGAAAGAGTGGAAAGCTGATGGTGGCTGCTCCCACACTGTCTCTGGGGTTAAGTGGGGACGGACGGGGGGCCACTGCCTCGTCACTACAAATTCTCCTCCGATGGAGACCCAACACTGGAAACACACAAGGCATGGCATTTGGGTCAAAATAAAAATCACTTGAGAACTGTTTGGTTAACAGGTGGGAATGAAATTACTCCCCAAGTTCTGTTTTGTCTTGATAGATGAATTTGTTCCCCAATAAAACAGAAATGCTTTAAAAAAAAATCTATGCCTCTTCTTTGGGAACATATCAGCAATTCAACAAATCAGAAACAAAAATCTTAATAAAAATATTTTCAATAGCACATGAATGTAATTTTTTTTAAGATTTAAAAAATTTATTTCTCTTCCCTTCTCCTCCCCCTCCCAGTTGTCAGCGCTCTGTGTCCATTCACTGTGTTTTCTTCTGTGTCCGCTTGTATTCTTGTCAGCGGCACCAGGAATCTGTGTCTCTTTTGGTTGTGTCATCTTGCTGCGTCAGCTCTCCGTGTGTGTGGTGTCTCTCCTGGGCAGGCTGCACTTTTTTTGTGTGGGGTGGCTCTCCTTACAGGGCGCACTCCTCACATGTAGGGCTCCACTACGTGGGGGACACCCCCGTATGGCTTGGCACTCCTTGCACACATCAGCACTGCGTTTGGGCCAGCTTCATCACACAGGAGGCCTAGGTTTGAACCCTGGACTTCCCATGTGGTAGGCGGATGCTCTATCCATTAAGCCAAATCTACTTCCCATGATTATTTATTGAGATGTAATTCACATACCATAAATAAAATCCACCATATTCAAGTGTATAATTCAATGGCTTGTAGTATAGGCACAAGATTTGCAACCATCACACAATCTAATTTCAGAACATTTCCATCACCTCAAAAAGAAACCTTTGTATCTTTAAAAAAAAAAAGAAGGAAAAAAAAAAAAAAAAGAAACCCAGGATCCTGAGGAGACCCTCCCCAACCTCACTCCCCAAGGCCCTGGAATCCATTCATCTACTTCTGCCTCTAAAGATTTGCCTAGTCTGCATAGTTTATATAAATGGAATCAAACAGTATTTGTCCTTTTGTGTCTAGCTTCTTTCACTCCGTGTAGCGTCTTCAGTGTTCATCCATATCGTGACATGTATCAGGGATCATGTTCATGGCTGAATGATACTCCATTTTAGGTATATACCAGAGTTTTATCCATTCTTCAGTTGATGGACCTTTGGACTCTTTCCACTTTTCTGTTTGGTATGAGTAATGTTGCTACAAATGTTTGTGTACAAGCTTTTGGGGGGTCATGTGTTTTCAATTCTCTTGAATACATATATTCAAGTGGAATTGCTGAATCATATGGTAATGTTTGGTAACTTTTTGAGGAATTACTAAATGCCTGAACCATTTTACATTCACACCAGCTTTATTTACAGGTTCCAGTTTCTTCACATCCTTTCCAACACTTAATATTTTCCTTTTTTTTTCTTTTTTAAATTCCAGCCATTTTATCCATAGCCATTCTAATAGATACAAAGTGATATCACATTGGGGTTTTGGTTTATATTTCCTGATGATTAGTCATGTTGAGCATCTTTTCATGTGCCTATTCAAATTACTTACCCACTTTTAAATGGGCTGTCTTTATATTTTTCAGATGTAAGAGTTTTTAAAAATATGTATATGTCCTGGGCCCTAGAACCTTACCAGGTATGATTTGCAAATGTGTTCTGTTCTGCAGGCTATATTCTTACTTTCTCAACAGTGTCCTTTGATGCACATGGTTTTAGATAGTTGTGTATCAGATGTCATATCTAAGATGTTTGCCTGCTCCAAGACCATGACACCTATGTTTTCTTCTAAGAGTTTCATAGTTCTGGCTCTTATGCTTAAACCATTGATCCATTTAAAATTAATTATATATGTTGTGAGGTAGGGGCACACATTCATTATTTTTCAAATGAATATCCAGTTGCACCATCATCAAATTTATGAAGCTTTTGGCCATTGTTCTTAAAATATACGTTGTGCCCCATTTTCTCTCTCTTCTCCCTGTATGACTCCCCTTATGTGTGTGTTGGTACGTTGATGTGTCCACAGGTCTCGAGCTTGTTCATTTGCTTCATTCTTTATTCTTTATGTTCTTCAGATTTGATAGTCTCATTTGACCTGTCTTTACATTCACTGAGTCTCTCTTCTGCTTGCTCAAATTTGCTGTTGAACCCTATTAGTGAATTTTTCATTTCAAATATTGTACTTTGAACTCCAGAAATTCTATTTTGCTCATTTTTATAATTTTCATTTTTTCATTGATATTCTCTATTAGGTGATACATTGCTGTTACTATCTTTTAGTTTTTTAGACCCAGTTTTCTTAGTTTTTGACAATATTTAAAATAGCTGGCCTGAAGTCTTTTTCTGGTAAGTCCAGTGCCTGAATTCCCTTAGGGTCATTTTCTATTCATTTCTCTTCTTTTTCCCTGCATATAGATACCTTCTTTTGTTTTTGCATGCTTCAGTGTATTGCTGAAAACTGGCCTTGATCCTACCGTCTTCCAAAACCAATTTATTGGGCTAGTTTTTAACTGTTTACAAATGGAGTCACCCAGTGTATAGACATCTGAGCCAGGCTTCATTCAGGCCTCCTTAGTTTGCAAGATTCATCCGCATTGCTGTTTGTGATAGTAGTTCAGTGACTTCCATTGCTGAAGCATATCTCATATTATGAGTATTTATCACTATTTTTGGAAATTCAGTTGTTTCCTTTGTGGGGTTTTAATGAAAAATACTGTGAAGAATATTTCTGTGCATGGTTTTGCTGCACATTTGTAAGCACTTCTGTAAAGAGGAGAGGAATTCCACTGGGAGTTGACTCCTGACTCGTCATATGTGCTCAGTTTCAGCTTTAGTAGATATTACTATCATGGCCTTTGTCCCTTCTAAAAGATATGCCCAAACCCTAACCCGTGGCACCTGGGAGAGTGAACTTAAATGGAAATAGGGTCTTTGCAGACATAAACTTAAGGTTCTCAAGAGGAGGTTATTCTGGCTTTAGAGCTGGCCTGGAATCCAAAGACCAATATCCTTGTAAGAGAAAGAGGAAGGAGAAGGTCACATGAAGACGGAGGCGCAGGTAAGAGTGATGCTGGCACAAGCCAAGGAGCACCTGGGCCCCCCAGAGTGGGGAGGCAGGGAAGGCTGCTCCCCTAGAGCCCCCAGAGGGAGGGCAGCCCCGCTGACAAGACATGACCAACTTCTGGCCACTGCAACTGCGAGAGAAGGAATTCCTGATGCTGTCAACAAGGTAGGGTCATTTGCTGCGGCAACCCGAGGGAACTAACACAGCTGCCCAGCGCGGTTCCAGAAGGGGCAGCCAAGCATGAGGCTCCCAGGTGCTCTCCAGCCTCACCCATGCCTGATGCCGGCAGCCTTTCTGCTCCAGCAACTCTGAGGGTCTAGAGCTGAAACCCGCGGGAGAGGTTATTCCCCTGAATTCTGGGAACTGTGGCACATTTACTTATTTCCAATCTGTATTTATTTATTTTTTATTTCTCTCTCTCTCTCTCTTTCCCCTTTGTTCTTCCCTCCCTCCCTCCCTGCCTCCATCCCTCCTTTCCCCTCCTTTCCACCTCCCTTCCTAAATCTTAAATTATGTTACAACTTCTGGCATAATGTTGAATAAAAGCTGTGAATTTGGGGAAACGGACTTGGCCCAGTGGTTAGGGTGTCCGTCTACCACATGGGAGGTCCGCGGTTCAAACCCCGGGCCTCCTTGACCCGTGTGCAGCTGGCCCACGTGCAGTGCTGCTGCGCGCAAGGAGTGTCGTGCCACGCAGGAGTGTCCCCCGCGTAGGGGAGCCCCACACGCAAGGAGTGCGCCCCGTAAGGAGAGCCGCCCAGTGCGAAAAGAAAGTGCAGCCTGCCCAGGAATGGCGCCGTCCACATTTCCCACTGACGACAACAGAAGCGGACAAAGAAACAAGATGCAGCAAAAAGACACAGAAAACAGACAGCCGGAGGAGGGGAGGGGAATTAAATAAATAAAAATAAATCTTTAAAAAAAAAAAAGCTGTGAATTTGGGCATCCTTGTCTCATTCTTCAATTCGATTAGAAAGATTTCAATATTTCTTCATTGAGTATGATTTTGTATTTATATGAGTTGAACAAATTTATCAGATTAAGGGAATTACCATCTATCTGCTCCTAGACGACTGTATTTTTTCAGTAATATATAGAATGTTGTTAAATACTTTCTCTCCACCTATTGAAGTAATGTGTTTTTGTTTGTTCCTGCTAATGTGGTGATTGTGCTGGTCAATTTTTGAATGATAAACCAATCTACTGTTGTAATAATCTAGATGACTGGATTTGATTCTCTGCTGTGTAATCAGGACTTTTGCATTCATGTTCATGGGGTAAATAAGTCTGTCAGTACTCTATCTTGTGAAGTCCTTGTCAGGTTTTACCATCAAGGTTCTGCTGAGCTCATAAAACAAATTTGTAAGTTTTTCTACTTTTTCTGTGGAAAAGTTTTGGTGAAATTGAAGCTATTACTTCCTAGAACATTTAGATGCTCTCTGGGCCTGGAGATACTTTTGTTGGAGAGATGCAATCATGAATTCAATTTCTTTAATAGATAGAGAATAATTTACATTTTCTATTTCTTCTAAGTAGTTTTGCTAGGGATTTGTCCATTTCAGATTGACTTCCAAATTTATCAGCTAACATTTTTTATATATTCTGACTTTTAAAAACAATCTCACTAAGATCTTGTTTTTCTCTCTCACTTTTGTTTTCTGAAATAGGTAGCTTAGTCCTTAATTTTTCATCAAAATTTACTTTAAAAATAATTGCCACTTTGCTTTGCTAATTTTCTCTATTTTACTATTTTTGATTTTATTACTTCTGGCTCTTCATTATTTCCCTTCTTTAGATTCAATCTGTTCTTCTTTTCTAACTTAACATGGATATTTATTTATTTAAAGATTTATTTTTTATATATTTCTCTTCCCTCCCCCCGCCCCAGTTGTCTGCTCTCGGTGTCCATTCGCTGTGTGCTCTTCAGTGACAGCTTCTATCCTTATCAGCAGCCCTGGGAATCTGTGTTTCTTGTTGTTGCGTCATTTGTTGTGTCAGCTCTCCGTGTGGGCAGTGCCATTCTTGGGCAGGCTGAACTTTCTTTCGTGCTGGGCGGCTCTCCTTATGGGGCGCACTCCTTGCGCATGGGGCTCCCCTACGCAGGGGACACCCCTGCGTGGCAGGGCACTCCTTGCGCGCATCAGCACTGCGCATGGGCCAGCTCCACACGGGTCAAGGAGGCCTGGGTTTGAACCCTGGACCTCCCATGTGGTAGGAGGATGCCCTATCCATTGGGCCAAGTCTACTTCCCAAGATGGATATTTAAATCTTAGATTTTCAGACTTATTTTACTTTAAATCTATTTTCTTTAGTTCTTTCTATTTCCTCTGTATACTTCTCCCATCTTCTCTTTCCCGGCGTCTCTTTGGTCTCCTTCTCTCTTATGTTCCTCTGGTTAACTCCTGCCCCCAACATAGCTGAACTAGCTGAAATTAGCCACATGTCTTACACACTCAGTCCTGGGCTTTCTAGCAGCCTGGGGGCGCACCCCACGCTGTGTCTACTAGGGCACCGAGGGGACCTATGCAGCAAACTTTGGGCATGGCCCCCAAAGCCTGGAGCCCTACCTTTTGGCCTCGTCCTGGCACCACCTCCTTTGGGGAGTTACAAAGGCTGCTTTTACCCCGAGAACCACGAGGGGCAGTTCTCCTGGCTCCCGGCGACCTGACCCTCTTCAGGGGATCCTGGGGCTCCACAACACACTGGCTTCCTTTTCCATCCTAGAGCTGTGAACATTTCCTGGACGCTCTTCCTTGTGGGACTCTGTCCTTTAGAGAACACGGCTGCCTGCTCTCGAGAAGAAAGATCCAGAACGTGCCGAATCAGACCAGAGCCGACGGCGCTGGGCTCCCCATGGGCCGGGGCCCCCATTCTCGCCCCGGCTCGGGCCATGCCTGCCCGGCAGGGCTGACTCACCCCAGCCTGACCGTGGACACCGAGCGGAGACTCCGGACAAAGAGGTCTCCCAGCCCAGCCCTGGGGCAGACTGCACCCCCGGGGAGCGAGGCGCCGCGCCAGCCTGGCTAGGCAGACTGAACCAGGATGCAGGAGCCGGCCCTTCACAGCCCAGACAGGGCCGCGGAGCCGACACGCCCGTCACAGGCTTAACCAGGCGGTGTGAGCCTGAGCCCGAGCCTCAGGGAACAAGGCCCCATGGTCCAGCTGTGGGAACGCGCAGGGGTGCAGCGCACATGAGGGCGTGTGGGCGAGCAGGTGCGCCATCCTAGGCTGCCCCAGCCTCTCTGCGGAAGGCTTTAGCTCACTTCCTCTGCTCTCCGATCTTCTGACTCATCATGGTCACACGTTTTAATTCTACCTAGATTTCAGGCCCCAGCAGGCATTATTTCTCTTGAATTCTATAGTCAATACTCTTTTTATTCATTTATTAATTTTTATCTTTAAAAAAAAATTTCTCTCCCCTTCCCGCCTCCCACCCTCCCACCCCCCGAGTTGTCAGCTCTCTGTGCCCATTCACTGTGTGTTCTTCTGTGTCTGCTTGCATTCTTGTCAGTGCCACCAGGTATCTGTGTCTCTTTTTGTTACATCATCTTGCTGTGTCAGCTCTCCATGAGTGTGGCAACACTCCTGGGTGGACTGTGCTTTTTTCACATGGGGTGGCTCTCCTTGAGGGGCGTGCTCCTTGTGCATGGGGCTCCCCTACATGGGGGACACCTTTGGGTGGCATGGCACTCCTTGTACGCATCAGCACTGTGCATGGGCCAGCTCCTCACAAGGGTCAGGAGGCCCTGGGTTTGAACCCTGGACCTCCCATGTGGTAGGTGGATGCCCTATCAGTTGAGCAAAATCTACTTCCCTAGTCAACACTCTTTTAAACTGTCTACCTATTTACTTTTTGTTTGTGTGCTTCATTCCTTCCTTTATTTCTCTTTTTCTGTCTGGAATCAGATTATTACTCATGAAAATTAATTTAAGTATTATTTTTAGTCCAGGTCTGCTACCAGTAAATTCTCTCAGCTTTGCCAAGGCGAGTGCTACTTCCCCCCGGGGAAAGCCAGGGGCCAAGGCCAGGCAGCCTTTGGAGGGGAGTCCCCAGATCCGACCTCACTGGGGAGCAGCTGGGATGGAGAGCCCATGGCTCCTGGAGACGTCCTCAGACCCGGCTTGTCCGGGAAAGGCCACAGGCCACCATGGTGACTGGGCTGCACCTTTGCCAGACCTGAGAGTGCAGAAATGTGACCATGCAGCAAGGCCAGCTCTGCACAGTGGCTGCCACCAGGCTGGAGAAATAGGCTGCAGCCTGCAGAGGGTCCTGTCACCCTACAGACACAGTCAGCTCCTCCAGGCCCCAGTTCTCACAGCTGCTCCAGCACAGCAGCCACGCCTGCCCCACACAGCTGGGCGGCCGGGCCCAGCCATCGCTCTCAATTTTGGACAGAAATTCAGCTGGCCACGGAAGAGAACAGCAGGGCTGGTCAGGTGCAAGAGGAAGTGGTGGGCAGTCTCCCCAGGTACGCGCCACTGACCAGTGTCTCAAACCCTGTTTGCCAGGGTTGATGGATGCCTGGTCCGTGGGCACTGGCATCAATGTGAGTGATTTGAGGACACGCTCAACAGTGTCATTTTAAAAACCCAACAAATTAAAATTAGCCACTTTAAGGCATCTCGTCAGTTTTTACTTTGTATGTAATTTTTGGAGCTATACATTTATTAATAGAAATCAAATATATGTAATTAAAATGAAAGATATTGGACTTAGGCCAGCTCTAATACTTTAAACAAAGAAGAGTGCCTCTACATGACACTAGAGATAGTTTAAATTCTACTCTGGGAGAGAAAGTTAACTCATATGGTCTGCATTTTTCCATCCGAAGCTCACAAACCTACGTCAAAAACAATAAGAACTAGATTCACAGTCCTACGCTGTGGGATTGGTCAGGACATAGTAATTACATCTTGTGGAGTTTGCCATTTAAACTAATTCTATGTGTTTTATCGGTTGGTTTCTTATTATGCCAAAGTATTTTCCTGAAATATTTACACGAGAATTAGCTAAGCAAAACAGGATGAAAATATACCCTCACATTTTAGGTATTTTTGCATATATAAAACCCTCCTGGGAATTTCATCCAGATAGATCAGTTTATCACCCGGGATGGAAAGGGTAGAAGAAAATATTTTCAGAGGCATCCTCAATTGTCTGATTTTATTTGATCCTAGTTTTGATTGTTAGGATGGCCTTAAACAATAAATTGCTTCTTTTTGATATAAATATCTTCCCTCTTTCATTTTATTCTTATTTTAGATCCCCCCTCCATTTTTCACTTGGTGAGAAATCTGCTTGAAGTAATAGTTCCAGGATCTATTTTCAGTGAAGTATAATTTATCTGAGCAGAGAGCTGACTTGAACATCAGCAGGAAACGCTTTTGGAGAGCTACAAGTTCAGAAAAAACAAGGTACATCAATGTGGGAGATCCGTAGCCTCGGCTGGGAAAACCCTTAAGTCCTTTATCACATAGATTAGTGATCTCTAATACTGGCTAAACCCTGAAATAATCTATGGCGAAATGTTTTAAATACAGATTCTTGTGATTCAGTTGATAGAAATCTGTGTGTTGCACAGGCTTTCCAATTAACTGGAGCAGTGAGTTTCGGGAGTCCCTGGATGAACAGGTGTCAGGTCCCCAGCTGCCCTTATCTCTTTATTGGCCAAAAATGTGTTGACGTGGGATAACTACAGGGCATGCCCAAAGAGGTGGGGAGGGGCGTTTCAACATCTTGCTTCTCTCAGGAAAAAGGGGAGGCATCTTACAGGAGAATTACCAAGTCTTGTCTTAATGAGCTCTCACACACTTACTTTATTTTTAGTAAAACTACAGAGATATTGTTTGGAGAAAGCACATTAAGTTGAAACGATCTAAATCAATGCCAGTTTGGGATACTTGAGATCACATAGAATAATTAGCTAAATAAGAAGAGAAGGAAAAGAGGGAAGAGCTGTTCAAGGAGAGGAAGAGGAAGGGGGATGAGAAGAAAGCAAAGGAAAGAAGGAGAGAGGGAGAGTAGAAAGAAAGAAGAGGCAGGGAAGGATGGGGGAGGCAAAAACTTAGAACAGATCCTGCAGTTAACCTTTTCCTGGGAGCAGGGCTTGGCAAGTGCCAAGTACTGAGCAACCTTTCAAGGCTATCTAGAGAAATCCATACTGTCAGGGTTTGAGCTGTGTAGGTACCTTGAGACAACCTGACCCATGACAAATCATATGCTGATTTCAAATGGGGTTCTGTTTCAAAAATAGGGCAAGATGTGCAAATGCTGTGCTCCTTAAAACTGCATCAGGCAAGCACTCTGGACTGACGGACACGATGTCCAAGACACACACGGAAAGTGTGCAGTGCTCTGGCAAGTTGGAAGTGGAAAGGACAATATTTCTCAGTGGATGCATTGTTGGATGTATTGTTTAAAATATTCACATATTATCCAGTTACTGCATTAAACACAGGTAGACCTTTGACCTTTTCCTCTACATTTTTAACATTTATGTACTCAAGTTCATTCTCATATTCTTCTTGAGAAAATGAGGAAACACCTTATATCAGGGTATATTAATGTACAATAAATAGCTGTAGACGGGTCTCTCTATTTAGGCTGATATTCAAACTGGAAAGGCCTTTGCATGGACGCAAACCAGAGCTGCAGACACTGGTACCACCCCTGTCCTTGTCACTTCTTCCCACTGTGGCCCCCTGCCCTGTGAATTGCAGAAGGGGCCCCTTCCCGCAGGAAGCAGCCTACCCCCCACAGTTTTGTAGAGCGCCCCTGCTGTTCAAAGCAAGCATTTTTAAAATGCATTTCTAAAGGACAGGAAAGACCAAAGTGCCAAAATCACAGAAGCACCTTTTCTTTACTCATACGAATATAAAAAGCAAATCCCCTGCCGGCACGTGGTGACGAGCTCCTGTCAAGTGCAATGCAGCGTCACAATGAAACAATCGCCACAGCGCTACGGCCCTCCCTTGAACACATGACTGCACCTGCGGTCGCCCCCTGGTCCCTGGGCCATTATATTATATTTGCAGTTTGGACCCGTCCTGAGTGACCCCCCCAGACCATGGAGGGCAGTGGTGCAGAATTTTGCTGAGTCCTGCATTGCACAGCTCGCCGCAGGCACGGGTCCCTCCACGGTGACCCGGCCTGACCCCACCCGCGTGCACCTGCCTCCACGGAGGCTCCTTCCTCTACTCCCCTTGAGCAGCAGGGGATTCTGGAGAAACGATATTTTACTTTAAACACACTCAGGTCAACTCTTTGTTGTGCAAAATGACCATCAGTTAAGGGAGAAGCTTTCAGCGAATGTTAGAAAGTTAATTAACTTAAATAGCACCCGTGCAGGAAATGCTTAGCTGAGAGGTGAAAACCCTGTGCACCCGTTTTCACCTGCCTGGGAAGGTCCCTGTGGCATCACCTGCTACGGCAGGTGGCTGGACTGGCAGTGGAGACTCAGGGACACCCTCAGCCCACCCACAGCCAAATTAGCAGGGAAGGGATGGCAAATAAATAAACAATTCTTACTGCTGTAGGAAAACAGCAACAACAAAACCTACAAGGAGCTCCAGAGAGGGGTGCTGACGGAAGGAAAAAGGATAAATTAATCCTGAAGAGCAAGATGAAGGCTGACAAGGAAGGTTCTTTACTAAAGTGCATCTGGAAATTGGTTTTGAAAACCAAGCAGGAAAATTTTACAGGCAGATACTTAGGGGTCAGGGAACCCTGGGAGAGGGGAGAGCATGAAAAATTCACAAAAAGACCAATTGCATTTCTGGGAGGGTGAACAGGCAGTGCAGGAGAGCACCCTTTGCCTGTGGGTAAATGTCAGGAATTTGAGTTGTACCATCTACTTTCAAGAATCTAGTTATGCGTCTCATTTTGTCATTACCCAAATTATGCATGCAAGCCAAGTGGATGTGTGCTTCATTCCAACTTATTTTTAATGACTAGACTATCTAAAGCTATTATATCATAAGCTCGATCACCCACTAAAAAGTTCTCCATACTTTTCCGTCCACTCCCCATTTCATGCCTACAAGGAGCTCAATTTGTACTTGGGCGAGAAGGACTAGAAGGGAGAAAGATGCCCATAAAATTAATCTGATAGAAGAATTTTCAATTTTTCTGCAGAAAAAAAAGTCAACCCCTTTTTAAAGATATCAAAGTCATTCTGAGATCTGTTTTTGTCGAGTTCTCCAAAAATACTAAAGGGACGTTTCCAGGCTGTTCTAGACCGAGGTAAGGATGGCATGTCTCTGGAGTAGACACACATTGGCGGTGGTGCTGGATTTACAAGGCTGTCCCCAGCAGGCATCTCTGCAGCTGCCCCTGTCCCTGCCCATGTTTCCTGGAGCAACGGTGAAGCATTTCCATACCACCAAGGCGCATGAGGTTCTGACCTCCTGGGGTGTCGAGATGCGAATGGAGATCCACAGGCACAAGTGTGCCTGGAGCTGAGTCTCGCTGATGGACGTGCCCCGGGCTCAAGGCCCCTGACGTCCTGCAGCTGCGGCCTCCCGAGCCGCCCTGACACCTGTCGTTCTCAGACCCTGTTAAGCACCTCCTTCCCTTCTGTGCTGGTTTTCTATTTCCATAACAAACAGTCAAAAATTTTTGGCCTAAAACAACACAAACTTATCATCTTGCAGTTCCGGATGGGTCTCCCGGGGCTGCAGTCAAGGTGTCGGCAGCGCTGTGTTCCTTTCCGCAGGTTCCGGGGGGAATCCTTTTCCCTGCATTTTCCATTTCTGGGGTCTCCCACGTTGCTTGGCTCACGGCCCCCTCGAGGCTGACGGAGTCTTGCTCACTTCCCCTCACTCTGCCCCTGCTTCCATCACCCCACCTCCTTCTCCAGCTCTGGCTCTTCCACTACCTGCTGTTACATGGAGCCCACCTGGATAGCCCAGGATCTTCTCCTGTGTTTAGGTCACCTGATTAGCAAGAGCCATTCCATCCTTAATTCTTCTTTTCCTCGTAACACACTGTATTCACAGGTTCCGTCCATATGGATGTGAACGTCTTTTCCCCGCCCATTACTCCTTGGTTCTCTCCATCGCCCCAGTCCCCATCCAATTGGTTCCCTCTATGTCCTTAGCTCAGGTGAGTTTCTGTTGCAACTAAAGCATCTTCACTGAAACGCCACTAGTGTCGACCACATCGAAGAATGAGTTTACCTGCAGTCCTTACATGTCTTGCATCAGAGATTCAACAAAGGGTTTCCAACTCACATAAGGGATCCACTAAGCTGACAAGAGACTGGATCCCAGCAAGTAGCAGATGTCAGTTTGTTTTTTGAACAATATGGTCAATGGTTTATTTACAGACCATTGATGGTCTAGTGAAGAGAGAAGACACTGTTCTAAAAGGTAGGGTATATCACACGTCACTAACCCAAATCTAACAAGCAAAATAATTTCAAGGGACAGCAAGACCAAGCACTTACTAAAATATTTACTAATGCCTGTAAGCTTCCCAGGTATAACCTAAAATTCCCCCTACAGCAATTATTATGATAGCTTAATATTATCTCCCCTTCAAGGATGAATAAATGGAAGCTTAAGGAGGTTAGGTAAGTTGTCCATGGTTATGCAGGTAGCGCCTGGCAGAGCTGGGGTGACAGAGGACCAAGAGCGGTGTAACTACAGATCACATGTAGGTAAGCCTGTCTCAGTCTGCCAGGCTGCTATGACAAGTACCACATGGTCAGTTGACTTAGACAACAGGAATTTTTTGGCTCACAGATTCAGAAGCTAGAAGACCAAAGTCTAAGAGTCATGATGAGGATTATGATTAAGGCTGTGTTTAAATTGAGGTACCTAATCCAATCTAACATACTTTTCTCTACTCCTTAGAGCCCTTCAGCTTCTAGCAATGTGCTGTCCCCAACTCCTTAACATGTGAATCATTCTTTCTAAAGGGACAAAACTAATTATATATTTTCTCTGTAGCTATGTAAAAAGCTGCCTGTGGAAAGCTATGCTGAAGAGGTGTTACTGACCTATAACAGTGGATCTGTAATCAATATTTACCATGGATTATACAACACAAACAATCCATTGTTCGAAAGGATAAAAAATAAATCATAATCCTACTAATGGGAGGCATTTTTGGCAAAAGAATAAAAATAAATATTCACAAGAATAGCTTATCCTGAGCTGTGTCCAATATCACACGTTGGCTGTAATTCCTGAAAACCTATAGCAATAGTTCATACCGGGAAACTACAAGAGCTTCTGCAGAATGTGATGTTTCCTTTGCTAAGGGGAATAAAAAGAGGGTGGAAGGGAGCAGAAGACATGTGGATTGTGGAATCTTGGACATGGCATGACTGATACATAAAAGCCAGTCCATACCATCGAAGAGTAGTATGAGAACTCTGGCTAGGCACACCAGGAAAAATATCAGTGGAACTCATCATTAGAGAACATATATTTTTTCCAAAGTGTGGATTCTAAAGAAAAAACATCCTCTTCCACAGAGAGCTGGTGAGTCCCTCGTGCCGCCTAGGTGACTGCAGATCTTGTGTTCTCGCAGGCCTGGACCCTGGGCTCTGCCACAGCCCTCCCCTGGGGTGAATTTAACGGGGACGTCCCCAACAGCCGCTCCCCAGAAGTCGTCCCAGAGGGCCCACAGCAAGGCCTGGTGCTGACACGCCCTGCCTGGGGGGACACGCGGGCCCAGGCTCACAACTTCCTCCCCTGCTCTCCTATCGTTTCACGGAAACAATGGAGGACTGTGGGAAGATGGCCATGGACTAACGGCTGAGCTGGATGCTCTCACAGAAACAATGGAGACAGAGCCCAAAGCAGCCCCAGAGCCCTGCTTTGGGGGTCAGCAGATCAGGGCAGTGCTCCACTACTCCCAGAAGAGTGGGAGACAGAGAGACAAAGAAGCTGAACTGACGAATGTGAGTTCCCAAGGTCCCGTGGTGGCCAGGAAGGGCTCCCTCCCCCACCCTGGGATGTTAAGTGGGTGAAATACCTGGCTCACTGCAGCCGACTGAGAGGGCAACAGACATCTTCCTCCCTGTCAGCCGTTTCAAGGGAAGAGGGAGGGGAGGTCCAGGTGCTTTTCTTCAGTGAATTCGGCCAACAAAGCCCGCTCTGAATCTCCAATCCGGAGATTCAACACAGGAACATAAAAAACCGAGACTGAAACACCTCCAGGGAAAGGTGCACCTAGTGGCGCCATCTGCTGGCTGTTCTGGAAGTTGCCTGGACAAATACTATGTTGTATCTAAACCCTAGGAGGAAATCTGTACCCCACTAGTGAGTTCCTGGCCCCATTTTGAAAACTTAAGCTGGGCAATTTTAAAAACTGAGATTAAGTTGAACCGAATTATCAAAGAAGAACTGTGAAAACAAAAAACAATAGGGAAGAGAGAGAAAGTAGCCTTCAGCGTAAATTCACCAACATATTCAGATACCTAGACATCAGCAAAAAGTTACAAGCCATACTAGGAAACAGGAAGAGACGGCTCAGCCAAAGGAACAAAGCAAATATCCTGAAGAGATACGGGATTTAAGACAACTAATCAATGATAATCACACAACTCTCCTAAATCACTTCAAAGAATTTGAAGAAAATATGACTAAAGAAATAAAGGATATTAAGAAGACACTGGGAGAACATAAAGAACAATCTGAAAGCCTACAAAGAAAAGTAACAGACCTTATGGGAATGGAAAACGTGATGGATGAGATTAAAAATACATTACATGATGGGGTGGAGGGGTGGGGAGCAGGGTATATGGGAACCTCTTATGTTTTTTATGTTTTTTTATGTTTTTTAATGTAACATTCTTTGTGATCTATTAAACTTTAATTTTAAAAAGTGTAAAAAAATCCATTAAAGGCACATAAGAGTAGATTTGAATTGCTTGAAGACAGAATTAGTGATTTCAAAGACAGAACATCTGACCTGGAAAACACCAGAGAACAGAAAGAGAAGAGAATGGAAAAAATGGAACAGAGTTTCAGGGAATTGAAAGACAACTTGAAACACACAAACATTACCCTCATTGGTGTCCCAGAAGGAGAAGAGAATGGAAAAGGGGCAGAAAGAATATCTGAGGAAATAATGACTGAAAATTCCCCAACCCTTGTGAAGGACATAAATATCAAAATATCCAAGAAGGACAATGCACCCCAAACAGAATAAATCCAAACATGCTACCCTGAGACACCTATTATTCAGAATGACAAATATCAGAGACGAAGAGAGAATTGTTAAAGCAGCCAGAGAAAAGCAAATATGATTATACAAGGGAAAGCTGATAAGCTTAAGAGCCGACCTCTCATCAGACACCATGGAGAAGAGAAGGAAGTGATGTGATGCATTTAAGATACTTAATGAGAAAAACTACCAACCAAGAAGTCTGTATATGCCAAAACTGTCCTTCAAAAATGAGGGTGAGTTCAAAGTCTTCCCAGACAAACCAAAATGGAGAGAATATGTTACCAAAAGACCAGAAAATTTGTAAGAGATACTAAAGAGGGAGCTGTAGGATTTGATTATTTAGAAAGAATTATGGCCTAAATGGAAATTAAATAACTAAACCAATAATTTATTTCACTCTTAGAGATTATTGTGTCCAATAGTTAGTGCTGTAATATAAAAATTAGAATTATATTATAATGAATTTCTATTATATTTGAATTATTTACATTTATGAATATTTATTGTTGTTATCTATTTTTTATAACTGGTTCTATTAAGTCTAGCCTGGTCTTGTACTGTCTTAAAATTTGTAATTTCTTTCAGTCTATTTTTCTATTTATTTTACACTTTTACAATAAAGAACTTTAACAACTGAAAAAAAAATCCATTGATTATACACTTTGAATAGACACATATGTGAATATAGCTCAGTAAAACTATTTAATAAACAAATAAACAATTGTGCAGAACTAACCAGAAATAGCAGCTATGTACAAAAGGGTAAACAGATTGAGAGGTGAGGAATTTTCCTGTTTGTTTGTCTGTTTTTTGTTTATTATTATTGTTGAAATAATGAAAATGCTTTAATAATGATTGAAGTGATGAATGCTCAACTATGCTATTATACCAAATACCATTGATTGTACACTTTGGATAAATTGTGTATGCACCAATGAAATTGATCTGTTTAAACAGTAGGAAAGAAACATTGGGCATGAAAGATGCAATTCAGACCATGTGAAATCGACTTTGAGGTGCCTGGATGACATAAAGATGGAAATGTTAAAAAAAAATTAAGAAATGAAAACAGTTCAATAGATCGGACTTTGAGCAGTTAAATCCACAAATATACATTAGGCAAGTCCTACATGGCAGGCACATTGTGGACGTAGTACAGAATCTTCTGGAGCTCACTGCCCAACACGAACAACGTGACTTGCCTTGAACTGCTCTACATTCCAAGAGAGGGGTGAACAGTACTTAACTTGCCGAGTAGTAAAATGGGGATTAAATAAGTGTATTGACAAATTTTCTTCCTTCCCTGCCATAAAAAACTCCCCAACCCAACACACACACACACACACACACACACACACACACCCCTCAACAGATTTGAAAACGATAGCATCCAAGGGCACTGCAGTCAAGGGCAGCTTGAACGATTGGAAAGCTGTCGCTAATATTTAATGAAAACCTACCACCTGCACTCTTTGCAGGTCCTTAAAGTCATGGGCGGGGTCTTGGTTTCTTCTGTTGCTAGGAATGCAGCTCCGATGGCGGGGGCAGGCCTCGTGCCTCGCGCTGGAGAGCCCCGTGACGTCTTTATAAGTGTTCCGTGGGAGGGAATTTTCCAAGGAGATCCCACAGTGACTCCTGAGCCTGGTGGAACTCCCAGGCCAGTCCCACCTGCAAAGGAGAGGGGTAGGCAGGCTCCAAAGGGCACACAGATGGTCGTTGTCTTCAGGCTCCCCCGTCTCTGTGAAAGAAGGAACACCTGCTAGCAATCAACAGGTGCCGTGCAAGGCTTGCGTATTTTTGCGTAAATCCGTGTGCTTCTCATTCATTACAAGGAGCTGATGCTGCGTGAGAGGCAGGTTGATGGCCAGGGCAACAGGACAGAAGCTTCTCTGTCCCGGGCTCCGTGCTTGCGCTTTGTGCACGTCGTCTTGTTTCATCCGTGCGTGTTCCAGGGCTGGGGTAGGCGGGCGAGCCTCTGGGTGCAGGAGATGCCAGTGGGACTGGGTGAGGCTGAGTCCATCGGTGGCAGTGCCTGCCCCTTGGGCGTCCTTTCGCAGCATCCTCGATGCCTCGTGCCAGGGCATTCCTCTATGATTGTCGATTTCATGAGAGAAACGTGCCTAAGAAACACTTTGCATTGGGGTCAGGAGCCGAGAGGATGAAAATGTTACTCTTCGGGCAACCTTCTCCCTGTCTAGTTTTATTCCTGTTTTGCTTCAGAAGAGCCAGCTGAATTCCTTCTCTGAGGAGGCCAGCGATTTGGGTCCCTTTGCTTTCCATGACTTTTCCCTGCCTCAAGTAGTGAGTGTCCCAGACTGAGACAAGTTAACCCTTTGCTGACTGCGGGTCCAGGAGAAGGATGACACATTGAACAAGAATAAATCACGTCTTCGCCTCCTGAGCCTAGAAAATGCGTTGGCAATTGGGTAGGGGGGTTCGGGGGCCGCTGTCGGGCCTCATGTCTCCGCGCCGGGAACACCAAGGGTATGAAAACGGGAGCCCCTCTTCCATAATTCCGGGGGCCACCGTGGGGGAGGGAAGACCCACCCCCACCCAGCTCGCTCTGCTGGGGCGCGAGGACCGTGGGTGCAGGAATCTCCAGGAGCTGGGACGCACATGTCATTTGCCACTTATGCTCCAATAGAAACAAAAAGTGACGGGCGCCCTGGGAAGAACCATCAGCTATTGTGCCCCATTCTCCCTCTGGCGCAGAAAGGCAAGCACTGGGGTGCTCCGCGCAATCCTTTCCACGCCCAGGCTGCCCAGAGCCGCTCCCGCAGCCTCTGAGAGCCTCACTTAGAGGCAGGTGCAGGGACCAAGTGGCCGCAGGGCCAAGAACCCGGGGAGGCCCAGCTCCACACCGCACTCGATGTCCCCACGGCCAGGCAGGAGCAGTCGAACAGCCTGCCCCGGGATCCCTGAAGCCACAGGCAGCTCCAGCAGAGCTCCCAGGATTCCTGGAAGCGTGTGGCTCCCTGTGCTCGGCCACTGTGTTATTAACCTCGTTCAAGCAAAGAAAACGATGTCTTTGGTTTCAAATCACTTCCACTAGGTAGCGTGACACATTATGAAAAGCACAATTTATGGTCTTTGTTCACGGCAAAAATAAATTAATGTGGTAGTTTGGTTGCAAGACCAGTAATAAGACACCATTTTTCGGTATGACTCATTGGGACCAAACTGGTTTCTGGAAGGTGCAGTAAATCCAGATAGGTTTCTGAATTTGGGATGCACAATTAATGAATTCCTTCAGAAGCATCTTGTCCAATATTCCAACCGATAATTACTTTGCCTTCACATGCCAGCAAGAAAATTATAGTTTTCAAAATAACTCTTTGTTTTTCCAATTATTTATCATTACTGCAGGAAGTCAGTCTGAACTCAAGTGTACCTTCCTTAGGGAAACGTTTGTCAAAATTATTTTTTTCCACGGCAACAATAAAATGGGCTATAATTAATATGGAATGAGAGTAAGATTATTTCTTTCAAATAGAACAGATAGAAAAGGATATTTGCATAAAATTATAAAATCCTGGGCCTCTCAGGCTGAAAGGTTTTAATTACCTCCAGTAATCCAGTTTAATTGTGCCCCAAGGCTAATGGTTCACCAGTGCTTTCTTACAAAAAATAAAAACTTCCATGTGTATTTCTTGAATACAAAAGAAAATTGTATTATAGAAAAGTTAGAAAGTAAAAAAGGGAAATGGAAATTTCCTAACACCCATATACCTACCAAGAAAAACCATTGTTATCATATCTTCTTCTGCACTTGTGTTATTTCTTAAAACTGTACACGTAGCCTTATCATGCTCTCCATGTTGCATTTCAGTCTGGTATTTTCACTCAACAAATAGAACATGACCATTTTCCATCTACTGATTTGTTTTTCCTACAGCATCTGCTTTTATGCCTTCACTGAATTCCATCATAAAATACATGCTATTTTATGTCTCCAGTTTTCTATTGTTGAGTATTTAGACGAGGTCCCATTTTCACTTTTTTAAAGACTCCTGTGGTGAATACATTTTTCTAATATCCTTGAAGACACATCTAGTTACTCCCCGGGATAACTTCTAGGAGTAGAGTTGCTGGGTTCTGCGCATACTTTTCCCTCCAGAGCGATTGTCGGGACGGCCTGTGTTCCCAGACCTGCCGACCTCAACCTTGGCCGAGGTCTCCTTGGGTGCACGCTTGTTGCTGCAAACTTAATCCCTTCTATGCTTGCTCATAGACGAGGACGCGGAGAGTTCCTGCCACGGTGGAGGAGAGCCGCTGCCACGCCTGCTGCCATGGTGGAGGAGAGCCACTGCCACACCATGTCTGCCATGGTGGAGGAGAGCTGCTGCCACATCATGTCTCCTGCCACAGTGGAGTAGAGCCGCTGCCATGCCTCATGCTGCGGTGGAGAAGAGTAGCTAGAGAGCGAGGACCCTTCCCAGTCTCCCCCAGGTGAGCTGGGGTGTGCCTTCTCTGACTGCACTTTAAAGAAAAGGCAAAGATGATTCCAAAAGGATAAGGTCTGCATCACTGCAGAAAAAATGATTTTTGAGGACGGCTCTGATTAAATATCACACAAGGGCATGCACATACACACATACATGTGTGCACACACGTATAGGGCTTGGGCATCACAGTAATGGCAAGCAGGCAAAGAAAAAATAAAGTGTAAGGAGCAAATGTAGTACTGAGTTAGGGTCCAGTCCCCACCGTGTAACACAGGGGTCTGGAGCGCGCTCACACCCTGCGGCCAGCGCCCAGCTCGGCTGCCCACACGCCCTCCCTGCCCCTCCCACCCGGAGGTGCCCACCGCCTGGCTCCCAGCAGCGTGGGCCCATTTTGCTTGTCTTAGCACTTTATAGAATTAACAGGAAGCAGAGAATCTCTATCTCTTCTCTGGCTTCTTGGCAGTCCCGTGGTGTCTAAAAGATGCACAGCAAAAGAAGATAAAAAGAAATAAAATAAATAAAAATAAATAAAATAAAAGATGCACAGCATGTGCTCTTTTGCATCTGACTTCTTCCACACCAGGTTGTGGCACGTGCCGTTTTGGATAATTTGTTCTTGTTGCGGTCGAGCACTCCTTTTTATGTTCCTTTGTTTGACTACAAAGCATTTCCCTCTCCATTCTACTTGATGGATATTTTATTTTCTTCATGTTGTTTTCCACAAGTATTAATTGAGAGCCTACTATGGGCCAGGAAGGACTCTAAGTGCCAAGGAAGCTACACTGAGCGAGGCAGAGAAAGCCAACTGTCTATTTTCGGACAGATATGAACAGACACACTGGTTTTGGGTAAAGACAAGCCCTCTGTGGACAATACTGCTGGGGGTACGGGGCCATGGGGTGGAGGGTGGGTTATGTCCCCAAGAGGTCCTGGCGAAGAGCTCCAAGGAGGACCCCAAAGAAGGCAGAGCAAGGAGGCACGCAGGGCCATTCCCACCAGAGGAAGGGATGGCCAGGCCAAAGGCTCTGCTGTGCGGGAGCAGAAGGAAGCGGGGCTGCTGGGAGCCGGGTGGGCGGAAGGAAGCGGGGCTGCTGGGAGCCGGGTGGGTGATGGAGCCGGGTGGGTGATGGAGCCGGGGCTGCTGGGAGCCGGGTGGGCAGAAGGAAGCAGGGCTGCTGGGAGCCGGGTGGGCGATGGAAGCGGGGCCGCTGGGAGCCGGGTGGGCGGAAGGCAGCGGGGCTGCTGGGAGCCGGGTGGGCGATGGAGCCGGGGCTGCTGGGAGCCGGGTGGGCGGAGGGCAGCGGGGCCGCTGGGAGCCGGGTGGGCGGAGGGCAGCGGGGCCGCTGGGAGCCGGGTGGGCGGAAGGCAGCGGGGCCGCTGGGAGCCGGGTGGGCGGAAGGCAGCGGGGCCGCTGGGAGCCGGGTGGGCGGAAGGCAGCGGGGCCGCTGGGAGCCGGGTGGGCGGAAGGCAGCGGGGCCGCTGGGAGCCGGGTGGGCGGAAGGCAGCGGGGCCGCTGGGAGCCGGGTGGGCGGAAGGCAGCGGGGCCGCTGGGAGCCGGGTGGGCGATGGAAGCGGGGCCGCTGGGAGCCGGGTGGGCGGAGGGCAGCGGGGCTGCTGGGAGCCGGGTGGGCGCTGGAGCCCGGGGCGCTGGAGAGGGGGCAGGGCTGAGCGGCCGTGACGAGACGCCGCGGTTTATTCCGAGTTCTAAGGGGGCGCCCGTGGGGTTGTTTGGAGCAGGGGCGAGGCACGCGCCTAGGTGCCGCGGATTTGTCATTCATCTTCTGGATTCATGTGCTGCCGACTCCTAATTCATCTTCTGGACTTATGTGCTGCAGATTTCTAATTCATCTTCTGGACTCGCTGCCAAATAAACTTCTGGCCATGAATAAATGATGAAACAGGAGGAAAAGAAGAGGATAAACAAACTTGATTGGGTGAGTGGTGGGAGTTGGGACTGAAACAAAGGAAGCCCAGCTCGAGGTTCTCCTTTCACCTGTGGGGGCCACTGAGCACAGACGAGGTCCACTCAGCAGCGGGCAGGAAAACGCACGGACTCCTGCTTTAGTCTGCATGGTCACTCCCCGATTTGGCCTCTCCTTGTCGCTGGTTCAAAGTGGGTGGCAGGAGTCTAAGGTCAAGTCCACTGTGGCTGTGTTTATCACTTTGCTGAGCACACAACACATATACAGTAGGTCGACCCGACTTTGAATTCCCTTTTGTTTAAGGGCGAAAAAAGAAGACTGATGGTGATATATTTCCAATAGGAAGCATTCCTGTTGAGCTATCTCTTTAAAATCTCCTTAAAAGTGAGTTATATAGATAGATTTTTACAAGACCAGTCCTCCACCTGTCGGAGAGTGAATAAACTGCCGTTGTCGCCAAATTCCAAGCGTGTTGTCTCAGGCAGCGTTTCCTGTCTAATTCCCAACATCTTACTCTGCTACCTGGGAATTCGTTCTGACGATACCTGCATTTTTTCCCGTTTTGCACTCTCGTTGTCTTTATCAACAGGCTGAACTGTATGTTTATTACTAGTTTCCAAGCCGTGCCTATTTAAGAGCAATTGTTTTCTGGGATGTTGCTTTAATCAATCAACCGCTAAGATTAGGAAAAGGAAGTGGCCTCTCCTCGTTGGTCGTGGAAGCTGCCTGCAACAGGGTGCTCACGGCGGCTTCCACCTTAGGGAAGGGTAGAGTGGCCGGAGCCAAGGAGAAAGCCAGTGCCCTTGCGAGCAGCCTGCCGCGGAGGAGGCCTGCAGCAGGGCAAGCACACCCCAGGGCCGTCCCCCGGAATCGCTCTTCCAGGGACCTACGTCTGCCTCAGGGCTCTAGGGAGAACTGGCTCATCTGCCTGGAAAACGCCAACAGAGTGGTGGGGCCGGAAGGGAAGGCGCCTTCACGGGGACTCTGGGGCCTAAGTGGGGACCCAGGACAGCCCTGCTCAGACTGAGCAGGGACAAGCTCAGGGCGCAGGGGATGGGCTCGAGGGATCGGGAGGAGTTTTCAAACACCACCACCTGGGAAACGGACTTGGCCCAGTGGTTAGGGCGTCCGTCTACCACATGGGAGGTCCGCGGTTCAAACCCCGGGCCTCCTTGACCCGTGTGGAGCTGGCCATGTGCAGTGCTGATGCGCGCAAGGAGTGCCTTGCCACGCAAGGGTGTCCCCCGCGTAGGGGAGCCCCACGCGCAAGGAGTGCGCCCGTGAGGAAAGCAGCCCAGCGTGAAAAGAAAGAGCAGCCTGCCCAGGAGTGGCGCCACACACACTTCCCGTGCCACTGACGACAACAGAAGCGGACAAAGAAACAAGACGCAGCAAATAGACACCAAGAACAGACAACGGGGGGGGGGGGGGGGGGGATTAAATAAATAAATAAATCTTAAAAAAAAAACACCACCACCTAGTGCCAGGGCCAGACTTTGGTAACTATTTTTAGAGGTTCTTAACACAACTTGTTTGACTAGAATTCACATTAATTTACCATTTGTATATCCAGTCCACAAACACTGTTCATGTCATTTATGTCCCAAGCTCTGACCTGGCCAGTGAGCCTACAGTGCTAAAGGAGAGAAACGCACTGCCCTCCTGCAGAGAGCTTTGACACGAGTGGGAACGAGTGCGCATCTGCTAATCACCACCGTTCCACATATTACGAAGGAAAACGGGTGAGAGCTCCGGACCCAAGGAAAAACATGTGCCAGACCCTGTCCTTCCAGGATGAGAGGGTTTTATGTGAAGAACCAAGTCTTATTTATTGTAGAACCTCTACTTTAACATGCTATTTTAAAAATACATGTAAATGTTTTATTCCATACTACTTACTTTGTATTTGTAGTCCTTTTCATCCTAGGTATTGAACATAGAAAAACATGGCTAAAATTAGTTGAGGACATTGCAAAGGGCAGGTAAGAGACACCAATTTTCATTTTTATAAACTGTCTCATTGGAAACTAATGACCACAATTAATGACCAAAATAACGTATAGAAATGGCAAACTTGAGGAGTGCAACTGGGGCCCTTAACTCGGGAACTGAAAAAGTACGTGTGGATGTGTTTGAGTGTGGGGAATGTTCCTTTATTTATTATTTCCCAGTGAAATGTATGCAGGGACTTCCCCTTTAGGAAGTTACAGGGGAGGCTTTGTCCTCCCACACGAAGAAGAAACAAACCCACAGAAGAACAGTTCTGAAGACCTTCGAGGTCGGCGACCAAGGACAGCGACTTCCAGGAGAAGGGAAAGGGGGCAGTGAGCCCCACGGTGACCCTCGTCCGCGTCCTGAGAGCTTCCAGGGCCCGGGCAGGGAGGAAGAACTCAGGGGAGGCCCTGACACCTGCCGTCGAGGGGCGCACAGGGAGGCCCTGGGAGGTCGCCCCATCGCGAGGTCATGGGCAGAGGATCGGATAAGAGAGAGACACGCAGAAACCCTGGGGGTCTGCAGAGGGTCTGCCTCACGAGGGCAGCAGAGAGCTGACTGCACAGGCATACGAGGACGCCGAGTCCAGGGAAGGAACCCCAGGAAAAGATGAGCGGGACAGGGCCCGGGTATCACCTAGAAGCTGCCCGTACTTCCCCCCCTCCCCCCAGGTGAACAGAAAAATCTCACAATTCAAGGGGAACTGGAGAGGGTGCTCAGAAAAGCCTCAGCTCCCTCCTAGGGAACAATTAGCCCTTACCCCTAAATTAAAGCTGCTCTAGCCCTGCCTGGCAGATCTGAAAAGCAAGTCCAAAATCAAACAGTTTCCATGTATCTTAGTTGCATCCCGCAACAAAGCTCAAAATCTCAAGAAATACACAGTATCTACCCCAACGAGATCCATTTCACAATGTCTTACTGCCATTCAAAAATCACCAGGCATGCAAAGAAGCAAGGAAATACAACCCATAATGAGAAGAAACATCAATCAATCAAAATCAACTGAGCACTGCAACAGATGTAAGAAGTAGAAGAAAACGACATTAAAAAGTTAACAATTATGGTAAGTTGTACAAAACACTACAGGAAAGATTGAAAATGTTTCATAGAGGTATGAATGATATAAACAGGGCACACGTTGAATTGCATGGATGATACCTACACCGTGGAAGATGGGAAAGTGTGTTGGGTGTGATTCATGACAATTACACAATGCAGAAGCTCAGTGAACTTGACCGCAGAGCAAAGGGAATCACAGAGGGAGAGAGAAAAAAGATAGACACAAAAACAAAAGCAAAAAACAGGGATTCACTGAGCTGCAGGACAATGCCAAGCAGCTAATGAATAGCATGTTTCAGAAAACACTCATATATTACACATTTCACACTTCAATGTCTTAATAGCTTGAAGTAATTCTATGGGGTAGGCATTATGATAAGCTTTTTCTTATAGGGACAGGAAACTGGGCACAAGATTTCATAAGTTGCCAAGGCTTCTAGTTTTGGGTCTGGCTTCCTTAAAGCCATCCATGAAACGTGCAGACATCCCATCCTCTGAAAGGCTGGGAGTGGACGGGACAATCGAATATGGCTGAATGACTTTGTTTTCCCCTCGTCACTCTGGCTCCCCCACCATTGACTCTTTCCTTCCATCCTTCCCTCTCATTCCTTTCCTTTTTCCTTCTACTTCCTTACTACCCTCATCCTTTTCATTCTTCCTTCTTTCCTTCCTTTCTACCTCTTTGCTCTCTTTTTCCTTTCATCTTTCCCTTATTCTCCTCTTCTTCTCTCCCTCCCTTTCCTCTTCCCTTTTTCCTCTTTTTTCCTTCTTGTCTTCTCTATTTCCTATTTCTTGCTTTGTTCTTTACTTCTTCCTTCTTCTCTACTTTTCTTTCCTCCCTCTTCCCCTCCCTCCCTTCTTTTCACACTCATCTCTCTTGTTCTTTAAATACCCCAGACACATTCTCACCTCTAGGCCTGTATGCTGTTCCTTCTGGAATAATTTCCCCCAGATAATCTGTGGCTTCTGCCCCACATTCTTCTGGTTTCTATCAGATTGTACCATATCACAGAGGCTTACACTGCCTGTCCTATATAAGGAGCATGCCACACCAAACTCTTTATCTCATTATCTTGCTCTATTTTCTCTGTACAGTTATTGACAACACCTGACACATTATATATTAACTTACTTGTCTGCTTATTAATTTATTTGTCTCTATTCCAGCCCTTAGAACAGTGCCTGGTGCACAGAAGGTGCACACTAAACGTTCCTAGAATTAAGTCATACAACAAATACTAAGTGCTTCTTAAGTGCCAGGTGCTTAAATGGGAGCTCTTGGGGTACTGCTATGCATCTTCTAATAAAAACTTAAGGGATCCACGTAAAGGTAGTATTCTAGAATATAGAATAATATGCCTGTATTGTCTTCACACAACTTGACTTATTAGCCATAGGGATGTAAATAGCCAAAGAACTAAGTGTTGAGTTAATAAATGCTAATGTACAACAGCTGTGTATTACAGCAAACTCAATGCTCCATGGGCTTCCAAATCCTGAAATGAATTACTGTGCATTGACGGAATTAGCAAGGCCTTTTGAGCAGTTCTTGATGTAAGGAAAAGCTATATTTAGACTGATCTCCTTTGTACATACCAAGATCTCTGATCCCTGAAAATTTCAAAGTTATTTGGTTTACTTATGAAAAGCTTTATACAGATGTTGGTAGCACCTTCATCTTGTTTGGTGAAGTTTTTTGGGGTCTATTCCTCCAACCTGTGAGACCCCAGGGAGCAGACACCACGTCTCGCCATGTCGTACAGTTGCCGTAGCTGACCGTCCAAGGGAACTCGCAGTAGAGAGAGTGCCTGGAGGACACTCAATGAGAAGGCAGAGCCGTGGCTCAGGCGATGGGGCACTCTCGCAGTATTTCCATCAGCCCCTTACTATTTTGTGACCTTGAACAAGGTCGTTACTTCCCCAGGCCTCAGTTTCCCTTGCAGAGAAATGGAAACAATGATAACAACCACTACCTGGCTGATTCTAAGGCACAAGTGAAATCAGGGCTGCGGGGCAAACCATGCTGGGGTGACTGTCCCCCACAGGTGGGAGTGGGTAAGAGTAGAAGTCTTTTCTCTTGTTCTGGACTTTAAGGTGGGAGAAGGTGAAGGGGGCTGGGGAAGGGAATGGGAGTGCGTCAGAATCACAAGGTCACCTTTCTGAAGCTCTACTCGAAATCTATGACAAAAAGAGGAATTGATAAAATGAGAAACTCTTATTCTGACTTGGGGAATCTTAGCATTTTAGGCCTTCGAGGGAATTTAAGTGCTACTAGATTAGAGCAAAATGTGATACAATCTAAAATGTCTCATATCAGATGCCTCTTTACCTCTAAGTGGTCTGTAGAAGGAAAATCTTACCTATAGGCACAAGGCTCAGCAAATACAACTAAAACCACTTAATGTTCCATAGCTCAGTAGGTTTTTTCAAAATCAGATCCTAAGTTTTAAGTTTAATTTCAGACATATGCCAGGCCCCAGCTGCCATCTAAGTGAACTCACAGTACAGCGATACCTTACACAAGCGCTTGGTTCCTGAATTCAGAGCACAAAAGTGGAAATGTGCTTGTGGGAAATTTGTCTTTGAAAACTTACCTCTAAAGTATATAGTGCGCATGGCTTTATTGTATATATAAGACTATTCTCGGTAATAACGATGCCCCATAAAAAGGGTGAAAAACGCTAAGACACAACATACAACACCGCCGTAGGCAGACAGCCTCCAGTCAAACCACCCTGCCTTGAAGGTGACTCCCAGCGTGTTGGCTGTGAAAGACGGTGGGGATTCCCAGGCTCGCTCCTCTTCCACTCCTCGGCCTCCATAACCTGAACAGGTAAGAGGTTTCCTAGTGTCAGGGTTAAATGAGACCGCAGGGGACTTCTCACCTGAAGCTGACACACTGATGCCAGCAAATACATGTCCTTGTGAGTTCCCACTTACATCAGCCCACCAAGGGGGTGGAGACTCAACCTGAGTTACATCCTACTGACATGTTGAATCAAAGCCCTAAGCTTAACGTAATGTAATCAAAGACGTCTCTGCCAAATCTACTACAATCAAAGGGTCTCATGACCAGAGAAACAGACCAGTTTACAAATGTAATTCTTATTTTTTTTGGGGGGGTTCATAAATAATCTCCAACTGCCATAACTGAGATGTGTGGCCACCCATGCAGGGTGAAGGGTCAGCCTACGGCATGGTGGGGCTGTCCAGGGGTTCCTGCCGAAAGACCCTGGGACCCAACAGGGACAGCCTACGTGGGGGGTCACCAGGACAAGCAGAGGCTGGGGTGGGACTCTGGGAGGTCTGGGGGAATTGTCATCAGATGGTCCAGCAGCAGACTCATGAAAACGCCCCCGAGGGAGAGGCAGCCTCCACCGGGGCCAGAGCAAGGCAGCTTGGGAAGGCACCGCCCAGCCCCGCCCCTGGCTGCTCCCTTCTGCTGCCTCCCAAATCGGATGGTCAGAACCTGGGGGGGGTGGGCGGGAGGACTAGCAGAGGCTGAGGAGGTTTATGGCTGTTACAACAGGTGCTGAAAAACCTTCACAGATTCAACACATACCCTTACAAAAAATAATGAGAAAATAAAAATAGTGGGTATTTCCTCAGCATGGTAAAATATGTATACTTAAGACTAAAACTCATGATTTACTAAATGGAGACCCATTAAGCATTCTCTCTGTGGTGAACAAGGCAAAAATGTCCACCATTCCCACTATTATGTAGCAATGTGCCCAAGATCCCAGCCAAGGCAACGAGACCAGAGGAAACAATTGGGACATAAAAATTTGGAAAGAAGAAACAGAACTCTCTGTTTGCAGAGGACACAATAATATCCTTAGAGAATCAATGATAAAATGAACTCAAACTCTGAAAGAATTCAGCAAGATAGCAATAGATGAAATTAACAATAAAAAATCAATAGCATTTATATGCATAAATAATAACTGGTTAGAAGAGGCAATGAATGAATGAACCACATTTATAATAGGAACACAGATATAAAATATTTAGGAATAAACATAGCTCAAATTGTCAAAACCTACATGCAGAAATTTGTAAAACACTCCCCAAAGGTAAAGTAGCCTTGATCAGGTAAGTCCTCTCATTCTTGTACATCTCAACATCATCGCTATTTCAATTATATCTGAGTTAACGCATGTTTTTAATGCAACAACAACAACATTTCAATGAACTTTTTCATCGACCTGGACGGATAATAAAATACATGTGGAAAAATAAACAGACGACAGTATATGGCTAGGAAGACAATGAAAAGTGAGGGCTCTGAGGGCTCTAGCCATTGTAGTTATTACAACAAAAGAAACACCTTGGGACACAAAACAGCAAGATCAGTGGAAGAGAAGAGTCCAGAACAAACACCCATGCATATAAATACCTGATTTTGGGTTAGTTTTTTACTTCAAATCATTGGGCTACAAGAAGTCTTTCTAATAAATGGTGTTGGGATATATGTATAGCTGTTTGGCCAAAGAGATCAAATTAGATCCATTCCTCTTATTATACACAGGAAAAACTGCCAAATGGATCAGACCTAGTGTAAACAAACAAGCAAACAAACAAACAAAAAAACAAGAAAGAAAGGAAATGGAAATATGGGTGGATTCCTATATAAACTGGTGTAGGGAAATTTTTTCTAACTACGATTAAAAATCCAGACACAATTAAAAACCTGAACACTTCATTATTTAAAAGGATACTTTTAAATTGCATGGCAAAAATTGCTATAGTCAAGTCAAAAGATAACAAATTAGGGAGAATATTGGCAACATATATCAGGTGGAGGGCTAATGTTCCTAATTTAATATAAAATTTTTAAAACTTGAGGGTTAGTATAAAAAATGCTATTAAAATGACCAGAAACTTTGAGTAGATAACTCAAAAAAGTTATAAAAACAGCACTTACAGGTATGTCAACTGATCAACTTCAAGTATGGAGGAAAAATAAGTATGAACCTACTCAGAGATATAGTTCACCCACCAGATTGGCAAAATTTAAAAGGTTGACAATATACTCTTGGAAAAGCTGTGGGGAAAAGACACTCTCAAACACAGAAATTAAGAATGCAAAAATTACACAACCCCAAGGGAAAATAAACTGGCAATTTCTAAAAATCTATGCATGCATTTGTGTTCTGACCTAGAAATCCGAGTTCTAAGAATTTGTCCAGAAGCGATGCCTCCAGTGATACAAGAATACATATACACTGAGTATTCACTGTAGCGTTGTTTATAATTGCAAATATCAGGACCTACCTGAATGTCTGACGTAGGAGGACCATTGAATAGACCAGAATTCATGCATGTGGCAGAGTATTATGAACCCCGTGAGATATTATTAAGGGAAAAGGAAAAGCAAAGTGCAACCTTCTGTGTAAGAAAAAAGACAAAATAAGAAAACGTGCCTATATCTGCTTATATTTGTTAATGAATTACAGGAAGGATAAGCCAGAAAAAATTAGGCTGATTATCTTCATGAGGTGGGGAAATAATCTATGTACTAAAAAATAAATATAGTACTCTGTACACTAAAAAAATCAATTAAAGATAGGGCGGGGAAAACAAAAAGTGAAATCATACTGAAACAAATGAACATAACTGTACTAAAGAAATACCCTCACCACACTGAAGAAAAGCTGGAAAAAGAAAGAAGGGAGGGAGTAGGGAGTAAGGAGGGAGAGAGAGAGAGATCAAGAAAATTGGGTAAAATATTAACAATAGATGAATAAGGGCAAAGGTGTGCAGTTGTTTCTGTATACTTTTTATTTGCAAACACTTTTATTCATCCAAAATATTTGCCAAATCAAAAGTAAAATAAATACCTGGGAACAAGGGCAGCAGCAGCAGCTCTGCCTGGCTTTGGCCCTGACCCCACACCTGGTGTCTCACCTGGGGCACAGCTGGCCCCACGAATGGTGTTTCACCTCCGGTAGAGCTGGCCCAGCACCTGGTGTCTCACCTGGGGCACAGCTGGCCTGCGCCTGGCATTTCATCTGGCAGCACAGCTGGCCCAGCGCCTGGTGTCTCACCTGGGGCACAGTTGGTCTTGCACCTGGTGTCTCACCTGGAGCTGGCCCAGCACCTGGTATCTAACCTGCAGCATGGCTGGCCCTGCACCTGGCATTTCACCTGGGGCACAGCCGGCTGGTGTTCCCGAGTCACAAGGCATTTCTCAAGAGCCTCCACGGCTCCTGCAGGGCTCCTGCTTTTAGCAGGGACACCTGTTACAGAACAATGCCTGGAGAAGCGGAGACCCTGAGCTGTGCTGCCACCTCTCTCCTTGACACATCAGCTCTCAGTCTCACAACAGGGGAGGCAAAGATTAAGAAAGAAGAAAAGGAAAGGAAAAGACACATGCAAAATCCAGGTAATTCCTTGAAGTGGATTTGTGTTCCTGCAACTTGAAACTAATTGGTGTTTACTTAAGACAATTATTTTTTTTCATATGGCAACGAAATAGCAAGGTGACTCCCAAATATTTCCCATCTTCCCTTGGGTCCACACTCTGACTTTGTAGTAATATTGCAATATCCTTTGAGATTATACCGACATTTTTCCTACAGTGAACCACTTAATGTCACTTAAACTTCAGAATTGCCCTATACAGAAGGTCTATTTATTCCCTCCATTTTACAGATCAATAAACTGAGGCTAAAGTGCACCAAATCCTCCCCCAAGGTCACCCAGAAAAGAAACCAAACATGCCTTTTGCCGAGGTCCACAATTTACCTGCTGCTCCATTCTTCCCACCAACCATTTTGTTTAGGAGAATAGGGCAGTGTTTAATGTTATCAAACCAGTTTCCACTTACAGAATGTTCTAGTCCTTCTGATATATGAAACTTCATATGTTTATCTAGAGTTTGGTCCTCAGAATTAATCCCAACAAAAATTTTTAAAAAATCACCATACCGGTCAAACAAAAAGGATGACGGATGGGTATGGAGGGAACTGACCATATACACAAAAGCAGGTTTGGTTCTGTGGACCTGTTCTACTTCCTGCCCCTCCCCACCCCAGAGTCACCGTGGCCCGAACAGGCTGGGCAGCCTTTGTCATACCACAAAGAGCAGACTCTTTAACTCTGGGCGCAAACCTCGCATGACCACAATTTCAAGCCGACAGAAGACTGTGGGCTCCTTTCCACATCCATGAAATGGGAACAAATATATGAGAAGGGTTCCTGGACTACCCGGGGGGGAGCCGGTCACTCCGCGCCGTTCCACTGGCGCCTGGCGCCCTGCTGAGTCACCACAGGCAGGAGACGTCGGAGGACAGATTCTGAGCCTCCAACTTCACCCACCAACGTCACCTCCTCTTAGGGGCAGGGGTCTCTAGAGTTTTCTCCAAGCACCTCCAACATCATGAACAGCAATAAAGATGTTCAAAACGGAAATCTGAACACTGTATTCAGGAATCGTCACCACCGTCCCTGCACCCGCAGATAGTCTTCCGTTCCTGACCGTGATAAAAAGCATCCGAGGCGATTTCAGGGAGAATCAGCCTGAGGAGCCTGTGAAGGTGCATTGGAAGGGGCGGCCTGAGGAGTGTGAGGTCCACCCAGAAGGTGCGACTCCAGCAGGCCGGCAGAGCTCTTGTTTATTAGCCAGGACACATGGCTGCAGAGCTCCTCAGGGGAGCAATTACTCAGAACATTCCCCAGGCTGCGCTGCTCCCCCAGGGGAAGAATTTGCAAACAGCCCTCTGCACTTCAGGCTTCCGTTAAGCAGTCAGGAGAAGGGCAGCAGGGGCCTGTGCTTCTGCCTGGCTCTAGTGATCAGAGCGCAGGCGCAGCCACTTGCTTTACGTGGGATATTGGCTCTTGGACTGCCACAGTCCCCACTGTGCCCTGTTGTCTTGCCCTAGATCATGCACTCATTTATGTCACTGGCCAGGCTCCTGTGGGCATTTGAGTTGTGACCCATATTTTAATATCATAAACATTATAAACAAACTTTCCACGAATATGTATTTAGCATTTATCTAATGCTTGGCGCTATGGGAAAATAAAAAACTAATAAGAGATGGGAAACATCTGCTGATCACAATACTAGAAGGTAAAAGTCAGAACTCTGAGTTTCAAAAACAATGTCTAGAAGAGTATAGAAAATATTTTCCCTTGATAGGGGCATTGGGCAAGGTTTCAGCTCTACAGTGTCGTTGAGTAGACGCTACAGGATATGCTGACTTTGGAGTTGAGGGGAGAGGGGATGGACACTGGAAAGGAGGAAAGAGTGAGCGCACAAGCACGGGGCGAGAGGAGGAATGGGGGGCGGCTCCAGGTCTACAAAGAGAGAGGACGTCCAGGAGACCTGACCAGGGAGGGGCAGGAAGGGGCGCTGGCTCGGGCAGGAGCTGAAATGCTGACTTTGTAGGTTCTATTTTACTCCCTGAGCCTTGGGAGGCCACCGCACAGTGTGTGATAGGACCTGAGGGGTGAGGTGGCAGCAGGGAGAAGAGTAACCCAGAGTCACCCACAGAGAGAAACCGACGGGGCAGGCGGAGGGCTGCATCAAAGTACCACATTGGCATCTCACGTTCTGGAAATCGGAGGCTCTGAAATGGAGATGTCGCTGGGGCTGGGTTCCTTCTGGAGGTCCAGGGGGAAAATCCACGTCTGCTTTTCACCAGCCTCCAGAGCCCGGCTCTTTCCTTGGCTCGCGGACCCTCCCGCCTCTTCAAGGCCGGCAGTGCCACGTCTTCGAATCTCGCTCGGACCTCTGTGCGCTTGTCACATGTCCTCCTCCGTCCCACACGCCTGCCTCCCTCTGATACAGAGGGACCCTTGGGTTACGGCCAGCCCACCGGCCAGGCTCCTCTCCCAACTCCAGACCCTTAACAGCACGGCCGAGGCCCTTGGGCCACGTGCAGCAGCAGCTTCCCGGGTTCCCGGCTCAGGAGGCGGTCGAGCAGGGAGGCCGTACTCCACCCGCCACCCAGACAAAGCCACCCCCGGGAAGCAGCCGAGGGTGTCGGCCCGAGGGAAGGACGGTGCATCCGGGGAAGGGGCCGGGCCTCCTCGGCCTGCGTCCCTCCCTGACCTGCCCCTTAGCTCTAGACAGCGGAGCTGAGCAGCCTCGCGGCGTGGGCCCAGCAGGGCTCTCGGCTGTGAACGGCGGGAGCGCAGCAGCACAGGTCGCCGGCTGGTGGCCCGGCAGCATGTCGCCACGTGCCTCAGGCCACCACGGCTCTCCCTGCCAGCTCTCCAGCAACTCGCCCACCTGTGCGGACAGGGACAGGGGCTCCAGCACGTCAGGGGGCCAGGGCCGGCCCCCGAATGCCTTGCCTGGGATTACTGGGAGTGAATCCTGCTCCCTGAACATTTAACGATCTCTGCCCATAGGCTGCAGCGGGCGTGTAAAGGATGTTTACAACTGAGCCCTGCACCTCCACGTCAGCCGAGTCAAGAGCCTGCTGGCAGCCTTCCGTCGGCGGTGCTCTAGGCGTCAAATAAACCCGGGTTCCAGTAAATGGCAGCGCTCAGGCTGTGAGCTCTGCTGGGGCTAATGGGGCTCATCATTAGACAGGTCGATAAAATGGATTCCACCTTGAACGAGTTGGAGAATGTTGCCCGGGAGTTATGCTGTTCATGTATAAGCAAATGAATACTTGCATCAATAATGTAAATATGGAAATATATGGCTTTCCCAAATTATTTTAGTGAGATAGTAACAGATCCATAAAATACATTTGATCTTAAAAAATGACAATAGTTTTGGTGAGGATGTGGGATAAATGTTTATGTGACTTCTAATATATTCACTAAAAAAAATATTATTCGGGGGTTTAAAAGAACAAGGATTTATGTAGGCTTAGGTGGAAATGTTTCTGAAGCACATTTTATTCTTAACTTTGTAAATCTGTGCATGCACATATCTATGTATCTATGGATTATCTGTATATGCATGTGTGAATATATTCGCAGGACTCTAAATTCAAAATGTGCAGAAGGATATACAACGAAAATGTCCCTGACACCTATCCTACTACATCATTCCCTTCCCCAAGTGCTTCCAATTTTTGTGTCCTAACAATATGCTTATATAAACAAATGTCATCTATATAAAATACACACACATATATATGCATGCGTATATATGGTTGTATGTATAGATACATGTACATATATATGTATATTTCTAAGTTACTAAGTTATATTTACCTATGTAAATAAGTATGTATACATGTCTTTGTTTGTTCTAAAATACTAAAGTAAGAGATGAAAAGCAAAGTGCAGAAAAATGTTCCAAATTGTGTAAAAGAAAGAACATCTCACTAGATTTAGGTGTGTAGATATAGCTTTTGTCTAGAATTATACACAAGAAGAACCTATTAGCAGTGTATTCTTATGGGGTTAGGAATTGAGACTCTCGGTTGACAGAGAAAATATACTTTTCACTGTTGATATTTTTTACCATTTAAATTTTTATCATGTCCATGTATGACAGTTTCCATGAAAAATCTATTTTTAAAGTTTGACATTGCTAGTCTATTTCCCTTTGCTGGGAACCTGCTGGCCTTGGGCTGTGTCCTGGCCGTACAGAGCAGGAGCAGGGGCGCTGGGCCAGTGCCAGGGCTAATCTGCGTTTCCTCAGGGGGCTGCCACCTGCCGGGTGACCCCGAGACCATCCTGCTGTGAAGAAGCCAAGCTCTTGTGCTAAGGCCACGAGAGGAGAAGCCAGGAAGCCAGCCGACGGTGAGAGCAGAGGCCCCAGGCACCTGGCCCAGGTGAGCCACCAGCACACTGAAGCACCTGGTGTGGAGATAAGAGTGTGGGGGCAGAGGTCAGCCATCTGGGTGCTTCCACTTACTTACTGTGTGCCCTAGGGCATGTTACTTGAGTTCTCTGAGCCTGACTTCCCCCAGCAAGTAAGAAGAATGATAGAACACCCACCTCACAGAGTGGTGGTAAAACTTAAGCGTCAAAGAGTGCCTGGTACATAAATGCCACCTGCTACTTAAATCATCATCATAATCAGTATGAAATCTTGGAATTTCACTATGGTCCTCCAAATGCTTTGTTCTGACCACAGAGTAGTTGAGTCGTAACATTTCAAACTGGGAATGATCTTCTGCCCGTCTTATCCACCCTCATCCTGTATTACCAAAATTCCTACAAGTCAGTCATTCCTCCCCGCTTAAAATGTTTTTCTAATGGGGAGACTGTCTTCTCTTCCTGGGCACCTCTGTCCTCGTTTTGTGTCCCTGATGACTTTCTTCAAAGAAACATCCAACAGTGCATTTATTGAGTCAGATGCTATGTACACATATAAGCCCTTGAATTCTTATTGCTAAACTGTCCTGAGAAAGGTGATATTAATTAATTGTCATATTAGTAATGCTTGAAAATGCTCAATTCAATGTATCCCACAAGGGAAGTTTTATTAACTCAGGCACTAGGGTCTAGGGATGTGGAGTTAATGCTTAATTGGTGTAGACTTTGTATTTGGGATGATGGAAGTGGTTTGCTAATGGATGGTGGTGATGACGGCACAACATTGTGAAGGTAATTAACAACGCTGAATTATATATTTGAAAGTGGTTAAAATGGGAAATTTTAGATAGTGTGTAAATAGTACTAGAATGAAAATTAAAAAAAAACAACTATAGGACTGGACAACACAACAGTGAACCCTAATGTGCATTATATAGGTAATAGCACAATTATAATAATACACCTTCATCAGCTGTAACAAAGCTACCATACTAGAGCAAAGTGTTAGTAACAAGGAGGCGTTTGAGTTTGCTAAATGCTGCCAAGGCAAATATAGCAGAAATGGCCTGGCTTTGACGGTGGGAACTCGTCAGGCGAAAAGCCTGCAGGGGTGAGGCTGGGAGAAGGTCCACACCAAGCCTTCATCAGGAGACGCTGGAGTCCTCGCGGTGGCGGCGGCTGGGCGGTGGCTGCGGCTGGGCGATGGCGGCGGCTGGGCGATGGCGGCGGTGGTGGCGGCTGATGCGGTGGCTGCAGCTGGGTGATGGCGGCGGCTGGTGCGGTGGCGGCGGCTGGGCGGTGGCGGCGGCTGGTGCCTTGGCGGCGGCTGGGCGGTGGCGGCGGCTGGTGCGGTGGCGGCGGCTGGGCGGTGGCGGCGGCGGGTGCGGTGGCGGCGGCTGGGTGATGGCGGCGGTGGTGGCGGCTGATGCGGTGGCGGCAGCTGGGTGATGGCGGCAGCTGGGCGGTGGCGGCGGCTGGGCGATGGTGGCGGTGGTGGCGGCTGGTGCGGTGGCGGCGGCTGGTGCGGTGGCGGCGGCTGGGCGGTGGCGGCGGCTGGTGCGGTGGCGGCGGCTGGTGCGGTGGCGGCGGCTGGTGCGATGGCGGCGTCTGCTGGCCTCCGACTCCGCCTCCTCCGGCCTCGTTGCCTTCAGCTTCGGCTGCTCCTTCCGCGCCTTTTCTCTCTCCCGGGTTTGCTGATTTCAACTTCTGGAGGCTCCTCTCTGTCTCGCAGCTTCTCTCTGCGTCGGTGGCTTTTTAGTCCTCCGTTTACCAAGGACCCCAGTAAGAGGATCAAGACCCACCGAGGGCCTGCACGGGGTGATTTTATCAGAAGGCCCCACTGCAGTAGGCTCCCCTGCGCGGGTGGGCGAGCTTTAAGTACAGGGTTTTCTAGGATCCACCGAGCTTCAGACCAACCCAGGGAACATTTAGGAGCTTTCCCTCTGCTGCATCATTGTTTTGTAAACCAGCACCTTCTCTAAGGAAAAAAAGCAAAAATCAATTTCAAGTTAGATTGGAAAACAATTAACATTTTCCACTTTTTAATTTGCATTCCTTTTATAACTAATGAGACTATTTTTTCTCCAATGTTTATTGTCCCGTTTTGTTTTCCATTTTTGACTTCGTTATTAAAATCATTTAACTGTTTCTTTGAGGTGTTTTATCTTACCTTGATTAATTTTCAAATTCTCTCTCCATCTTAAGAATTCTCAGCATTTGTTATCTTTTTAAAAAAATATTTCCCCCAACACATCATTTGTCATTTAGTTTTGTTTCAGTTGCAATGAGGTAAAGGAAAGTTTAAAATATTATATAGTTAAGCAAATTATCACTTATGCTTTATTCCTTAGTTTTTATGCTCTAACGGTCTTTCTTACCTTTTTATCGTATAATTAGTCACTTCTCTCTTTTTCTCGGCTTATTCGTGTTTGCAGTTCTGGCACTTTCTTTCTCTAGCTCTCAGGTGACTCCTCTCTCACTGTGTTAAGACCACGGGTTGTTCCTGCTTCATGAATGGAAGGCAGTCGATGGAGAAAGACGGGGTAACGAGACGAGCCGCTGTAGGGAGGACAGCCCTGCTTCCAGCTTCCCGCTCCCCACAGCCCCACCTCCCCTACGCCCTGGGCTCCAGGGCAGGGCGCGCAGCTTGGCCAGTGGGCTCGGGGGTCCAGCAGTAAAGGCAGCCGTGCAGGGTTTCTCCAAGGGGGCCCGGGAGGGCCGCCAGGGCTTCTAGGGCCACCCTGACCCCAAAAGGGCCCAGTAGAAAGGAGAGACAGCGAGTTTTTCGCCAGTTGCCCCTGAGATAGCTCACCCAGTGCACGGAATGGAGCCACCCAGTGTTTCTTAGGCTCAGACTGGTATAGAGCGGCTTCAGGAGAGCCCACGAGTGGCCTGCTCATCAGGGAAAGCACCGCGCCCTTTGCGCTGGCACAAGGACAGGAAGAGCCCGAGCTGACTTAGGAAACACTGCCTTTTTCAGTTTCGTCACCCTTTGGAAGGAAGAAGAAAACAGAAATGAACTTACTGAAATAATAAAGTTAAATGTGGGAGGAGGAGGCAAGATGGCGGCTGAGTGAACTTCCCGGTTACTAGCTCCTGGAGGGAATCGGCTGGGAGGCGGCGGAGACTCTTTGGGACCGGGCTGTTTCAGGATTTTTCCTGGTCCCAAGGTGTTTGGACATCGATTTGGAGGGAAGGTCCTACAGGAAATACCTCACATTTGCTGGGTTTCCTCACCCTCCACTGCCTCATTTCTCTGTGAATAGATTTAGCCTATCTACACTATCCCCTTTCCCCTACAACTTGATATCCTCCACCATCTGCTATCTCTCCTATATTCCATCTCCCTTTCTTTGATCCACAAAGTGTCTAACTCTTAATTTCTAATACCTTTGTTTAGTTTTCCATCTGGTATTCGTCCCTGAAACTATTACCTTTCTTTTCTCTTTCCCTCTCTCACGAAAACAATAGCCTCTTAGTACGTACCACATTCCTCCCATATTCAGTCGTCTACCTCATTATAGGTACTTTCCTACTACTATAACTCTACACAATTTACATGATCTAACCTCCATCCTCCCAGAACTCATATTGCTGCTTTGTTAACATATATCACCAATACTACTTCACACTTTCTCCTTCCTTACACAGTTGACTTTCCCCAGCACTAATAATTTCCTTTAAAGTGAGCTTAACTAGCAATAAGATATTGGAATAAGAAGAACAAAGTGACAAAGAGAAGATATAACACTTACGCAAAAACAACAGCTAATTAATCTCCAAGACTAGACAAAGAAGCTAAGGAACTGATTAAACCCGTCAAGAAAAAATGTTGACAAGACAGCAACAAAAATCTACAAACCAAACCATTAATCAGGAAAACATGGCTGAATCCAATCAGGAAGGGGGGCAGGACTTCGCACAAGCAATGAAAGATCTCAGAACATTTATCACCGACAAATTTGATGAAGTAATGAAAGAGGTTAACAGCATGAAGACAACACTTGGAGGGGAAATTGCAGACATGCGCAAAAAAATAACAGATATGATGGAAATGAACACCACAATTCAAGAAATCAAAAATACACTTGTAGCAAATATCAGCAGACTAGAAGAGGCAGAGCAGAGAATTAGTGATGTGGAAGACAGTGCATTGGAAATCAAACAGATAGTAGAAGTGGTCAATAAAAAGGTAGAAAAAATCCAGATAGGACTTAGGGACCTGAATGATAACGCAAAACGCTCAAACATACGTATTATAGGCATTCCAGAAGGAGAAGAGAAGGGAAAGGGGTCAGAAGGAGTGTTGCAGGAAATAATGAATGAAAACTTCCCAAATCTACTGAAAGAGACAGATGTACATATCCAAGAAGCACAGCGCACTCCACTGGTCATAAACCCCAACAGGCCCACCCCAAGACATATACTTGTCAAATTATCCAATGCTCAAGACAAAAAAAAAATTCTAAAAGCAGCAAGAGAAAAGAAAACCATCACATACAAGGGAAACTCCATAAGATTAAGTGCTGATTTCTCATCTGAAACCATGGAGGCAAGAAGGCAGTGGTATGATATAGTCAAGGTACTAAAGGAAAAAAATTTCCAACCAAGAATACTCTATCCAGCTAAACTAGCATTCAAAAATGATGGAGAGTTCAAACTATTCACAGATAAACAGAAACTGAAAGAGTATATCAACAAGATACCTCCCCTTCAAGAAATTCTTAAGGGAGTTCTGCAGGAAGAAAGGAAAAAACAGGACAGTCAGAGATGGAGGAGAGTGTAAAAGCAACAAGAAAGACAAAAATAGAAGGGGAAAATAAAATAATACAAACAAAATATAACAAACACAAATCCAACCAAAATATGGCTACCATAAATAACTCTCTAAACGTAATAACACTGAATGTCAACGGATTAAACTCACCTATCAAAAGATTCAGACTGGGACACTGGATAAGGAAATACGACCCATCTATATGCTGCCTACAAGAGACACATCTTAGACCCAGAGACTCATGGAAGTTGAAAGTGAATGGCTGGAAAACAATCATACAAGCAAACAACAACCAAAAAAAGGCAGGAGTAGCTATATTAATATCAGACAAAATAGACTTTAAATGCGAAACAATTGTGAGAGACAAAGAAGGATACTATATTTTAGTGAAAGGGACAATCTGTCAAGAAGATCGAACAATCATAAATATTTATGCTCCTAACAAGGGCGCCTCTAAATATGTGAGGCAAACGCTGGAAAAACTAAGTGAAAGAATAGATGCATCTACAATTATAGTGGGGGATTTTAATACACCACTATCAACTCTGGACAGAACATCTCAAAAGAGAATCACTAAAGAAACAAAACATTTGAACAGTATATTAGAAGAGCTGGATCTAATAGACATATATAGATCATTACACCCAAACACAGCAGGATATACATTTTTCTCAAGCGCACATGGAACATTCTCCAAGATTGACCATATGCTAGGCCACAAAGAAAGGCTTAATGAATTCAGAAAGATCGAAATCATACAAAACAATATCTCTGACCACAGTGGAGTGAAGCTGGAAATTTGCAAGGGACAGAGACCCAGACTCCACACGACAATTTGGAAATTAAACAGCACACTCTTAGAAAAACAGTGGGTCAAAGAGGAAATCTCAAAAGAAATCAATGACTACCTTGAAACAAATGATAATGATAACACAACATACCAAAATTTATGGGATGCAGCAAAAGCGGTACTGAGAGGGAAATTTATAGCCATAAATTCATATATCAAAAAAGAAGAAAGAGCAAAAATTGGAGAACTAACTGCACTTTTGACAGAATTAGATTAACAACAACAAAGTAACCCAACAGGAAGAAGAAGGAAGGAAATAACAAAGATAAGAGCAGAAATAAATGAAATAGAAAATAAGAAAGCACTTGAAAAAATAAACAAGACCAAGAGCTGGTTTTTTGAGAAGATCAACAAAATTGACAAACCTTTAGTGAGACTAACAAAGAGAAAAAGAGAAAAGATGCAAATACACAAAATAAGGAATGAGAAAGGTGATATCACCACTGATCCCACAGAAATAAAGTCTATCATAAGAGGATACTTTGAAAAACTATATTCCAACAAAAATGACAATTTAGAGGAAATGGACAAATTCCTAGAAACTCATAAGCAGCCCATACTGACGAAAGAAGAAATTGATGATCTTAACAAACCAATCACAAGCAAAGAGATAGAATCAGTCATTAAAAATCTTCCAACTAAGAAGAGCCCAGGGCCAGACGGCTTCAGAGGTGAATTCTACAAAACATTCCGGAAAGAACTAACACCAATCCTTTTGAAACTATTCCAAAAAATCGAAACAGAAGGAACACTGCCTAATTCCTTCTATGATGCCAACATTACCCTAGTACCAAAGCCAAACAAAGACACCACAAGAAAGGAAAATTACAGACCAATTTCTCTAATGAACCTAGACGCAAAAATACTTAACAAAATACTTGCTAATCGTATTCAACAACACATTAAACAAATTATACACCATGACCAAGTGGGATTTATTCCAGGTATGCAAGGATGGTTCAACATAAGAAAATCAATCAATGTAATACACCATATAAACAGATTGAGAGAAAAAAACCACATGATTATATCTATAGATGCAGAAAAGGCATTTGACAAAATACAGCACCCCTTCCTGATAAAAACACTCCAAAAGATCGGAATACAAGGAAACTTTTTGAACATGATAAAGAGTATATATGAAAAACCGAAAGCCAACATTGTTTACAATTGTGAAATCCTGAAATCCTTCCCTCTAAACTCAGGAACAAGACAAGGATGCCCATTGTCTCCGCTCCTATTTAATATTGTCTTGGAAGTACTGGCTCGAGCACTGAGGCAAGAACCAGATATAAAAGGCATTCAAATTGGAAGGGAAGAAGTCAAAATTTCATTATTTGCAGATGACATGATCCTATATATAGAAAACCCTGAGAGATCTACAACAAAGCTCCTAGAACTCATAAATGAGTTTAGCAAAGTCGCAGGTTATAAGATCAATGCGCAAAAATCAGTAGCATTTCTGTACACCAATAATGAGCAAGATCAGGAGGAAATCAAGAAGCAAATACCATTCACAATAGTAAATTAAAAAATCAAATACTTAGGAATAAATTTAACTAAAGAGGTAAAAAACTTATACATCGAGAACTATACAAGATTGTTCAAGGAAATCAAAGAAGAACTAAATAAATGGAAGAATATTCCCTGTTCATGGATAGGAAGACTAAATATTATTAAGATGTCTATCCTACCAAAACTGATCTACACATTCAATGCAATCCCAATAAAAATCAACACAGCCTTCTTTAAGGAACTAGAAAAACTAACTATGAAATTTATTTGGAATAGAAAGAGGCCCCGAATAGCCAAAGACATATTGAAAAAGAAAAATGAAATAGGAGGAATCACACTTCCTGACTTCAAAACATACTACAAAGCTACAGTAGTGAAAACAGCATGGTACTGGCATAAGGAGAGACACACAGACCAATGGAATCGAATTGAAAGTTCAGATATAGAACCTCATGTATATAGCCATATAATATTCGATAAAGCCACCAAACCCTCTCAACTGGGAGAGAATGGCCTATTCAACAAATGGTGCCTGGAGAACTGGATAGCCATATGTAGAAGAATGAAAGAGGATTACCATCTCACACCTTATACAAAGATCAACTCAAGATGGATCAAAGACCTAAATATAAGAGCCAAGACCATAAAGACCTTAGAAAGCAGTGTAGGGAAACATCTACAGGACCTTGTAATAGGAAATGGCTTCATGAATATCACACCAAAAGCACGAGCAGCAAAAGAACAAATAGATAAATGGGACTACCTCAAAATTAAAGCCTTCTGCACCTCAAAGGCATTTGTCAAGAAAGTAAAAAGGGAACCCACACAATGGGAGAAAATATTTGGCAACCATATATCTGATAAGAGACTTATAACTTGCATATATAAAGAACTCATATATCTTGAAAACAAAAAGATAAACAACCCATTTAAAAAATGGGAAAAAGACTTAAACAGACACTTCTCCAAAGAAGAAATACAAATGGCTAGAAAGCACATGAAAAAATGCTCCAAATCTCTAGCAATCAGGGAAATGCAAATCAAAACTACAATGAGATACCATCTTACTCCCATAAGATTGGCAGCCTTGAAAAAAACAGTAGAATACAAATGCTGGAGAGGATGTGAAGAAAGGGGAACACTCATCCATTGCTGGTGGGAATGCAGAAGGATCCAACCATTCTGGAGGACAGTTTGGCGGTTTCTCAAAAAATTATCCATAGATTTGCCATATGACCCAGCAATACCACTGCTGGGTATATACCCATCAGATCTGAAAACAAGAACACAAACCGATATATGTACACCAATGTTCATAGCAGCATTGTTCACTATCGCCAAAAGTTGGAATCAATCCAAATGTCCATCAACAGATGAGTGGATCAATAAAATGTGGTATATACACACAATGGAATACTACTCAGCTGTAAGAACCAATACACTACAATCGCACGTGATAACATGGATGAACCTTGAGAATCTTATGTTGAGTGAAGCAACTCAGGCATTGAAGGACAAATACTATATGACCTCAATGATATGAAATAAGTTAACTGCCTCAGAGAGCTAGAGTCTGGAAAAGTGGCTTACAGGAAATCGGGGGGTGGAGGAAGGATGTGAGTTAATGTCTGCAGGGGTGGAATCTGTGATGAGCTGGCGGTAAGTATGAGCACAAAGAAGGGACAAAATGGGGGCAAGGGGTTACCTTCGGGTGGGGTTTTCTGGATTTGAGGGGGGCTGGGGATGGGAAGAGGGGTAATATTGTCCAAGAAATAGGTGGGAGGGAGGGGCAACATACGAATATGGGAGAGTGTCAGAAGTTCATTGAGAACTAAATGTTGAGTAAAATGTATCAAAGTATAAGTAGGAGGGTTACCTGGTTAGGACGCTCAGGGGGTATGGTCTGATGCGTGACAGACTCCGGAGGGAATAGCTGAAGGCTCATTTTGCCAAGGTGGGTTCTACCATTGGGTGGGGTGGACCCATATCCTGGGGAAGACTAATGCCATCGAATAGAGAGAACAGTATCTCTCGTGAGAAAGGACGGCTCCCAGGGTATTAGATTGGCAGGCGCTGTGGGCCCTAAGGGGAGGGGAAAATGGATGTGGAATGGATGGAACAAAGGTAAATAAGGGGGCAAAAGAGGAGTTATGTGAGAGTACACGAGGATGAATATAGAACAGCTAATATTACACCAAAAACATATAGGGGACGACAGACTAATAATGAAAACCATAAGACAAAACATAGGATAACTAAAAAATTTAGAAAACTGTACAGCCTAAAATATGGATCACATAGTAAGCACAAATGTCACCTTGTTTGAAAACTATAGTTTTGGAATCTGTACATCAGTTTCAGGAAATATGATATGAATAAGTTAAAAGATTATTGCTGTGGAAGGGAAAAGGTTTTATGGTGGATCTGGGGAAATACTGTATATTGTATATATGAATTTCGGTGATCTAAGACTCTTCTGAAGCTGACATTATGTTGGGATTCACTTTACGGGAAGTTTTGGATCACAGAGTGGTTCAACAATGGCAGCAGAGGAATACTGATATGGGATGTTATTGACAGGATATTTATGGTTGACAGGGAGTTATACAGGGCATATGCCCAGGGTATATGGTAATGTCTATATATACTCATAGTGGAAACAAAAACAACAGCTGGGGGGGTACTGGGCTCCTGGCCGGGGGGTCACTGTTGTGGGCCGTGGGAGCGCAGCGGCAATCCTCCAGGTGCAACGGCAAGAACCAGGAAGGAAGGAGGGCCCAACAGTGGGCTCGTGATACTAATGGTTACACTTTTGAGCCTATACACCTGCAATAAGAACAAGGCCTAGAGTAGCATTGTGCCTGGGGGTTTCCTCCTGACAGCCTTCATGTTACTCAAATGTGGCCACTCTCACAGCCAAACTCAGCGTGTAGATGTGATGCATTCCCCCCAGCGTGGGACACGACACCCGGGGATGAGCCTCCCTGGCACCGAGGGATCACTACCACATACCAGCTGAAGAAGCAACTAGAAAATGACCTTGAATTAAAGATTCAATGCAGAACAGCAGAATATACCTGTCTACATATAATAACATGACTTCGGGAAGCTGTTTGACCTAATGTAAGGGGGAAATGGAAAGGAGAAATGAGATTACAAGGCTGTGAGTCTCTAAAAAAGAGTCTGTAGGTTGTCAGAAGGAATACCCCTATGTACAACTGAACAGAGTCTAAGAGACAGATAAGGTAGATACAACCCCAGGTATTGGTTCTTTTGAGGGATAAAGAGACCCACGGGTTCTATGGTCATGGCAGAAGGGGTTCACTGCCATGACAGATAGCCCTTCTTTGGAGCTGGTGTTTCTGCGTGATGGAATTGGACTCAGAGGGGATCTCTTTTCACAAGACTTGCATGCTACTTTATTGGAATTGTAGTTGGTGCTGGGTTTAAGATATATGTAGGGGATTTGAATCTCTGGACTGATAATATGACACCCAGGCCCAGAGCCTCAACAGACTTCAGCTCCTACACTTTGATTTATTGGACTTACTCCACTCAGCTAACATGGAGTTGAAGAAGGTCAACCACCACAACATGGAGCCTAGAGTGTCTACAACTGGAAGCGGGAGGAGTGCATCCAGTATCCATATGGAATCTAAGCCCTCACTTGACATAGATGTGCAATGGACACAACCAATCCAATGTCCACAGAGAAAATGTGGAATGGGTGTGGGAACGGTAGCCATGGTGGCTGCTGGGTGTGGGGAACGGGAGGAGGAGATGAGATGTGGAGGCATTTTCCGGACGTGGAGTTGTCCTGGATAGTGCTTCACGGACAATTACGGGACATTATAGATCCCCCCAGGGCCCACTGGATGGAACGTGGGAGAGTCTGGGCTATGATGTGGACCATTGACTCTGGGGTGCAGTGATGCTCAGAGATGAACTTACCAGGTGCAATGGATGTGTCATGATGATGGGAGAGAGTGTTGCTGTGGGGGGAGTGGGGGGCGGGGGCGGTGGGGTTGAATGGGACCTCATATTTTTCATAATGTAATTTTTTAAAAAAATAATAAATAATTAAAAAAATAAAATAAAATAAAAAGCATGTTACAGACAAAAATAAATAAATAAATAAATAAATAAAGTTAAATGTCTGGGGCCCGTGAGCTGATGACCTGAGCCTCGCACTGCGCTCGTTATCTCCTGGGTCTCACGGCTGTCAGGGGTGCCGCTCTGTGGGTTTACATTGCTCTTCAGTAGATATCAACTTGTTTTTGCATGTGACCTGATGTTCAGGGATCTACAGAGTCCCCACCCCCCAAGGCTGGTGATTTCTACAGGCCTCAGTTTATGAAACAATCGGTCCTTTTCTCACTGACTTGAAATGGCGCCTTTATCACACACCCCACAATGACAGGTGATTGTTTCTCTCTCTTTTATTTGTTTCATTGATTTTTCTGTCATTAACTTAATTAATGTCTCATGACATTCAAATATTAGCATCAAACCGTTAATTTTCTCTTCTCTTCCAAAACCTTCACGGCAGTCCTTGCCTACTGTCGCACGCGTCTTGCAAAATGATTTGGGGGTCATTTCCCCCTTTGCAGTGTTTACCTCTCTGCCCACGACGACGGCATGCGTTGCCATTGGTTTGCCTCTTATGAGGGTCCTCGTTACAGGCTGGAGCTGGTAGTCCCGTAGGTCCTGCTCACGGACTTGCAGGTTTAAGACTGGCTGTGAAGCCCCTGGCCCCTTCCCGGGGTTCACGAGGAGCATTCGGGAACCTCTTCCTCCCACCCCAGGCCTGCAGGGGGACGAGAGCCCACAGTGGGAGGGGGCCAAGGCTTCTCGGCTTTGCCTCCCCTCTTCTCCTCCCTTTCACAGGTAGCCTCTAGATCCTCCAGGCTGGCGCATCCCTGGAGAGAGGGTAGAAGGTGCAAGGCAAGGCTTAACTCGTGGAAAGTGGATTTGGCTCAACTGAGAGAGGATCCACCTACCACATGGGAGGTCCAGGGTTCAAATCCAGGGCCTCCTGGCCCATATGATGAGCTGGCCCACGCGCAGTGCTGATGCACTCAAGGAGTGCCATGCCACGCAGGGATGTCCCCTGTGTAGGAGGGCGCCCCACAAGCAAGGACTGCACCCCATAAGGAGAGCTGCCCTGCGCAAAGAAAGCACAGCCTGCCCAGGAATGGCAGCAAGATGACGCAACAAAAAGAGACACAGATTCCTGGTGCCACTGACAAGAATACAAGGGGGCACAGAAGAACACACAGCGGATGGACACAGAGAGCAGACAACTGGTGGGGGCGGAGAAGGGGAGAGAAATAAATAAAAAATAAATAAATCATAAAAAAAAAAGGCTTAATTTGTCACAAGGCCGCGCTGGGCACAGGCTTAGAGCAGATGCTGCCCCCGGCCCCGCCACCCACAGGAGGGACGAGAGGCCGCGCGGCCCCTTCCCTGCGGCCTGGCGCTCCTGATGTCCTTGGGGCGCACCGAGGCCACCTCCGCGCCCTGCTGCTGGACAGGCGTTTCCCGCCAGCGGCGGATACTGGCAGCGAAGGCCGTGCCTCGGGAGGACAAGGACCTCCGACGAGAGCCCCCGCGGAGGCAGCCCTGCCGCCCGCAGACGTACTGCGCTGTGGGGCCTTGGGGCTCTCCGGTGAGGACCCCCATCTGGGCCCACGGACCCTCTCCCTTTCCTCCCAGAGCACAGGGATCAGACTCGACAAGGAGAAGCTGGCTCTCCCGAGCACCCGCACGCGGCCTTGCTTTCGGGGGTCTGAACCCTAGCACCAGCGTCTCCTGAACTCTTCAGTGATTCCATCCGAAGCCATTAATAAACGAAAAAGATGGCAGTGGTAATAAAAAAAAAGCCAGCTAACATTAAAAGCTCTTTGATTGACTGACTTTTTTCTTTCCTTCATCCAAAATCATATTTAACTTGGAAAAGCTCCTATAATTCTGCCAAAACATAAGAAGAATGACAAAATAAATTCCAGAACATAATTTAGAACCAAAATGTAAGTCTAAGGAAAGGTCAGGAACACAATTACCTGCAAAAAGAGTCAAAAGCCGTTGCTTTTCTTTCTAGCTGGCTCGTGAGGCCACAGTGCAGAGCCGCCCCGGGACGACAACAGCCAGCAGTGACTGGACAGGACAATGTTTCCAGGTGGGTTACGGAGCAGGGGCATCTGACTGCTCAAGTGCCGTGAGAGGCCACTCCCCAAGTCACAAGGACTGGCTCGAGTGGGGGGCAGAGGTTCCCGTCTCTCTGGGAAGCGGGACAGGGGTCCAGACGGTCACCTCGAAGGCTGCCCAGAGCCCAGGGGTGACAGTGGCCAGGTGATGGGGCTCCTGCAACGGACGCAGCCCCGGGAACTGGGACCAGCTCCCCCTGTGCCTCACTGGCTGTAAACCCGCTGTGGGCCAGGACTCCTAAGGCTGGCAAGAGGGAGATGTAGAAAGTCACTTTTAAGTGCGGGATTATTCTTCAAATGTCTGGTGAGTCGTAAAATGTACCCGAGGCCCACTCGCAGGGGAGAGACCACAGCAGCACCTGCTGCCCTGCCGCCTCACCTCCATGCTTGGGATAAAGCGCCTCCAGGTTTCTGAAGCAAAGGGAGGGAAAGGGCTAGCATGGATCAGGCGGCCCGACCATGGCCTTAACCTACGGAGATGCAGGGCAGAAAGGGGCCCCTGGCTGCTGCCTAACATTTTCTGGATCCACTTTTCTAACTACAATTGGATCTATCTTTATGATTTGCAAGATGTCATACATGGGTGGCCATATGGAAATATATATATTACTGCCATCTAAAGTGTAACAGCATGATTTCAATCATTTATGGAGGGGGTAATTAAAACCAGTTTCCCTTTTCTGAGCCCAGACACTGGCCAGAATATGAGCAAATAAAATATAGAAAGAGGGAAGCGGATGTGGCTCAAGTGATTGGGTTCCCTCCTACCACATGGGAGGCCCCTGGTTCAGTTCCCAGCGCCTCCTAAAGAAGACAGTGAGCTGGCACGACGGGCAGGTGCTGCAAGGTGATACAACAAGACAATTCAACAAGAGACACCAGAAGAAAAAATAACAAGAGAAACAACAAAGCAGGGAGCAGAGGTTCCCGGTGCATCCTAAAGAAGAGAAGCCAGACAGCGAGCTGGTGCGACAGACAGGTGCGGCGAGCTGATGCAGCAACAAGAGATACAAGAAGGAAAACATAATGAGAGACCACAGAGAGGGAACGGAGGTGGCTCAAGAGATTAGGCACCTCCCTCCTGCATTGGAGGTCCCGGGTTAGGTTCCCGGTGCCTCCCAAAGAAACAAGGAAGAAACAAGAAAGAGAATACGTAGCTTTTGATTTTCTTCTGGGATAAAAGCCCAGAATCTGTGTCCATGAGGTGGTCACTGTCACCGGGGGAGGGCCAGTCTTGGTGAGCGCAGTGAGAAAGGGAATGACGAGTGCACTGTGCAGCCCTGCGGGAAATCAGAAGCTGGGGCGGAGATGCACCCACGTGCATTCAGTATTAACTGCTAAACGTTTTAAGATAATAAAGAACACAGATACATGTGGGTTTTTTTGGAAGATTCTGGAGTCACATAAGTAACTGCTTCTGTTCTAGGGAAAAGAGAGATTGCCTATAGAGTAAGCCGATGCATTCTTTTTGTATTCAGTTTTCTGAATTTTGTAGCCTGTTGTTAAAGCTTCACTGATTTCACACCGTCCTTTCCTGAAATGCTAATGCATCTTTAAATACAATTTATTAAACAGCCCTTCCATTAAAATACAAGAATGACCCCACGAGTGTTTATTTCTCTAACTAGTTTCCTATAAAGTCTCTGCCGTGAACGGCCTAGCCGTGCTCCGAAGGCTGCAGCCTGCCGGGGGATGGGTTTGTGCATCCCACCAAGGCCTCAGGGCTGCGGGACCCATCAACTCGGAAAGCCCACCTGCCACTTGTGGGTCTCGGCGAAGCTACTGCAGTAATTTGCCGCATGGAACCTTTTCTAACTTGGCGATGTCAAGTAAGCCAATAGTTGGTATAGTTGATTTAAAAAGTGTAGTCATTGGTGCCAGTTGCCAGGAAGTGCTGGATGAAATGCGGCTCTGGAGATGGGTGGGGGTGGAGTTAGGCATTTGGTGGCATTTTTTTCTGTCAGTTCAAACTCTGTGCAGATGCACATGATCTAAATCCCAACTCAAGCTAGTTTAAGTTGAACAAAAAAAAGCACCAAGAAAGAGATTTTATTGACTCAATTTAAGACTGAAAACCCAGGTAGACGGCTTCAGGGCTGGCTGGGCTTGAGGCTCAGTTGGTGGCCCTAGGACTTGGGTTATTTTGTTCTTCCAGTTTTTCTCCGTCTTCCTTCCTGCCGCCCCCAGAACAAATAGCCAGATCTACCCTGATCAGACCAAACAGGGCACCCAGGAACAATAGCCACGGCCGGGGAAGCACCGACTTAGCCAGATCCCGGTCGCCTGCTCCAACCTGAACCCGGCTAAGGGGACGGCCTGGACCTCAGGGGCCGAGAACTGGGGGAAGCGGCTCCCCTAAAGGAAATCAGGGGGAACGTGGTGAATAAAAACCAATACACACCCAGCGAGGATCGGTGTGAAGCGAGGTGAGTCTCAGGCGTATCATCTTGAGATGACAGAGTGCATAGCAGGTGATTCATTGCTAATTATGAATAAAGAATGCAAGACTACAAGTGTTTTGTTTTGTTTTGTTTTAATTAGAGCAGAAATAAAGATTCGGGTATGGTTGACATCATCAAGTAATTGTACAAAAACAGATGTTAGTTTCTCTCACTTCTAAAAGGCTAGGGGGAAGCCGTCTAGGGATTCAGAGATTTAGGGGAATGAGGGTTTACAACCCCACCTTTTCTGGAGCATCTGCCCTCCTCATGGCTCAAGGTGATGGTCAGAGTTCCAGCCATCACACTGATTATCCAGAGCAGAAAGAGAAGGACAATGAGAAAGGAAGGCAAAGAGCAAACTCTAGGAACCTTACGGGGATGGTGTCACAGATATTTCCACTCATATGCCTTTGACCATTCCTTAACCACATGTTCTCGTTTAGCTTCAAGGGAGACTGGGAATGTAATCTTTATCGTGGATGGCCAAATAGCCAGCTACAGTGGAAAACTGAAGGGCGACTTGTTGTTTCTTCCATACCCTATTGTAGCCTATTACATTAATAGCAGCGGTCATTTCCCTGGCCATGTGCTTTCTTGAGCAGAAAGGTCAACTCTTGTCCAGTTCACTAGCAATTGTATGTATTTAACATACCACTCATGTAAGCATCCTCCACCCTGTGTGTTTCAGAGAAAAAGAATAAAAGTCTTACAACACTGCTCTAACACTGCACAGCCTGCCACTTCTAATCCGAATCAGAAAATGTCTCGTTTCATAAATAAAGAATCCCTGAGTCTCGATAGAGCCACCAAAGTCTCTTAGAAAACTCACGAGATGGAAATGCACAGACGCGTGATGGCATGGACTCCAAAGAGGTTTCATTTTCAATGATAATTTATATCTATAAGGATTAATGTCAGAAACCCTTTTATTTTGTAAAATTTTATCAATAAAACAATGTATTCTTTATTGTGGAAAATTTGGAAAATGTAGGTAAGAAGAGGGAAGAAATATACAAGTTACCAACTTCTCTAAGCCCAGAGGTTAAGGTTTTCTGGCAAATCCATGCAGTCTTTTGAGGATGAAATGGAGATTGTGACTTTCATTATGATTTGTAGCATCTTATCATTTATATGTCATACACATATATGCAAATCATTAAATATTTTCCACCATATCCCTTTTACTGACTGATTGGTATTCCAAGTATCAGTGTAATATGGATTATTTAATTAAACAGTCATGAACCTGAATACCCACTGGCAGGACAACTCAATTACTGAGGTGACTGAAGATCACACAGGAAGTGTAGCGGGTACCGAGGCTAAATGGAAATGGATGCAGGCTCCAAAAGAAGCAGTTGCTGTTTAGGTGCGGCCATTTTTTTTTTTTTTTAATCATAATGGATGGCATTGTCAGATCTGATTTTTTAAGGGAAGCCAAAATTCCAGAGTGTTATGTGGAAACTTGTACTCTTAAATACTGTCAACCAATTCTAATTTTAGTCAGCCACTGAATGGTGCAAACAGAGCAGGTCTACAGGCTGTATTTACCTCATGGGTTTTCAGTTTGCAACTTCTGATTAAGCTATCGTTTGTTGTTAGATCTTTAGGTTGTTCTCAATTTTGCATTATTATAAACAATATAGACGTGGCAATATTTGAAATGAAATCATAGTCAACAATATATCATTAATCCCTTGGGATAAATACCAAGAATTGAGAATTCTGTTAAAGGTTGAACATGTTTTACAAGTTTTTTTTTTTTTTTAAAGATTTATTTTTATTTATTTAATTCCCCTCCCCTTCCCCGGTTGTCTGTTTTCTGTGTCTTTTTGCTGCGTCTTGTTTCTTTGTCCGCTTCTGTTGTCGTCAGCCGCACGGGAAGTGTGGGCGGCGCCATTCCTGGGCAGGCTGCTCCCTCCTTCGCGCTGGGCAGCTCTCCTTATGGGCGCACTCCTTGCGCGTGGGGCTCCCCTACGCGGGGGACACCCCTGTGTGGCACAGCACTCCTTGCGCGCATCAGCACTGCGCATGGGCCAGCTCCACACGGGTCAAGGAGGCCCGGGGCTTGAACCGTGGACCTCCCATGTGGTAGACCGACGCCCTAACCACTGGGCCAAAGTCCGTTTCCCTGTTTTACAAGTTTTGATCTGCATTGCACAAGTGCACTCCAAATTGTTTGCACCAATTCACCAGCTCACCAACCACACATGCAGGTGTCAGTCTCTTGATATCTTTTCCAATATTGGATATGATCTTATTTTTACACATATATTAATTTCATTAGTGTAAGATGGTATTTTTCTCATTGACATTCACAAGGATTTGATTCTTGGTAAGGTTGAACATTTTTCCTCAGTTTCATTCTCACCTCTATTTCTTCTTTGGTTTATTGGTTATTCATATTTTAGTTCATTTTTTATTATCACTTGTTAGAATTCTTTATATATCAAGGATATTAAAGAGGTTCTAAATTCTACATCGTATTTGAAGAGATCTAAAATTCCATCTTAATACAGATTGCATATGTATCCATATGGGCAGAATGTTTCTTAAAATGATTCCAAATTTGAAACATATGACATCCATGCTAGACTTAAGTGCACTATTTGATATTGGGTACATGACCAGAGTCACACTTACATACTATTTCAGTACTAAGTTTCACTTACATACTATTTCAGTAGCAAGTTTCTTAGCATATATAACCACCCAGTTGGGCTCTTAGAAACCTTTTAACCAAATACATACTATTCACTAAAATTTAATCTAGTATGTATTTCTTCATCAGTAAAATAGAATCCTACCTTCTGATCAATACTAGCCAGTCTCATCTCACCCCATTCCTCACCTCATATGTTACAGTCTAGAGACACCAAATACAATACAATTAAATAAGTTAAATTTGGGAAAAGTTTAAAGTGGTCTCTGACATATTAAGACTTATGTGAGTGTTTGATAGCATTTCCCAACATACAATGATTTCTTAAACTTTCGTTCTTGGTTCTCATATTTCCTTCAACCTGAAGTTCTTTTCCTAGTCTTTTTTTATGAGGCTTTTGTGGGTCCTTATCTCCTTCTGGAAGCTTTTTCTGAACATCTGTGTGGATTTCTGTTAAATATCTAAATTATACGTATTTCTTGGTCCTTTACCACATAAAATCTTGAGGAAAGGCACCGTCTTGCTTTCCTCTCTGATCTGCAGTGTCTCTTGGCACGCTTGTCCCTGAGCAACCAAATAAACGTCTGAAATGATAGAATTAGAAAATATCACTTGTAAAATTCCTGAAATTTTAAGGTGCTTACTGGCTCCAAGGCCAAACAAGGAGCTGTTCATTTGAAATTGAAGACAGGCGAAATGTCAGGCTCTGCCTCCGGCTGTATTTGCAGGTCATCTGGCATTGGTAAAATTTTCTAAATATGTATTATATCCTCCTCGCCCACAGGATCAAAATTCATCAGTCTTCACACGGGGAAACTCCGTTCTTCTTTGGAGCTGGAACTAATGGTGTTCTGAAGATGGAGACGCTATTTCAGAGAATGGGATCTTCATCCTTCTCAGCTGCCTCACAGGGTCTGGCTCAGGCACAGAGTTCTGATTTTGGTAGCTGCCACCTGCACGATGGCTATGCCAGCACTGGCTAGAGTGGACTTGGGAGAGGCATTCTTCACTGGGTGATTCATGCCAAGGGGCACAGTGGACAAACCTTGAAATGTTACTCTCTTTAAACGGTGGAGGCTTATTCCTCTTGTCACTTTAGTGTGGTTGGGAAGCTCAGTTCCATCTTGGACCAAGGTCACTGCAACAGCGGGAGAGGGAGTCAGAGGGGACACGTTGGCTCTTACTTGCCTCAACACCCATCACTTATGGTCAGAGTCTACTGGCCTGAAATAGCCAGATGGCCCCAACTGAACGTCAAGGGAAGCTGAGAAATGCGGCAAGCACATGGCTATATATACAGATCTGCCACGTATTACCAGACATTTACCAATTTGTCAAATAGGATACTAATTACTGTTTGGAAGGCACTTCCACTTCTGGAGCCTGAGACCTTAATTTTGCTGACCCCCACTATACCCTCTGACTCATGCACAAGAATGATTACCTTCAAGTTATTTTATGGCAGTTATTTCAAGTATAGTGGAACAAGAGGATTCGGATAGAATCTAGCCAGTAGAGCAGATAAAGCCTGGGTTTTTAGGTCTACTGCCTGGATCTCTTCTTTTTAATAAGCTGTCTTTTTCTGAGAAGGGGCATTTAAAGCAGGATTTCTTTGTAATAAAATAAACATTTTAAATTTCAGAACAGTTTAGATTATCAGAAAAATTGCAATGATAAAACAGAGAATCTCCGTTTAGCCCATATCTGCTTTACCTAATTAACAGTGTACAGTAATATGGTACATTTGTTAATGAGCCCAGATCGGCATATTATCATTATTAACTAAAGTCCAGATCTTATTTGGATGTTTTTCCTTAATGTCCATGTTCTGCCCAAGGTTCCCTTCCAGGACCCCACATCACGTTCAGGTGTCACGTCTCCTTGGGCTCCTCTTGGCTGTGACAGTTTCTCAGGCTTTCCTAGCTTTTGATGACCTTGACAGTTTTCAGGAGACAGTTTCCAGGTATTTTGTAAGATGTCCCTCATTTGGATCTGTCTGGTGCTTTGCTCACAGCTAGTTGGTTGTTACAGGTTGCGGTGGTGAAGGGCCATTCTCAAATCAAGGGAACCTGCCCTAAACACGGCTTAGACCACTGATGTTACAATGGATCACCTGCTGTGGGAGTGTCAGATTTCTCCACTGCTTATTTACTTCCTGTTCCTATACTGTCTTTGCTGGAAGGAAGATGCTGTACATACCCCACACTTAAGGAGTGGAGAGTTACTGAAAATCTACAGAAATTATCTGTAATTCTTCTATATGGGAGATTAGTCTCTTCATTTATTTATTTATATATTCATTTACTTATATAATCATGGGCTCATGTATATTTATTTTATGTATTAAGTTATAATTTAATATAACAGTTCAGTTTTGCTCAAATTGTTCCAGCTTTGCCACTGGGAACTTTTTCATTTGGCTGTTTTGTTCCTTTGATATAACCCTATCATTAGGCATGATGATTTTTTGAGTACTCTCTTAATTTTTGGCACCACATGATGCTCAAGGCTCAACATGCATATTCCTGATATCTGACATATTACTAAAATCAACCATTTATCCAAGGATCCCTATTTCATTACATATTGGAGAATGGTAGTTTGTTTGTTTGAAAATGTAAAGTCTGTGCCTAGGTTCTTTTCTTTCTTTCTTTCTCTTCTTTTCTTTACATATTGACATACAATTTTTCCAGCACAATTTGTTGAAAAGACTAAACTTTTTCCAGGAGAATCGCCATTGCCTCTTTGTCAAAGATGACTTGACTTGGTGTTTTGATTTATTTCTGGGTACTCTACTTGGTTCCATTAATATACGTGTCTATTTTTTGCCAGTTTCATGCTTTCTTGATTACTGTAGCTTTATAGCAAGTTCTTAAATTATGTGGTTAGAATCATCCAAATGTTTCAGTGTTGTGTTGACTATTCTAGGCTTTTGCCATTCCAAGCACACGTTAGAATCGTTTTGTCAGTATCTTCAAAACAACTTGCAGGAATTTTGATTCTGTTGAATCTATATATCAAGGTGTGAAAATTGACATTTACCAATATTGAGTCTTCCAACCCATGAACATTCAAAATATCTCCATTTATTTAGATATTCTTTGGTTTCTTTCTTTTTTTTTTTTTGTAGATTTCTCCACACAGATCTTATGCATATTAGATTTATAGCTAAGTATTTCTTTTTTGGTGTAACTGTAAATGTTGTGGTTGTTTTTGTTGTTGTATTTATTTTAATTCCTAATAGCTCACTGTTGTTATATAGGAAAGTAATTGACTCTAGCATATAAATGTTTTATTCTTTGACTTTACTACATTAGCTATTATCTAGGTATTTTTGGTAGGTTATTTGGTATTTTCCACATAGACAACATGTCATCTATAAATAAAGATAGTTTAATATCTTCATATTTAAAATTTATTTCATTTTCTCTTCTTATTGCAGTAGCAAGGAGTTCTAGTAAGACGTTGAATGGGAAGGGTGAGAGAGCATCCTTGCCTACTTCATGAACTTCAGAGGAAAGTTTCCAATCTCTAACAATTAAATATGTTGTCAGATGTAGGCCTTTGTAGATATTTCTTATATATTTGAGAAAGATCCACCCTATTCTACTTTGCTGAAAACTTTTATCATGAATTTATATAAGATTTAGTCAAATGCCATTTCAGCATCTAATGATAAGATCATTTGATTTTTCTTCTTCAGCATTTTGATATGATGGATTTTATTGATTTATTTTCAAATGATGATCCAGGTCATGTTATACAATTATTTTTATACATTGCTGGATTCAATTTGCAGGTTTTTTTTTTGTCTATGTTCATTAAAGATGTTAGCCTTTAGATTGCATTTCTTCTAATGTTTCTGTCTGCTTTTGATTTTTGGATAAGAATGAACTAAAAGAATGACTTAAGAAGTGTTGGTGGCAGGGCAAGATGGCATCAGAGTTAGAGCACCCATATCATCGTTCCTACAAAAAAAAAAGGCTGAGTGGGGATGAAATCCTGCCTGAGTGAGCTGTTTTGGGAACCCACAAAGCAGGAGGCTGCTGGACATGGATCTGGAGAAAGCATGACAAGAAGACTGACAGCTCAAGATCAAACCATGGATTTCTGCCCTTCCCCCAGGGCAAGAAGCCCTGGCTTTCCCCAACCTTACCCCAACAACCCAAGTTAAAAAAAACTCAGAGTGGGAGGGTTCTTGTGAAGGGTGGAGAGGGGGCTACGAGCGCAGGTTCAATTGTCTGGACCCCTCCTTTTTGAGCTTTGAGGAGCATACCAGCTAGCTTGAAGAGAAACCAGGAAGAGGGGAGAGGTGAATCTGTTGAGGCAGCACGATTTACCTGACCTCTGTGGTTACATCTGGGAGAAGGCGGAGTCAGGCAATTAACTAATCCTGTGCAACACACCTGAGGGAGGGGACAGTAGGAAGAGCTTGGCAGGCTTCCAAGAGCATATTGAGGGTTCCAGGCAAGGTGTGGGTGGTCTCCCTCCAAGAGACTGAGAGTCATTGTTTCCCATGGTGATTTGGTTCACCAGGGTCCCATCTGAATTTCGGAGGGGGGCTCTCACATGGGCTTCCTGCTGCCCTGGGAGAGGGGAGTGAGAAAGGCAGAAAGGGGGAAGGCAGATTCCTAATCAGTTCATTCAATTGCAAAGAGTCTATCCTGCCCCTGGAAGGGGACTTTTTTGAGGAGCAGGTTGACCCTGAAGGAAGGTTTGTTTCAGCGGAGGAGTTTCGGCCTGGAGTGTACAAGTTCTCTGGCTCAGTCCACAGCTCTTCATAGAGTAGTGACCCACTGGGATATTAGCTGATACTTTGAGACAGGGAAAACATAGATAATATCCTTGTATTAGCTTCCCTTGGGTCTCTTATTTTCCCTAAATAAGGGCTTAAGAGGGAAGTCTGGAATTTTTTTTATTGTTTGTTTGACTCCCTGCTTGAGGTCCTGTTTTTTCTTTTTTTTTCTTGTTATCTTGTTTTTCCTTCCACGTTACCTTTTTTTCTCTCTTTCTTTCCTTTTTTTCAATTAGGTGCTGCTGGCTTGTTTTTTGTTTGCTGAGCTTCTTCATCCTCAACATCCTCTTTTCTGTGTGTAGTGATTTTGGCTACCAATGCTATCTCTTTTCCTTCCTACATCTCTCTATCTTCCACCTTCTGTTGTTGCTCTTACATTCCCTCTCTTTCTTTAGCCCCCAATTTTTCTGCCTTTTATATCTAACACCTCTGTTCTGCTTTCTATCTTTTATTAACACTTTATCTTATTGTCCTTTCTTTCCTCGTTCCCTCTCTCCTGATCATGCTAGTCTTTTAATTCATACTACGTTTTTCTCCATATTCAGTTTCCCATTTCATTGTAGGTACTCCACTTTCTTATCCTATAACTATATACTGCTTACATGCTTATATAACTATAGTTATATCCTATAACTATATACTATAACTATATACTGCTCTCCTAGGTCTTATACAGTTCTTCTGCTAACATTTACTATCAATACTGCTATTATACTTTTTCTTTTCTTACCTCCTTTGCTTTCTCTGCCCTAATCTTTTTCTTTCAAGGTAACTTAGACAACAAGCTAATAGAATAAGAAAAACAAAGAGTCAAAGAGAAAAATTAACACATACACAAAAACAGCACCTAAAAATGACACTAGAGGGAGAAGCTAATCAAATGAATGAAACCACTAAGATAAAATGATGACCAGACAGCAACAAAAAAGTACAAACTAAACCAATAATCAGGAAGAAATGGCCCAGTCCAATGAACAAATTAAAAAACAGGAAGAGGGGCAGAATATCAAACAAATAATCAAAGCTCTCCAATCAAATATTATGTATCAACTTAAAGAAATGAAGGAAGAGATTAAGGATATTAAGAAAACACTTTGAGAGCATACAGAAGAAATTGTAAACATACGCAAAAAAGATAACGGATACGATGGTGATGAGTGACACCATTTAAGAAATCAAAACTACCATCTCAGCAAATAACAGCAAATTTGAAAAGCAGAGGAAAGAATTAATGATGTGGAAGACAGTACATTTGAAATCAAACAGATTGTAGAATTGATAGATAAAAAGATAGAAAAATCTAGCAGGGACTTAAGGAATCGAATGACAACACAAAAACACAAACATACACATTATAGGCATCCCAGAAGGAGAAGAGAAGGGAAAGGGGACAGAAGGGGTGTTGGAGGAAATAATAGCTGAAAACCTCCCAGACCTATTGAAGAAGATGGATGAGCATGACCAGGAAGAGCAGCACAGCCCAAACAGTATAATTCCCAACAGGCCTACCCTGAAACATATACTTGGCAAATTATCCAATACAAAAATTTTGAAGGCAGCAAGAGAAAAGAGAACCATCACATACAAGGGAAGCTCCATAAGATTAAGTGCTGATTTCTCATCTGAAACCATGGAGGCACGAAGACAGTGGTATGACATAGTCAAGGTACTAAAAGAAAAGAATTTCCAGCCTAGAATATTCTATCCAGCAAAGATGGCATTCAAAAATGATGGAGAGTTCAATATATTCACAGACAAACAGAAGGTGTGAGGGCATTTTCAGGATTTGGAGCTGTCCTGGGTGATGCTGCAGGGACGGATGCTGGACGTTGTGTGTCCTGTTGTGGCCCACTGGGTGTGCTGGGGGAGAGTGTGGACTACAATGTGGACCACTGTCCATGTGGTGCAACAGTGCTCCAGAATGTATTCACCAGTTGCAATGGATGTGCCACAATGATGGAAGAGGTTGTTGATGTGGGCTGGGTGGGGTGGGTGGGGTGGGGGGCATTTGGGGATCTCATATTTTTTTAATGTAACATTTAAAAGAAAATAAAGAAGAAGAAAAAAAGAATGAATGGGGGAGCGGATGTGGTTCAGGCAATTGGGCATCCATTTTCCACACGGGAGGTCCTGGGTTCAGTTCCCAGTGCCTCCTAAAGAAGACAGACAAACAACGAGCAGACAATGAGGGAATGAAAGAACAGACAACAAGCAAAAACAATGAGCAAACAGATAAGGAAGCCACCTGGGGAGTGGGGAAGGCATTTAAAAAAAAAAAAAAGAATGAACAGGAGTGTCCCAATAAAAGAACCAGGGGAAGAGAAAATGTTCTGGGGGAGGAATCATGATATGCAAGCATTTCAGATCAAAGCAGGTGTGGCCCGATAGTTGTGAGAAGTTTCCTGTGGAAGGAATGTAGGCTATGGAAGATGGGGCCATAGGACAAAGAGCTGGGAAAACTGGCCATATCAGGAAGACTCTTATATACCAAGCTGGGTGTTGTGCCCTGTAGGTAGGACTAGGACTAGCTTTGATTTGGAAGAGTAAAGAAAGCTCTGGCAGCAATAGAAAGGGTGGTTTGGCATGAAAAAGACCATTTCATCTTTTTAAAAATGAAAGAACAAAATATTTCTTGAACCTCTTTCCATGTTAATAAATATGCTTCTCAACAATACTTTTACAGTCTATAAAATAACAGTATATTCATTTATTTTTTAAAAAGAGAGTATGCCATTAAGAAACCTGCCCTTCAAGAAACACTAAAGGGAGTTCTGCAGGAGGAAAGAAAAATCAGGGGAGACAAAGTTGGAGGAGAGTGTAAGAACAACCAAAAAGACAAAAACAAATGGAATTAAAAACAACATATGACATACACAAATCCAAAGAAAATATGGCTAATGTAAGTAATTCCTTGAGTGTAATAACACTGATGTTAATGGATTTAACTCACCTGTCAAGAGACACAGATTGGCAGAATTGATAAGGAAATATGACCCATCTATGTGCTATCTACAAAAAACCCACCTTAGACCCAGGGATTCAAGGAGGATGAAAGTGAATATCTAGAAAACAATCTTACATGCAAACAATAACCAAAAAAGGGCAGGAGTAGCTATACTAATATTGGATAAAATAGACTTTAAATGCAAAACTATTTTGAGAGACAAAGATGGACACTACATATTAGTAAAAGGGGTAATCTTTCAAGAAGAAAGAACAATCATAAACATGTATGCACCTAATCAGGGTGCCTCAAAATGCATGAGCTAAACACTGGAAAAACTAAGTGGAAGAATAGATGCCTCTACAAGTATATTGCGGGACTTTAATACACCATTATCCCCATTAGACAGAACATCTGAACAGAAAATCAATGAAGAAACAAATACTTTGAATAATATATTAGAGGATCTGGATCTAATAGACATATACATATGCTTAACACTACACCCAAATACAGCAGGATATACATTTTTCTCAAGTGCACATGTATCATTCTCCAAGATAGACCACACGCTAGGCCACAGAGAAAATCTCAATGAATTGAGAAAGATTGAAATCATACAAAATAATTTCTCTGACCACAGTAGAATGAAGCTGGAAATCTGCAAAGGCCACACACCAGATTAGGCACCAAGATATGGAAGTTAAACAACACACACTTAGACAAACAGTGGGTAAAGGAGAAAATATCAAAAGAAATTAGTAACTACCTTGAAATTAATGAAAATGACAACACAATTTATCAAAACTTATGGGATGCTAAGTGGGAAATTCATAGTCATAAAATCATACATGAAAAAAGAAGAAAGAGCTAAAACTGAAGACCTAATTGCACACTTGGAGGAAGTAGTAAAAAAACAACAACAAACTAATGCCAAAAAAAAGAAGAAAGAAAGAAAGAAAAAACAAACAGCAGAGCAGAATTAAATGAAATATTAAATTAGAAAGCACTAGGAAAAATAAACAAAACAAAGAGCTGGTTCTTTGAGAAGATCAATAAAATTGACAAACCCTTAATTTGACTAACAAAGAAAATAAAAGAGAAGATGCAAATACACAAAATAAGAAATGATAAAGGGGATATCACCACTGACCCCACAGAAATAGAGACTATAAGAAGAGGATATTTTGAAAAATTATACACCAACAAGAAGGACAATTCAGCAGAAACGGACAAATTCCTAAGAAACACAAAAACAACCTACATTGATGAAAGAAGAAATTGATGACCTCAACAAGCCAATCACAAGCAAAGAGATAGAAAGTCATTAAAAACCTCCCATTACTAATCACAATAGTTCCATAGTTGAATATCACTAAGTCCACTCTAATCCATACTCTATTCCTCCTTCCTGTGGACCCTGAGATGGTTATGTCCACCTCACCTCTATATCAACAGGGGCCTTAGATTCCACATGCATGATGAATGCAATCCTCCTGCTTGCAGTTGTAGACACTCTTAGTTCCCTGGTGTGGTGGCTGACCTTCACCTCCCTGTTAGCTGGCTGGTGTAAGTCCAATAATCCAGAGGGTAGGAGTTGCAAGTCTGCTGAGGCTCAGAGCCTGGCTGTTACATGAACAGTCCAGAGATTCAGGTCTACAACTAAGAAGAGCCTTAGGCCAGATGGTTTCACAGGTAAATTCTACCAAACATTCTAGAAAGAACTAACACCAGTCTTGCTTAAACTCTTCCAAAAAATCAAAATAGAAGGAACATTGCCTAACTCATTCTATGATCCCAACATTACCCTAATACCAAAGCCAAACAAAGATGCCTCAAGAAGGGAAAATTACAGACCAATCTCTCTAATGAACCTAGAGGCTAAAATCCTCAACAAAATACTTGCTAATCATATTCAACAGCACGTCAAACGAATTATACACCATGACCAAGTGGATTTCTTCCCTGGTATGCAAGGATGGTTCAACATAAGAAAATCGATCAATGTAATATACCACATAAACAGATTGAAAGAAAAAAAAATCACATGATCATATCTATAGATACAGAAAAAGCATTTGACAAAATACAGCACCCTTTCCTTAATAAAACATTGCAAAAGGTAGGAATAGAAGGAAACTTTCTAAACATGATCAAGTGTATATATGAAAAAACTGTAGCTAACATCATTTACAATGATGAAATACTGAAGTCCTTTCCTCTAAGATCAGGAAAGAGACAAGAATGCCCACTATCACAGCTCCTATTTAACAAATTTGGAATTTCTGCGCCTGAGTGTTATGGAGTTGGACTCAGATGTGGCCTCTCAATACATGCCTTTTCTGTCACTTTTACTGAACCTGTGATTGGCGCTTGGGTTTGTGTATGCTCAGAGGACTTGAATCTCTGGACTGTCCATGTGCCAGCTGGGTCCTGAACCTCAGCAGAGTTGCAACATCTACTCTCCGGTTCATTGGAGTTACCCAGGTCAGATGACGGGGAGGTGAGGATGGTCAACCACCACACCAGGGAACTGAGAGTGTCTACAACTGCAAGCAGGAGAATTGCACCCATCAGCCACGTGAGATCTAAGCCCCTTCTTGATTTAGAGGTGAAGTGGACATCACCATCCCAGGGTCCACATGATGGAGGAATACAGTATGGATTGGAGTGGACCTGCTGGTATTCTACTATAGAACTCTAGCAATGGAAGAAATTGTATCATTGATATGGAAATGGTGGCCATGGGAGTTGCTGAGGGTAGGGAGAGGGAGGAAGAGGTATGATATGGGCATTTTCAGGACTTGGGTTTGTCCTGAATGATATTGCAGGAACAGATGCAGGACATTGTATATCTTGCCATAACCCAATGGATGGACTGAGGGAGAGTGTGAACTACAATGTAAACATAGTCCATGTAGTGTGGCAGTGCTCCAGGGTGTCCTCACCAAATGCAATGAACGTGCCTTACTGATGAAAGGGAATGTTGATGTGGGAGGAGTGGGGTGGGGTGGGGAGTAGGGTATATGGGAATCTCTTATGTTTTTTAATGTAACATTTTATGTGATCTAGTTATCTTTTTAAAAAAAGACAGTTGAAGAAAAGTATGAAAATTTAAAAAAATTAAAAAATAAAAATAAAAGAAGTGTTGCTTCAGCTTCTATTTTCTGGAAAAGATTGTAGAGAATTGCTATCATTTATTCTTCAAATATATGGCAGAATTCACCAGTGAAACCATCCAGTTACATGCTTCTTTTATTGGAAGATTTAAAAGTATTATTGATTCAATGTCTTTAATAGATAGACAGTTATTCAGATTATTTGTTTTTGCTTGTATATAATTAGGTAATTTGCATCTTTCAAGGAAGTAGTCCATTTCATCTAATTTATCAAATTTGTGAGCATACTGCTGATATTTTTCCTTTATTATCCTATTAATTTTCAGGGGAATCAGTAGTGTTGACTCTATTTCATTTCTGATATTGGTAATTTGTGTCTTTTCTCTAACTTTCTTGGTTAGCCTGGTTAGAGTTTTATCAGTTTTATTGCCTTTTGAAAGAACAAGCTTTATTATTATTATTTTCTTTATAGGTTTACTGTTTTCATATTCATTGATCCGAACTCTTTTTTTTTATTATTCCTATTCTGCTGTTTGCTTTAGGCATAAATTGTTCTTCTTTCTCTTATTTTTATAAGGTAAGAAGCTTAGGAATTAAGATTATTGATTTTAGATCTTTCTTCTTTTCCAATATATGCATTTAATGCTATAAATTTTCCTCTAAGCCCTGCTTTTGCTGCATGTTACAACATTTGATAAGAGGTATTTGCATATAGTTCAAAATGCTGTTTACTCTTCTGACTTCAACTTTGACCAATGCATTATTTGGAAGTATATTATTTAAATCCTCAGAATATTTTGAGACTTTCACACTGCCTTTCTGTTATTGATTTCTTAAAATCAATAATCAGACACTTCCATTTTTGTCTTATACCTATTTTGCGTATTTTCTATTCTGTAAATTGGTTAAAATGGGATTTACTCCCAAGAATGTGGCCTGGCAAATGTTGTAGGTGAACTTGAGAAGAATGTGTATTCTATTGTTGTTGAAGGGAATTTATGTAAATGTCAATTAGATCAAGATTATTTAAAGTAAAGCTAAGCTCAAATGTATCCTTATTGATATTCTCCCTGCTTGAGCTATCAATTTCTGATAGGGGTTGTTGAGTTCTCCAACTATTGTAGTGACTTTGGAGACTACTATCAGTCCATTACACTATTTTGCTAAGGAGCAAATCCCTCCCCAGCTTCATGTTTCTCAACAGAACCCAAACTCCAGAACATGTGAGGCATAAGAGTCCACATGCCACTTCCTTCTGTGCTATCCATGAGAAGTCTCTGTATCTACAACCAGATACTAAGATACATTCTTGTGGGGAACTTTCAAGACGAGTTGGGCTGACCCAGATCACAACTCATGCATGGAAAAGGCAACACCAGCCAAGACCCCAAGTTGGGAGAAAGGGTCACATAAATGATGCACTGACTTGAGCTGGGTAAATTTACCTAATGGCCTTCCTTCCCATTTCACTGAATGGACAGTAGAGGCAGCCACGTTATCTCAGCCTGCCTGTTGCAGTATAGTCTGCCTTCCCTCCTAAGAGCATAGCTGAAGTATCACATTCTTCCTTAAGCCTGTCCATTCGCTGATGCACTGGCTAGAACATACTCCTTACCTATTCAAGCAAGTGGCTGCTGCCATTCAGCCTTCTGTGTCTTGTACCACCAACTTCTTTCTCTCTACTGGATCACTCTCATCAGCATGTACAATATTTGGCAGCCCTATTTGGATCCCAGTGCTTAAATATTGACTGTGTACTATGTAAATAATCCTTAAGCAGAATGTAGAGAGAGAGTATTATAATATCCCAGACAAGTTTGATATTTTGAAAATGCCCCTTTCCTAATGAAGAGGCTGTCAAGAACATCCTACATTTGGTGGAAAAAGAGTTTGATTTCTGACCCATTTATCACATTTGTTTTAATATTTTCAGCTCTTAGTGGCATTTGGCTACTGACATCATCCAAAATTCCTTATAGAAGAGGACCTGGTGGCCACATGGGCCAAACTGTTCTTGAGCCAGTCACTTGATAAGCAGAGGTGAGGATGTGGCACTTCTAGAAGAAGACAAGCCTGAAATAAGGAATTTGTCATCAACTCTGTGATTATGACTTCCAGCAAAACCAACTTTTCCTTTACCTGGAAATAAGAAAGAAGTGTATTTGGCATGTCATATAGTACCAAAGATATGGGGTATTCAGGACGCTTACACACACACCCACACGAGTCACAGGAGGGAGTTTTTAATCGCTGTTTAAAGTATTAAAATAAATTATGGTATTAATAGTGACATAACAATTATTTACTGATCACTATGATAGCACTTTTTGCACCTTTTGGAATACTCACATATTTCCATTAAGCATGCATTTAGTATTTCTATTGAGCATATTATCCCTATATGGTGAATAGATACAGTAAAAACAGCTATGTGCACTGGTGGTACATTGTTTTTGGAAGCTATTGCTGTGATAATGCTAGATAACAACATCAAAATCTCAGTTGCCTATAATTCTAGCCTGTATTTTTCTTGGGCATGCTGGTTGCCATGATCTGTGAGGGCTGCTGGACTCAGCTGGGCTGGGCTCCCCGCTGATGGCCCGGGTCCCCTGCTGGTGGGTGGGCTGCCTGCAGATGGGCCGGGCTCCCCATTGGTGGGCCGGGCTCCCCGCTGGTGGGCTGGACTCCCGCTGGTGGGCTGGTGAAGTCTGCTCCACCTCTCCCCGTGGCCCTCACCTGCTTGTTGGCAGCAGAGCACCTTGCTGGCTATGCTACTGAAAGGTTCTAGCACAGTTAAATGAAGCAGAAAAGAAGAAAAAGGAAGGGGCTTTACTTCAGTTCTCTGGTCTTACATTGCTTTGGTAGGTATCAGAAATGACAGGGAAGGAGTCAGGGCCATTTGATAACTTCCACAGACCATCCTGCATGATGCCAAGTTCTTTCCCAGCAGCCAGCACTCTGCACTGAAAACACAGCTTTGTGTGACATGTGGACTTAAACTTCCTCAAGGGAATTTGCTTTCCCAAGTCTACAATTGGTAAACTTTTGGATATGCATCTGATTTCCTCATGAAAAAGAAAGAAATGAAAAATAAAATTTTAAAAAATTAACAAAAGAATAAATGAAACTTTGGGTCAGTTCCATCTCAGCAGGAGTAACTGCTCCCAGGCAAGCTGCATTTCTTCTCTACTAACCTCCCACCAATATGTCGACTCTCTCTATTTAAAATAGAGCCACCGCTCCCTGGCTGGCTATTTTCAAACATCTCTATCTGATTTGTTTTCCTTCAGAACAGTCGGCGTATTTTTATATGAAATAATGGGGTTGGTATACATATAGTATATCTAAATAGATATCTGTCAAATAGATAACATCCTCATTGTTAGATATCTTTCAGTCACTCTACCATAAAATTATCAGTTGTCTTTCTATCATGTTGCTTGCCCTCTCTATCATCTTCCATCAGCTCTGTCCCTTTCCCCTTTTGTTAATGGCAGGCAAGTTCCAAATAACGTTTGCAGCAAATGGCATAGAGGTTGGAGAATGCATCTTTTATCTGGGAACCAAGTAGCAGTGAAGGAAACTGAGATTGTTATCAAGGAAGAGGTACACAACTGAGCTGGGTTTCTCCTGCGAGCACCCGCCTTTCTCAACCCCACTCATGTCCCCATGGCTGCTGTCCATGGACTCGTCAAAAGGCCGTTAAATGTGTGGAACCAAGGTAAACGGGGGGTAAGAGAGGAGTTTCTTGAGAGTACACAAGGATGGATATAAAACATGTAATATTACACCATAACATATAGGAGATGACAGACAGATAATGTAAACCATAATGTAAAACATAGGATAACTAAGAATGTAAAAAACTGTGTATCCTAAAGTATGCACCATAATGTAAGCACAGATGTCACCTTGTTAGAAAGCTAGTGTCTCAGACTCTGTACATCACGTTAAGTAAATATGATGTGAATAGGGTGTAAGAGTATCACTGTGGAAGGGAAAAGGTTTTGTGGTGGATGTATGGGAGTGCTGTATATTATATATATGCATTGCTGTGGTCTAGGGCTCCTGTGAAGAGAAGCTGAATAATTAGGGGGAAAAAAAAAAAAAAAGAAAAAGATAGGATGTAGAATTTTTTCCAAGTCAACACGTATTCTTTATCTAACCTTTAAACCCATCGCTATATGCCATTCCCTAGTAAGGGACCCTGACATTATATTGGGCTTCAAATTTCAGGGAGTTCTGGATCACAGAGTGTTTCAACAATGGCAATGGAGGGATACTGGTATGGGATGCCATTGACAGGTGATATATGGCTGACAGGGAGCTGTACAGAACATATGTCCAGGGTGCATGGTAATGTTTGGATATACTCATAGTGGCAACAATTAAAAACCACAGCAGGGGGGATACTGGGTTCCTGGCCAGTGGTGCTCTGTCGTGGTCCCTAGGGGAGCAGCAACAGTCTCCCAGGTGCAGCGGCAGGGACCGGGAGGGAGTGAGGGTTCAACAGTGAGCCCCTGACGCTAATGACTATGCTTGTGAGCTGATAAGCCTAAAATAAGAACAAGGCCTAGAGCAACATTGTGCCTGGGAATTTCCTCCTGTCAGCCTTCATGTTACTCAAATGTGGCCAGTCTCGACGCCAAACTCAGCATGTAAATGCAATGCCTTCCCCCCAGCGTGGGACATGACACCCGGGGATGAGCCTCCCTGGCACCGAGGGACCACTATCAACTACCAACTGATGATGCAACTGGAAAATGACCTTATACGGAAGGTTCAATGCAGATCAGCAGAATATCCCTGTCTACATAAAATAACATGACTTTAAAATGCTGTTTGACCTAATGTAAGGGGGAAATGGAAAGGAGAAATGAGTTTATATGGCTACGAGTCTCTAAAAAAGAGTCTGGAGGCTGGCAGAAGGATTGCCCTTATGCACAACTGAGCAGAGTCAGAGAGACAGATAAAGCAGATACAACCCCCAGATATTGGTTCCTTTGAGGGCTAAAGAGACCCATGGGAGTTATGGTCATGGCCGATGGGGTTAACTACCAGGTCAGATGGCCCCTCTTTGGAAATGGTGTTTATGTGGGATGAATCTGGACTCAGATGGGATCTCTCTTCATGGGACTTTCATGCTAATGTGCTGGAGGTGCAGTTAGTGTTGGGGTTTAAGATATATTTAGGGGATTTGAATCTCTGGACTGACAATGTGATAGCCAGGTCCTGAGCCTCAACAGACTCCAGCACCTACAATCTGATTTATTGGACTTACCACACTCAGCTAAGATGGAGTTGAAGAAGGACAACCACCATACCATGGAGCCTAGAGTGATTATAACTGAAAGTGGGAGGATTGCATCCAGCATCCATGTGGAATCTGAGCCTCCTCTTGACATAGAGGTGCAATGGACACAACCAATCCAATGTCCACATAGAAGAGGTGGCATTGGATTGGGAAAAGTGGACATGGTGGCTGATGGGTGTGGGGAAAGGCAGGAAGAGATGAGAGGTGGAGGCGTCTTTGGGACATGGAGCTGCCCTGGATGGTGCTTCAGGGGCAATCACCGGACATTGTAAATCCTCACAGGGCCCACTGGATGGAATGGGGGAGAGTATGGGCCATGATGTGGACCATTGACCATGAGGTGCAGAGGTGCCCAAAGATGTACTTACCAAATGCAATGGATGTGTCATGATGATGGGAACGAGTGTTGCTGGGGGGGGGGAGAGAGGGGGTGGGGTTGAATGGGACCTCATATATATATTTTTAATGTAATATTATTACAAAGTCAATTAAAAAAATAAAATAAAAATAAATTAAAAAAAAAAAAAAGGCTTCTCTGCCTCTGGCTTCCAGTTGAGTCTGATCAGTGCAGAGCTTGGCTGGAGACAGGAGAGCAGAGAAAGCAAGCCTGGGGTGTTTATTTTCCCAGTGCCCCCCAGCGTGGCCGCCGACAGCGGGTGGCATCTCTCCACAGAAACCAGAGCTGTGCAGCCCCTTGACATAGTTCTCTCAGGCTCCAGAATCTTGGATTCACGGGGTCCTGCTAACCCTGCCAGCCCACAGGAGGCACGATGGAACTCATGCCTGTTCACACCTTGGCAAATGCTTCCACAAGTTACATAGTTCCTGAAAACAAATAAAGTGACTCTTAGAGCAGCCATCTCTGACTGATAACCAGTCCTCCAGGTTGGACACAGCCTCAAGTCCTACTGGGAGGACCTCCAAATCACTCAGCACAGCCGAGGGGCTCCAGCCTTGCTATGCTGTGACGTGGGGTGCTTCTGGAACCCCATCTTCCCTAGAGCGCAGGGTCAGGGCTCTGATAAGGCATGTCTAGGCTGACAGTTCTTGGAGGGAAGGGGCTATAAAGTCCCTGCTCCACCCTGCAGTAGACAAGATCTGCTCCCAGCTGCACACCCTTGAAAAGGCTGCTCAGCCTTATTTCTGGTGAAGGGGATCAGGACCGACCTCATTTCTAGCTTCACCCATTTGGAAGACGGTCGGTTCACCTTCAGTCTGCAGTAATGACCCCCTAAATACTAATATTCTAATGCTCCCTGGCCAAAGATTAGAAACTCATCCCTAAAGCTGTGGAAAGCTCCCCAGTGCCATGGTCCTAATAATTTGCAAGTATGTGCTTCCATTTTTCTAGGTGACAGAGAGGGAAAAAAGTTCTCTGTACTCAAGTATACTTCCTTACAAGTAAACATGGGTCTGCACCATTCGCTAGTACTTGCTTTCCCTGTCAACCATTTCCTTTCATGTAGAATTCACACTCCTGCCTCAAATATTTATACGTTTCAGGCTTGAGGTGATTTCTTTCTATTTACTTTTAATTTCCTCATGCAATATTTCAAATTGTGCCACAAGTTGTTATGAATAGATGGTCTTAACTTATATGGAAACGTTATGTAACTACTCAATGCCTGCATGGGGTGTGGTTATTAAAATGGTGACAATATAAATTACGCTGGCAACAAAAACAAGAATTTATAGTGCATTTCAAACTCTTGGGACTGAAAACATTTTACAGCTATTGAAAGCTCAGGCATGAAGCAATTCAAACATTTAGCTGCTGAATAATGAGGGTCCAGAAATGTATCCACATAGAGATCGAATCCTTAGAGGAATTAATATTGAACAGCATGGGTCATTCATTTTTAATCGTCCAGCCATTGGGATGCTTGAACGGTGTGGTAACTTTACCCTCTTGGAAAATTCATCTATCTTTCTGAGCATTAATTGTGTGGAAAGGAAAAGTCACCTCCTAATAAAATTATATTCTCCCTCACTTGTAAATTTCTCTAGGTATTGCTCGGGTCAGTGACATCTCTGTATCCATGATAACCTTTCCCAACTAAAAGGGCATGAAAGAGGGACTATCGTGAACACCATACACAAAATATATGCTACAAATATGTAGAGGCACCAGGAGATTAGGCTTTATCTTGTCCTCGTTTGACAGGATGCATAACTCACTCGTGGCTTCATTCATCTTCATCCTAGAGCTAAAAGGATAATTTGGCACCTGTGCTCTTGCACAATCTTTTCTAAGTTTGACTGAGAACTACCTTATTCAAGAAGACTTCTTTGTACTATGTCTCACTGGGTGAAATGTGCCCCCCCTCACAACAGCATTTGAAGGTATTTAGCATAACAGAAGAGGCCAAAAAGTGTGGATTGACCCCATCTGTGGAGCCAAGACTAGACGTCTTCATGCAGGTGAGAGATACAGCTCTGGTTGAAGCCTTGGTCTGCCTGTCCTTTGGAAGAGGATCATGAACTTGACCCTTCTTTCACACACCTTCTACCTCTGCACCAGTTTTGCTCTCACTCCCCACTTCCTGGAAAAGTGTCTCTTGTCCTTACCTTCTCTCAGCCCCTTTCCTACCAATTCTCTCTGACAAAAGTCCAAAGGAACCGTCTGTTGAGGCAGGAGCACACTGCGATATGAGAGATGGTTGGAAATGTACTAAGGCGTGGGAGTAGGGAGGCTGCGAGCATTCATAAGTGAGCACTTTCATGTGGTGTATGTAGATGGATGCATGCATGGATGCATGGATGCATGGGTGCATGGACGCATGGAAGGCTGAAGCTGAGCCCTGTTAGGGAGACGCTAAGGGGTTCCAGCTGTAGTGTGAGGGGCTCCCACTGGGAGCAGAATTCCTCGGAGCCTGCATCATAGACACACTTCATTAGGCAGGGCTCTTCCATACACTTCAGGTCCTACCCCTAAATGCTAGACTTGCTTCTCAGCTAGTGTGAAAACCTAAAGCTTCCCACGGATTCCAAACCCCCATTAAATGACTCTAAAACTCGTTAAATAACTTTTAGGATAGGAGCAAATTAATGTTTATTACTTGGTCTCTGGTAGCACTTCCACGGTGGAGAATAGAATAATTTATGTCCAAAAAGTTATTTTAAAATGTAAATACTCTGTATATGAAACTAATCCTACTATAAGGAATTCATTTTCATGACCCCCTTTCTCCCCAAGGTTGGGGCACATGGGCCATAAGAGCTTCATTTGTCAAGCTCTTGTGTGATCAAGGCTCTGAAGACGCGAGGGTGTAACGCAGGTAGAGACCTGGCCTGCCAGCTACGCCAAGTGTAACGCAGGTGGCCAAGCCCCACCAACTGATTTGATGTTCCGGAGAAACCACACGGGAGCCGGTGACCGTCACGCCTTTATTACTCACACACAGACCCCGGCGGTGGCGGGCCAGGGGAAGCTCCCCCCTTATCACTCACAGAACCTGGGGCAGTGGCCAGGGGCTGCTCTGCACCTGCTCCACGCCACCTAACAGACATGCTTGGCTTTTATAAGGTTACCAACAGTGCCACTAGTTAACAATTACCAGGTTCGTATCGCAGGAGTTCCTTTGATGCTTATATCCAAACCCATTTATGAGGGTCAGACGGTGGCCAGACTGACCCATGCTCATTCCAAGGCCTCGGGTTCACGGAAGGGGCTTTCCGCCTTCATTTACCCCCCAGATGGAGGTGCTGCTAGCACGCCAACGGCATGACCAAAGAACACGCCTCCTGCCCTTGGCCATGGCTCATCTCAGCAAAGCTAATTAGTCAGGAAAGTTCTCATAATTTGTCCTATTTCTTATCTTATCAGCTCCAAGGAAAAGATACGTAAAAAATAGATTTTGTAGACACACAAACAGAGCTTTGTTTTTTAATGACTAGATTCAATGCAGAAAGCTTTAGGGGAAAAAAAAGAAGAACCCGCTTCATGACAGCACATTTGCAGCATCTGCAGAGACTGAGGGAGATTCCTTTTCTCTTCCAGATAAAATCCTTCCATGTCCATCTCTCTGCTTCCTCCTTCACAGACAAGCTCCACTGCAAACATCTCGGTCCGATCTTAGCTTTGCTACTTAGCCCGTTGGGGGATCTTGGGAAAATGGAGAGCCTGGCTGTGCCTTGCTTTCCTAATGTACGAACTGGGGGTTAAAAAGTCCCATGCAATAGCCTTGACCAAATTCATGCAAAATGTTCCTCACCTTAAAGGTTCACTAATTAACTGTTGCCTATCACCACAGTTATTTCTTAGAAACTAAAGAAGAAATAAACGCACTATTTTAAAATTGAAGTATAAATTTTATATAGCAA